>NW_006921641.1:5142065-5218468 GCF_000298275.1 Orycteropus afer afer | reverse complement strand
AAGCAACATCATGATAAACGGAGAGAAGATTGAAATTATCAGGGATTTTATTTTACTTGGATTCACAATCAACACCCATGGAAGCAGCAGCAAGAAATCAGACGTGGTAACGCCCTGGGCAAATCTACTGCAAAAGACCTCTTTAAAATGTTGAGAAGCAAAGATGTCACTTTGAAGACTAAGGTGCACCTAACCCAAGCCATGGTTATTTCAATTGTCTCATATGCATGTGAAAGCTGGACAAATGAATAAGCAATACTGAAGAAGACTTGACGGCTTTGAATCGTGGTGTTGGGGTAGAATACCATGGACTGCCAGAAGAACAAACAAATCTGTCCTGGATGAAGTGTATATGGAATGCTCCCTAGAAACGAGAATGGCCAGACTTCATCTCACTTACTTTACTCATGTTGTCAGAAAGGACCATTCCCTGGAGAAGGATATCATGCTTGGTAAAGTAGAGGGTCTTTGAAAAGGTGAAGACCCTCCATAAGATGCTTTGACACAGTGGCTGCAACAATGAGCTCAAGTATAACAAGGATTATGAGGATGGCACAAGACCAGGCAGTGTTTCATTCTGTTGTTCATAGGGTCGCTATAAGTCAGAGCTGACTTGATGGCACCTAACAACAAACAACATATACTTGTCCCTATCTGCACAGGAAAAATTGAAAAGAAGTAAACAAAAATATAATAATGATTTTGTGTTATTTTTATTTTCTTCTTTATACTTTTCTATACTTTTCAAAATTTCACAACATTTATTAACTTTCTAATAAAAAGCCTTTGTTTTTTTCAGTGATAGTATTAATACTTTTAATATTTATTGAGTTTTTACTATGCGTTAGGAACTATTCTAAACAATCTATTTTTAGTAACCTATTGAATCCTCAAAACCATTTTATGAATCAAGCAGTATCATAATCTCCATTTGTAGGTGAGGGCAATTAATTTGCCCAAGAGGCACAGATAGATTTTGTAAGTTGTCCAAGCTTCCACAGTTACAAAATGGCAGGGTTTGGATTCAGATCCAGGCAGACCTCAGTATTCATACTTATAACCATTATACTCCAGTCCAGGAATTGGCAAACTATGACCCATGGGCCAAATATGGCCTTCCACTTGTTTTTGTAAGTAAAGTTTTATCTGAACACAGGCACATTCATTCATGTATTGTCTATGGCTTATTTTGCACCACAATCACAGACCCCTCACCTAATGCTTCTCAAAAAGTTGCTGTTGATAGATTACTGTTTTTTTGGTTTTTTTTTTTTAAGGACTAAAGAGGACTTATGGCATTGTGTATTAACCCCAAAGACAGCCCAGAAAAGATGGAAGATATTTTTATTTAAGGAAAAAGTGATGGTAAGAGTCTAATCCCAAAAAAGAAACTTAGACAAGCCTGGGGTGTGTGTGCAGGGGTGGATATCTATAGTGACATCAGTATGATGCCCATTGTTTTCACTGGATGTTTTTGTACAGGGTAAGGAGCTTTATGCACTTACACACCATTCAAATTGGTCATTCACCAGTGGTCAGCACCATCTGTTCTTCAGAAGAATGTGGCCTACACCTTTGACAATAGCCACATAATGTCTGCTACTCACTTGGAAAAGCTGGACGTTGGCTGGGGGCTCTTTCTCAAAGAGCAGAGTGGCACTGGCAAAGGTAGGATCCAGTTTGCTGCACTTCTGTGGAGGCAAGACAGCAGAGGCAACCATGACTATCTTTTTATTGCTGTTCTCTTCCTTGGTTATCCCCAAGTGATAAAACTGACAATTGCTCTCTTCATCTCATTTTAAATTCCTTTGCATACTAGCTGCATCTGTCTCAACATCCAAATGTGGGCTCTGGGAGCTACGTTCTCAATAACACCTTCAACTTCAGCTTCAACCACCCTTCACTCTGCATAATGCACAGCTCATACTTTCTCCAACGTGCTAAGCTATTTCTCGCTCCTGAATGTATGCCTGCTGCTCTCTTCTTTGGGATTATCCTTCTCTCCCAGACCTTCTGAGAAAGTCTCCTTTGCCCTCCTCAATTCTCCAAGAAATATTTAACAATATGGGAAACGTTCACAATGTAATCTCATCCGACCAAGGGAAATAGAAAGCTCTATAAGCAGCATGGTGTCCCTGAGGTGGTGCAAAAGTTGACACATTTGGCTGCTAACCAAAAGGTTAGAGGTTTGAGTCAGAGGTGCCTCAGAAGAAAATCTGGTCATCTGAAAGGTCACAGCCTTGAAAACTCTATGGAGCACAGTTCTACTCTGATACACATGGGGTTGTCATGAATAACAATCAACTTGATGGCAACTGATTTCTTCTTATAAGCAGCATAATCCCAAATGTGTTTAGATATTGATATACCCAGATCAATATATAGTAAGACAATAACAAGATTGAAAGATAGATGGAAGAAAAAAAAAAAAAATATATATATATATATATATATAGTGAGAGAGCAGACAAACAGAACAACAGACAAATGGACAGGTAAGTGTAGGAAATAGATTCAGTGGAATAAACCAAAATATTGGCACTGGTTTTCTCTGAGCACTGAGAGTAAGGATAAATTCTATTTTTTTCTTTATACAACTCTATGTTTTTAAAGTTATATATTAAAAGAAATTCATATCCTTTTTTTAAAAAAAATAAGCATTATTGTTGCTTTCAAATAAGGGGTTTAGCTCTCCTATCTTAGCATCTGTGAAGCCTTCCCTTTGTGCTCCATCCACACTCTGGCTCCTCACCTGTCACACTCTCGAAATAACCAAAGCCATAGCCAATGAGTCAATTCCTGCCCCACAGGGTTTCCAAGGCTGTAATCTTTAAGGAAGCAGACTGCTACACCTTTCTCCCATGGAGTAGCTGGTGTGTTAGAACTGCCAATCTTGCAGATAGCAGCTAAGCTCTTTAGCCAAGCACTGTCAGAGCTCCTTACCAGCTACACTATGTTGGCCTTTACTGGCAGCATTTTCTCCCACACTATACTGCCCCGTAGTGAGTAGGAGCTCTGGTAGCATAGTGCCTAAGGCACTTGACTGCTAACCAGAAGGCTGGTGGGTTTGAACCTCAGAAGGAAGATGGGACAATCTACTTTCATAGTGATACTGCGTCAGAAACCAAGGAGGGGTTGCTATGAGTCGGGTCCGACTCGACGGCACATGACAACAACAACAAAGTGAGTAGTGCTATTTAGGGAAAAAAAAAAAAACCTCACTGCCATCCAGTGGATTCTGACTCATAAGGATCCCCTTTGGGTTTCCAAGGTGTAAATCTTTATAGAAATAAATTGCCCAGTCTTTCTTCCATGGAGAGGCTGGTGGGTTTGAACCACCAAACTAACTTTCTGGTTAGCTAATGCCTTAGGCCCTATGCCACCAAGGCTCCCCTTCTTGATGATAGTTAACCAAAAAAAAAACTCAAACTCACTGCCATCCAGTTGATTCTGACTCATAGTGACCCCCTTTGGGTTTCCAAGGCAGTAACTCTTTACAGAAGTAGATTGCCCAGTCTCCCTTCCACAGAGTGGCTAGTGGGTTTGAATCACCAACCTTTTGGTTAGCAGTCAAATGCCTTACATACTAAAGCCTAGTCAATTCTGACTCATGGTGACCCTATGTATGTCACAGTGGAACTGTACTCCACAGGGTTTTCAGCTGAGTTTTTCAGAAGTAGATCACTAGGGCTTTCTTCTGACATACCTCTGAATATACTTGAGGCTTCAACCTTTCAATTAACAATGAACGTGTTAATCATTTGTGTTACCCCTAGCTGATGATAGGTGCTATCAAATGCCAGTAGCTGGGCTCCATCTCTGCCAGTGCCTCTCCTCAATGCTCATCATAGAAAGGTCCTCATGTCCTCCTGACTGTAGCAACCCCACTTTCCCCATCACACTCTGCATTCCCACTCTAACTTAGAAAACCACAGTTGTATCAGCTACACTACTAAAAGGGCTCTTAGAGATCATCTAGTCCCCTGTCCCCTTTTGCAGATTATACAACTGAGACATATCCAAGTTCTCATGATGAGGTAATGACATAGCCAGAACAAGAGCCCACATGCCAACTCCCAGCCCAGTGCTGTGACTCTTAGTCAGCTGGTTATCTCCCATCTCTGGTGACTTTCTGGGTTGTGTTCTTGGTCTCTGCTCCCTCGCCTTAAGACTTCCAGAGGAGAGGAGCAAGTTTACCAATTGGATCAACCATGCCCTTTCATCCAGACCAACTTCCTAAATCCCCAAACAAAAATACTTCAGAGGATTTCTGTCTTGCCAAGTCCCCTCACTCACATCTTCTGAGTTCTCTCTGCCCAGCTTCTGAAGCACCGTCAGGTAGAACTTGAAGAAGAAGCTAAGGGTGAGGGTGCGCCGGAACTCCACCATGCCTCCAGGGGCATCGGGTGGCAGGTGCAGCTCCTCCGCCAGGCCTGCACATACATCCTGAAGCAGGTCCTCATTCCAGAACCTGCCAGAGAGCAAGCTATAGGTGAGCACGTGCGTCTACCCCCAGGAGCCGTCTTCTGTGGAGCAGTGGTGTCCAGGGCCTTATCATCATATGAACCTCCATGCAAAGTTTGGCTCAGATACTTATAGTTCTGTGACTTTAAGCAAGTAACTTAATCTCCTTGATTCTCACTTTCCTCATCTTTATAAAGAGAGACAATAAAAAAGACCACAAAATAATAATAATTTCAATATGTTAGGTAATGTCTTAAGTCCTGTATAGGAATCATCACTTTTGATTTAAATTAATTAATGTAGTAGCTACTCTTCTTATATCCATTTTACCAATGAGAAAACTGAGACATGAGGAGATTAAGTAACTTGACTTATGCTATCCGTCTGGTAAGTGTTGGAGCCAGGATTGGACAGAAGGAGCCAAACTCCAAAACGAAGCTTTGCCTATCTTATATGGTTATTGTAGGGATTACATAGGATAATATCAAAGAAGTGCTTGGTACAGTGCGTGGCATATAGTAGCCATAGTAACAGTAGTAGTAGCAGCAGCAGTAGAAATAAGAGTAGCAATAATATTAATGGTAGTAGTAACATAAATAGCAATAATACTTGCAAGAACAATCATATTACTAGTATAATGCTAGTAGTATCCACAACAGTAATAGTAGCAATAATACTAGTAGAGTTTCAATAGTAATAGTAGTAGTAAAAGCAGCAGTAGTAGCTGCAAAAACAATATAGTAGTTGTAGTAATACTGGTAGCAGCCGCAGAAGCGTTAGTAGTAGTTTCTATTTTGCTGTGAGTTCTTACTTTGACACCTGCTTCCGAGTTGTCTTGAGGGCTGAAATGGTTCTGTCAGCCATTCCACCATAGCAAATGTCCAGTTCCTTTACCTCTGAGGTTCCTGGATTAAACAGAACTCTCATGCCACTGGTCACCTTGGCAATATCATCCTCTCTCCGAGAGGCCTGCTTGAATGCAGATAAGAACTCACCCTAAAAAAAATAATAATAAAAATAGAAAAATGTCTATGTTGCCCACTTTGTTCTGTAAAGACTGCAAATGATGAACCTGGATGGTGAGCTATGAGGTGAGGTGAGAACAGTACCATCTTAAATCAGTATGAGAGTATTAGGAATCAGAGACCAAAGCATAACTGGCAATCATAATTTTAGGAGACTTCCAGATAATATTCCCAGAGGCTGGAAAAGAGTCAGGATTTCTCCCCATTATTCAGGAAAGCTGAAGTCAGGCTCACAGCAGACATAAGTGACCTCAACTAAGCAAACACCTTGGGAAGAGAGAAAAGGTCTTAACAAGGGCTCTTTGGAGTTCACTGTGTCCTCTCCCTCATTGTGCCCAGCATCAGAGCCTGAGCCAAAGTCCCTGGTGGCCTCACTGCCCCTCAAGCAGGAACAATCAGATGCCAAAGGGTGTTTGAAAACACATCTTCAGCATGGGGCCATCGCAGGTGCTCTCTCCAAATCTGCCCCCCACCACCACCCCAACTCTGGTTAGGTCTCAGAATGGCCATGGGCTCTTGTTTGAAGAAGCCATTAAGATCATCCTGATGATAAAGCTCTTTCTGATTCCTGGGTATCAAGAATGGCCCTGGGACAGGACATCAAGCTCAATTGGCATAACATACTACACAAAACATTGTTCCACCTCCTACTTTGGTGAGTAGCAACTGGGATCTTAAAAGCTTGCCAGCAGCCATCTAGATGCAACAATGGTTCTCTCCTAATTCAGAGTAAAGAAGAATGAAGAAAACCAAAGATTCACAGAAACAATTAGTCCAAGCAACTGGTATACCATGCGATCCTCAGCCTATAGGACTATGAGACCAGAAGAACTAGATGGTGCCCAGCTACCACTGTCAACCACTTGGAAAGGGATCTATGTAGGAGATCCTGGATATATAGAGAGAACAATGTGGAACAAAACTCAAAATCATTTGAAAAAAAAAAAGGAGGGGGTGGTACCAGGTTTGCTGGTCTGATAGAACCTGGTGGAACCACTGAGACTATGGCCCCTAGCTGCCCTTCAGGTCTGGAGTTGAGCCCACATCTGTGGCTTCCAGCCAAACAAAAGACAGGCATATGAGTTGAGCATTTACCTGAGGTAGATACACTCCTAGGAAAGAACAATCAGGGGAGAAAAGAGGGCTGTTTATGCACAGGGAGACAGCTCAGGGGGCAGGAGTGCATGGAGGGATGGACACAGGGAAGAGGTAACTATGGGGAGGAAGTGGGAGGGGAGCTGTTGCATTGGGGTAAATTGTAGTCAATGTCATGAGACAAAGTGTATGTGAACTGCTGTATGGAAGGGGAATTTGCTCTGTAGACTTTCACCCAAATCACAATTAAAAAAAAAAAAATGGCCCTGGGACAATGAACCCAGAATTTGGAATTGATTCTGGAATAAAGGTTTCCAGATGCTCACTCCACTGTGCCAGTCAATGCCAGCATTTCGCCTGGGGTGCCACAAGATAGATGCCAGAGTTAGGTCACCAACTATCCTCTCAGAAGTCTTCTTAATTCTGAGTATTAAAGTGAATGGTGTGAATGCTTAACACACTCAGCTGCTAACCAAAAGACTGGAGGTTTGAGTCCATCCAGAAGCTCTGTACCAAAAAGGCCTAGTGATCTACTTCCAAAAACGCAGCCTGGAACCTCTATGGTGCACAGCTCTACTCTGACATACGTGGGGTCACCGTGAGTCAGGGTTACTGTGAATTGGAGGTGACTCAATGGCAACAGTTTCTGTTTCCTTTTTAATCTCTTATGAAAGAGATTACGGCAAAAGTGCAAGGTCAAGTTTTGTTTCTGTGTTTGTGAATGGACAAATAAAAACTGTATACTGCTATGCCCATTTCTTTCCCAGCTCCAACCTCATAATGTTTTTGCAAATTTTACTGATCTGTGAAATTCAAGACTCTGAGAACCACTGCTCAAAATAGTCCATGAGGACAAGTTAGAAAATCATTAAGAAACCACCTCAGGGGCATAATTGCTCTGATTTAATTAGCGTTCTCATTAAGGAGGTCAAAATTAGAAAGGGTAAAGCATGACTTGTAATGTTTGCTAGTACATTAGCTGCAGTAAATACAGGACCTTTTCATTCTAATCCTTTGTAGCTGGGTCCCCAACCTCTCCCAGATCATTTTTCTAAAATGGCATATCATGGAAGCATGTCTTGAGCTGCTGAGAGAAGAATCACACTAGGCCCTAAGGAACAATAGCAAGGCAGTCAGAAATGCCCAGACCTGCCCAACCAGGCCAGAAAACTTGCTCATGAGACAGAAATCCATCAGAGCCAGCCCAGAGCAAGTGAATGAACATCTCATCAGCCCAAGGTCAGCATAGAGGGTCTGACTCACACGACGCCTCTCCACTTAACACGCCATCCCTGCAGTCTTCACCGTAGAAAACAGGTTCTTCTGACATGGGGCACACGATGCCTCTCCACTTAACACGCCATCCCTGCAGTCTTCACTGTAGAAAACAGGTTCTTCTGACATGGGGCAGGGAGACTTGGCACCTGAGTGGTTCTTGGATTTGTGTTGCTCCCTACCAGCTAGTGATCTCCACTGGCTTCTAGCCACTTGCCCAGAACCCTAAGAACTATTTGTTTTCAGTCCTCTCAATCATCTGCTTGGTAGGTAACATTGTTCCCATTTTATAGATGGAGAAGTAGGGCCTCAGAAAGATTACGTGACTTGCTCAGGATTGTACACGCTTTGCACCCTACCATGCAACTTCTCACTGTCCAGAGAGAAATATGATTGAGACAAAGTTCAAAGATGCTGAAGTTGGTCCCTGAAGCAAACTCTCAAGCCTGGGAGGAGAAGGGGTAGATTTGGGCCAGTTTCTGACGACATCTCACCTCTCTGCTGAAGGGGATCTCTATGGAAAGGAGTATCTCCTCTGGACTTAGCAGGGTCCTCCTGTAGCCAGGGAAGAATGTATGGTCCATCTGAACAGTTCTCTTGGTGCCTGTACAAAGTGATGTGAAAGGAAGAGAATTCATGTGAGGGGGAAGCTGAACCATGTTGGAAGCATAGGAAAACCCACTGGTGGAGTTCCTCATGTTGGTCTCTGATTGCCACAGTCAGAGGGAGCAAAGGGCACAAATAAGGCCAGCCAAGTCCAATAAGCAATAAGATTCTGGCAAACATTTAACAGCTGGCTTTTTGAAAGAAGAAGTCCCGACTTGTAGCATTTGCCAGTTTCAGTGGTGTAGATACTTCCACCATAGCCAATTTCAAGCTCCCAAAGTAATGTCACTGAGTGTGAAGTTGGGAAGAGTGCAAAAAAAGGAGTAACACAGCAGGCTTGACTGCTGTCTTTTGAGCAAGGCCTGCTTGCGAGCTTGCCCTTTTGGCTGGCATCTGGGAACTTTCACTTTGGGAGGATTCCCACCATTTGCAGAAGTGATGAAAGAGGCTCATGTGCCTAAATTGTTTGTGGAGAAAATATTGTTTATGCTGAACACATGCTTTCCTTCTGGAAAGTCTGGAGTTTTGATACATGCCAGGCAGAGTGATCAGCCCCAATAAAAACCCTGGGTTCTGAGTCTCTAATGAGCTTTTCTGATAGAAAAATTTCACACGTTCCCATGACTTGTTACTGGGGGGATTAAGTGCATCCTGAATGACTCCACACGAAGAGGACTTTGGAAGCTTGAACTTGGTTTCATGTACTTTTTCTCTTTGCTGATTTTGCTCTGTAACCTCCCTGTAATAAATCATAGTCCTAAGTAGGACTATATGCTGAGTTCTGTGAGTGATCCTTGTGAATTACTGAACCAGGAGGTGGTCTTGGGGAACCTCCAACCCAAGGGAAGATGTACAGGATTTTTAAAACATATTTTTAACTATGATTTATTTAATTGTTAATTTACATAATTTAATGTTTAAGAATCGCCATGTTTAGCAACCAGCTCACAGAATTCCTGAAAATCCAGTAATTGGTTCTTAGGACCCAGCAGAAGCCAGCTTAAGCACACCACTAGATAAAGCCCTAGATAGAAGATGTGCTGCTGTGAATTCTTCATAAAGAAATATCAGAGTTCTCCTGGCCCCCAACGTGCTCAGCTGCATTCCCCTTGCAGTTTCTGTGGACCCAAACTTTAGGACAGCTGGTTCACTGAACTTTTGGTTCCATTTCTCCAGAAAATGACCTATCAATGTCAGATTTTTCTCCCCAAGTCCCTTTTTGCTAACCACTGCATCAGGCAACTCACCTTGGGACACCAGGGTCAGTTTGGCCCTGCTGGCCATGAGCACAGGGTTGAGGTCAGAGATGGGACTGGCATTGATGATGTTTCCTCCAATGGACTAGGACAAGCACAGAGTGTGAAGTGAGAGACCACCCCAGGAGATCCTTGCTCATGTAGCTTGCTCCTGAACATAGACAGCTGGGTGACACATGTTGAAGGCAGAGCCCCAAGGACCTGCACCCCTACAGACTCAAGAGTGGTAC
The DNA here is from genome assembly GCF_000298275.1 of Orycteropus afer afer. Lineage (NCBI taxonomy): Eukaryota > Metazoa > Chordata > Mammalia > Tubulidentata > Orycteropodidae > Orycteropus > Orycteropus afer. Next base: position 5,208,517 of record NW_006921641.1, on the reverse strand, counting down.
AGCACTTGAGCACCCAGGCAATGTACAACACTTGAAATCAGAACACTTGGGATTAAGTCTAGCTCCAATAATCCAGTAATCCAAGTGGGTAAACTGCATTAAGCCCCTTTTAAAAAAATGCTCATGTATTCGATTTCACCCAATCTTCTTTTGAAAAGATTGAGGTGGTTTATCATCGAGGTCATATAGGGTTGGCAACATTGAAATAGAAGATAAAGATCAAGGAAAAAAGGAGAAAGCCTTAAGGATAAACAGTTAACTCTATTTGGATCAGAACTTCCTGGAAACTTGGGAAAAAATGTAAGCAGAATCAGGTACAGTGTTCTCATTATTAAAAAGCAGGAAAAAATCAATTTCACAATGAAACAGATGTTTTCCTAGAAGTAGTCCTTCCTGGTTGATGTTTCCTCATATGTAATCAGAAGTGGTGTGTGCTTGGGGCAGGAGGAGGGGAACAGAATGAACATTTTTTTTTTCCCAAAGAAATTATGGAAATAATATAAGGATAGAATGAAAAGTACACCTTAGCTTTCCTCCCAACACAAATTGGTGAGCCTTGCAAGGCACAGGGTGTGTGAAGGCCATGTGTGAACAGACAATTTTGGGGCTAGTCCGAAGACTGTTTGTGAGCAGTCAAGAAGTAGATCTTTCCCTCCCCCAGGGGTGCCCATTTCCGGTTCCTCCCAACTTTGAAAGGAAAGCCCTCTCTTTATTTAGATTTTCCCCTGACACATCTCCCATTCACCCTGTGATAGCCTCAGCCAAGTTCAAGTGGAAGGAACCAGAAAATGCCATCTCTTCAACCTTAGGGCAAAGAATAGGAGTCAGGAGTGTTTGTCAGAGTGGCCTACAGACTACCTTCATCCAATCACCAAAGGGCTAATTAAAATCTGATTCATGGGTTCCATCCAGATTTAGAATCCCAATCTCAAGGGCTGGCCTGGGAATCTGCATTTTAATGAGCACCCCAGACAATTAAAAGCACAATGAAACTTGAAGCCCCCTAGGATGAAGGGAGCAGGAGTCTGCACCAGAAGCTAGACTAGCTGCCCTGCTTTCTGATGGAAGGCCCTTCCCCAGGGCCTTGCAGACCCCTGAACAGGGACTCACCGCCACAGACTTGACCTGTTTCCCAGCAAACCAGCGCAGCTGCTCCAGGAAGCTTTGGAACACCTCTGTTTTATGAGCAGGAAGCACAGCAACTGCATCCATGAGGGTCTTCTCCACAGTACTCAGGGGGCAAGCAGCTCCAAAGGAGATACCTGGGAACACAAGTTCCAAATAATCCCCTATCTGGCTCAGAAAACACTTTCATGTACAGCTTCTGTGAAACTTTACAACAACTTGAGTGAAGCAGAACTAGGATTCATGCCCTTCTATAGATGAGGGAATTAGGGCCCAGAGAGATTAAATGACTTGACCAATGTCACGTAACTAATAAAAGAGGCAGAACTTAACCCCAGGCTTCTTGATCCTACCACCAGTATTCTTTTGTCTCTACCAAAAGGTAAAAATCAACCCACTGCCATGGAGTTGATTCTAACTCATAGCAACGCCCATAGGGTTTCCAAGGTAGTAAACCTTTACGGAAGTAGGTTGCCCCATCTTCCTTCCATGGAGCAGCTGGTGGGTTTGATCCACCAACCTTCTGGTTAGCAGTCAAATGCCTTAGGCACTGTACCCCCAGAGCTCTGTTTTGTCTAAACCAGTGATTCTCAGTTCAGTAAAATCAGGATCTCAGAGGATGAAGCCTGGCATATTTAAAAAGCACTGCCCCTTTACTCGCATGAGTGATTCTAATGTGTAGCAGGAATGAGAACATCTGTTGGAAATATCACAGCCTTTTACCTTCTTGGCACCTACTATGCATGCTTAGTAGAAGAAAGGCAGCCACCCTTCCCCTGTACCCCCATTTCCTATGCAGGGTGGCCTCCCAAAGCAGGCAGCAATGGGAGCAAAAAGAAGGCTGCCTGGCACCCGCAATCTCCCCTGGTGACCCATCCCCAGCTTCAGGCCCTCCGTGGGCTTGGCCTGAACCTGTCTTACCCTCTGTTCCATGCTCCACTGAATTCAGCTCAGGGATCCAGGCTGGGCAGACGATCACTGGAAACAACTTATTCTTAAACTTCATCTCAATGCCTGGGGAAAAACAAGAAGCCTAAAGCTATAGGCCTATTGTTATATAAACAGGGCAGATTTTGACATTTTTTCCCCACCATTGCACCCAGAATATGAGATGTATTTGCAAACATAACATGCTCCACGGGTATCCCAGGACTAGGGATACTCTTCAAAGTGTTTAGCCCTAAAACTGTCTTTCCTCCTCAAGAAACCTATCAGAATTCAAGTAAGATGAATTCACTTCACTTTAACATGTGAGTGGTGTGTATAGTAACAATATTAGAAAACACAGGGTATTAATGTATGCATGTTGGGAACTATTCGTAGTCTGACCCATTTAATCTTCACAACAAACCTATCAGGCTGATAATGTGATTATCCCCTCTTACAGATGAAAAAAACAGATCACAGACAGGTTAAGTTTCTTGCCCATGTTATGCAGCTAACAATGGGAAGATTTCACTACTGAATTCCATTGTTATTAGTGTTGGGGTACAATAATAATAATATAAAAATCTAATGTTAAAACATTGTTTAGGAGCTCTGGCAGCATAGTGCCTAAGACATTTGACTGCTAACCAGAAGGCTGGCAGTTCAAATCCACCAGCCACTCCTCAGAAGGAAGATTGGGCAATCTACATCCGTGGAGATACTGCCTTGGAAACCCAAGGAGGGGTCACTATGAGTCGGATTTGACTCAACAGCACTGAGTTTGTTTTTAATGTTAAAAGAAAAAAGGAAATTGATTCAAATTTCCTTTCAAATTTTCCTCCTGGTCCCCAATATCTGTCTGAGTTCCTTAAGGTGTGGTGGCTTGTGAGGACACACATCCATATCTGGCTCTGTCCTTCCCAACAGGTTAGAAACCTCTGTTAAACAGACACATCTCTGTTCTTTAGACCTAGTTAGCATAGCACTTCTCCCAGCCTGCCAACAGAGCTAAAGATAGGAAAGGTTCACAAAGAACCATGTGATGGTTAGGATTTCTGAAGTGTGGACTCAGTTTTATGGAGTCTGGCCTGTTTGAATATCAACTTTCAGGAAAAGGAATGAAGATTAAGGCAATAAATTGTACTGATAGGTTTCTCTCTCCCTCAGCTTCCTTCAACCCCCTGCCGTGGCAAAAGGTGGTTGTACTGTTGCATTATATGTGTAAGAGAAGAGGGGCTGTGCAGTTTGTATGTCAACTTGTCTGGGCCTGGTTGAGTGGATGGGCAGCTGGATGTAGTATTCCCCATGATAAGACTGGCAATCAACTCCATGGTGAACTCTACTGTGAGCAGCTGAGTAGCTGCCTTAGGGAATGTAGTCTGCTTCCTGTAGCAGAAGCCTTGGGGAATGGTCTCTAGCTTATGGCACATGTGGACCCTGCATGTTGCTGTGTCATTTCTCAGCAGCCTGCCATGCTCTGCCAACCTTGGAACTTTCAATGGACTTGAATTAATGGCCTGCCATGTAGTTTGGTAACATCGGGATTGTGCCATTTTATTTGTCAACCTTGGGCTTGTTAGCCTCAGCAGCCATAGCTGCCTGAGTGAAGAGATGCCTCTAGCTTCAGTGGGCTGGGAACAAGAGGCATAGCTAAAGCCCAAGGTCAAGGGGCTTTCACACAGCCCCTAGAGCCTGGCACTTTGAACTTGGACTTAAAGCCTCCAAACTGTGAGAAAATAAACTCCTGTTTGTTAAGGCCATCCCATTTGTGGTATATTCTTGTCAAAGTGGCACTAGGTAACCAGAACAGGCTGGAACAGATGGAAGTGGTCTTAAGAAATTATTTTTATTTGTGGAGCTTATAAAGTCTTTCTGCAATCCTTTCTCCTAGAATCTGATATTGTGTAACAAGGGGTATGTTGTTGTTGTTGTCCGGTGCTGTCTTGTGCGGGTGGTTCCAACTCACAGAAATTCTACATACAACAGAATGAAACACTGCCTGGTTCTACACCATCCTTACAGTCCTTGCTATGCTTGAGCCCATTGATACAGCCATTGTGTTGTTTCATATCATTGAGGGTGTGCCTCTTTTTCACTGGTACTCCACGTTACCTAGCATGATATCCCTTTCCAAGAACTGGTCCTTCCTGATAGCATGACCAAAGTGTGAGAGTTGAAGTCTTACCATCTGGACTTCTGAGAATTCCAGTTGTATTCTTCCAAGACAGATTTGTTTGTTTTTCTGGCAATCCATGATATATTCAATATTTTTCACCAACACCGTAATTCAAATATATCAACTCTTCTGAAGGCTTCCTTATTCATTGATCGGCTTTCCATGTCTATGAGGTGATTGTAAGTACCATGGCATGGGTAAAACACATCTTAGTCTTCAAAGTGACATCTATGCTCTTTAAACCTTTGAACAGGTCTTTTGTAGCAGATTTACCCGATGTAATACATAACTTGATTTCTTGACTGCTGCTTACATAGGCATTGAATGTGGATCCAAGTAAATGAAATCCTTCACAAATCTTTTCTCCATTTATCATGATATTGTTTATTGGTCCAGTTGTGAGGATTTTTGTTTTCTTTATGTTGAAGCATAATCCATACTAAAGGCTGTAATCTTTGATCTTCATCAGTAAGTGCACAAGTCTTCACTTTCAGCAAGCAATGTCATCTGCATATCACAAGTTGCTAATGAGTCTTCCTCCAACCTTAATGCCTCATTCTTCTTCATATAGTCCACCTTCTTGGATTATTTGCTCAGTTTACAGACTGAATAAGTATGGTGAAAGGATACAGCCCTGACACAAACCTTTCCTGATTTTAAACCATTGGTATCCCTTTGCTCTGTTCAGATGATTGCCTCTTGGTCTTTGTATAATGGTTTCTTTGTGAGCACAATTAAGGGTCCTGGAATTCCTATTCTTCACAATGTTATCCAGAATTTGTTATGATCCACATAGTCAAATACCTTTTCACAGTCAATAAAACACAGGTAAACATCTTTCTTGTATCCTTTGCTTTCAACCAAGATCCATCTGACATCAACAATGATATCCCTTGTTCCACATCCTCTTCTGAATGTGGCTTTAATTTCTTGCAGTTCCTCGTCAATATGGTGCTGCAACAACTTTTTAAAATTATCTTCAGCAAAATTTTATTTGTGTGTGACATTAATGATATTGTTCAATAATTTCCATGTTCTGCTGGATCACCTTTCTTTGGAGTGGGCACAAATATGGTTCACTTCCAGTCAGTTGGCCAGGTAGCTGTCTTCTGAATCTCTTGGCATAAATGAGTAAGTGCCTCCAGTACCGCTTCTGTTTGTTGAAACATGTCAATGAGTATTTCATCAATTTCTGGACCCTCGTTTTTCACCAATGCCTTCAATGATGTAGTTGATTTGACTTCTGTGTGTTTCGTCTGGCAAGGTTCACATGTATAGTTGCTGTTTATGTTGTTGGAAAAGCTATTTATGATGATCTTCAGTATTACAAAATTCCATCATGCAATCTCTGGCACCATTTCTATCACCAAGGCCATATTTTTCAACTACAAAAACTTCTTCATTTCCAACTTTTGCATTTCAATCACCAGTAATTATCACTGCATCTTGATTGAGTATTTGATCAATAGCAGACTGCAGAAGTTGGCAAAAATCTTCAATTTCTTTATTTTTGGTTTTAGTGGTTGGTATGTAAATCTGAATAATAGTGGTAACTGGTCTTCCTAGTAGGTATATGGATGTTATCTTATTACTGACAGCTTTGTATTTCAGGATAGATGTGCCTTCCAATCTGAGGGGTTCTTCTTCAGGCACTATATCGTTCAATATTTCACTGCTATTCATAAGGTTTTTAGTAGCCAGTTTTTCAGAAGTAGACCACTGTATCTTTCTTCCTAGTCTGTTTTACTTTGGAAGCTCTGCTGAAAACTATCTACCATGTGTGACCCTGCTGGTATTTGAAATACCAGTGACATAGCTTCCAGCATCATAACAACATGCAAAGCCACCACACTGTGACAAACTGACAGATGAGTGGTAGGCAAGGGACATACCATTTGTCAAAAGATCTCCTAAGATCCTTTGAGCCATTCATTTCTATCTTAGTTCATGCTACCCTTGAACCCTAGGGCTATAGGATATGGCTACACCAGCCATGGATTCTGTTAGTTGTGGCCATCAGGACCACATCACTTACAGCACTTGTATTTCACAGCCAATCCTGCCACCCCGGTATTTCACAATGCTATATCTTAGAACTCAGTGTACCACAACTGTCCTCACAATATTGGGGCTGGCACTATGCTTTCAGCATGAAGCACGCCAGGTCAACATTTCTGTGTCTGAGAATCCAACCAGAACCCAGAGGTACACAGTCCCTTCTAGAACCAGAGCCACTTGTCTGTCTCCCATAAGCTGGGCTTGGCTACTTAAAAACCTGTCATGTTCTCTGCCCCACTACAAATCTCCAAACCAGAGGTCCTTTAAAGCAAATATCAGCTCTACCATGATGCTCTCCTTTGGAGCCTCACTGGAAAAAGTGGAAATGGGCCAAACCAAGTTTAGAACTGAATGGAGATTAGCAGGGACCCGGCCCTCTGCTGTTTCTCCCAGTCCCTTACAAGCACCAGGGCTCACAACTACTCATCCTGAGTCTCCCAGGCCTTAGCCAGCTAGTTTGCATGTTGTGGGCTCCATGCCTCAGGTGCTGGCACCCAGAGGGCAAGTGGCCACACTCATAGGCAACATAAAAACTGTCACACTTGAATGTCTGCTTTCTTCTCATCATAGCACCCTCCAAAAAGGGAAGGGTGCAAAGAGAATGACATCTATGAAACTTCTAGCATTTGTCAGGCATTGGACTAGACACTTTACCCACATTAGTCCCTCTACCCCGAGACTATGAGAACCTTGAGGGAAGGAACTATGTCCAATTTATATTTGCATCCCTAGATCCTCCCAGAGTACCTAGTTCATGGTTAGCACTCAATAAATGTTTATGGGGAAAAGTAAACAAGTTTGAAAATATCTCAATTACTCCTCAAAGCAATCCTCTGAAGGAGACATTATTATCCTCATATACAAGTGGCCATCAAGTTGATTCCAACTCATGGCAGCCCCATGTGTGTTATAGTAAAACCCTATTCCATAGGGTTTTCGATGGCTGAGTCTTCAAAAGTAGATCATCAGGGCTTTCTCCCAAGGTATCTCTGCATGGACCTGAGCCTCCAACCTTTTAGTTAGCAGCTGAGCAAGGTGACCATTTGCACCACCCAGGAACTCCTATTCCCATATAAGAAATGGGAAAACAAGGAGAAGGAAAATTAACTTTTCTGAGGACACACAGCCAGCAAGTGTTTGAACCAGGTCTATGTGACTAACTCCAAAGCCAGGAAAGAGTCTCTGCAGAAATTCAAGCACACGGTGCTTCTTGATGGTAAAGGGCCCAGCAACACTCCCCGGCCCCCAGCCCCAGGGCTTCCCCTAGGTCCTCACCGATCTCTGTGTTTCCCACCACCAGCTTGGCATCAGGGTGCTGAGCTTTGAGGTCCAGCAGCTCCTTCAAAGTTGAGGCCTGGATCCATGTCACTCGCTCCCCTTCAAAGTGCAACTGCTTCTGAGGAGTGTCTTTCAGCCTCTGGGAAAGGTAGTTTTCTTAATTCCCTGTCTCTTTCTTCCTACTTCATTCCTCTGGTAAGTTATTTTAATTCAACAATGAAATCAACTCTTCTACTGGTTTATTTAATACTGAATTCAGAGTTAAATATATGTTAGGTGAGAAGTAAAGGAACTCATTATGTGAACTGAGGTAGGAATTGTGAGGGGCAGGGAGGTTATATACATATTTAGTTTTAGAAGACATAAGTGAAGGACATATGGTTAGCCCATGTTTCACAGGTGAAGGAGGAACCTGAGGATCAAGGAGGCTATGGCCACCCAGCTAGGAGTGGACCTAATCCTACATGGTAGAAAGCCCAGGCTCCTTGTCCTGCCCCACACTGTCTCCAGGAGGTTCAGGGCACAAAGCGTGGGAAGGGACATTTACAGGGGTATCAGAGTGGAATTCAAAGAAGGATTGATTCTCATGCATAGGGTTGATTGATGTTGGGCTGGGAAAAAGAGCCCTCAAATCAACATAATTTTTTCAAGGTTTCATAGTTAGAGAAAGATATTCTGGCTGCCTACTCCAAAGTCATTCTTTCCAGCCCCTCAAACCCACAAGGAAGCCTTCATCTGCTCCACACCTTCGAGAAATCTGTGCTTAGAAAGCTCTGTGAGTGTGGCTTTGTTATTTCCTCGCCTTAATGTTGGACTAAAGGAGTGGGATCATCAATGTGAGAAAGGGGGTTTGCGAGGGCTTCTTAAAGTAAAGCTATAAGCCATAGAATTGAATTATTTGAATATAACACAATTTTTAATAAATAAATAAATAAAAAGAGGATAAAAAGCTGCTCGGGAGATTATACATTAGGTGTAGCCAGTCCATGTCCTCATGATCCTTATAATCTGGTAAGGAGCATAGATGTCAAATTAGTAATTTTAAGTATGAAGTGTAAGAAGGAAAGTATAGAACACTCTGTTAGTATGTAACAAAGGGACTTAACCTAGCAGGGGTGTCAAAAAGGGGAAGGGAAATCTAGGCCGAAAGACAAATGACAATGTGGACACAAAATTTCTGGTAAATCAGAAAATAAAGCATGTCTCCAGGGGCTCCTGGTAAAGAGATGTGATTGTACCTCTCCCTGAGACATCACCTACCAGCAGCTCTGGAGGGAAGATGGGCTCTTGGGTAGGATCCAGGGGCATGAAGTCTTCTGGGTTGAATAAAGATGGTGAGAGAGTGACATCCTAGAAAAAAGAACAAGTGGGTCTCCTCTTTTCGAAGACTCAGTAAGTCTGACCAGCTTTTTCTCCAAGCAAGCTAATTCCTAACACCACGCAGGCTGACAGAAGGGCAAGCAGCTCTGGGAGTCAGGAACACAGAGCTCTTGCCAAAAGACCCAGGCTGGAGCAAATGGTGCCATCCTTTCCAGTCACCACTTCCAGGGATGGAGAGAGTCTACTGACTCTTCTGAGTTTGAAATTCCCCGTAGGCCATCAGGAAGAGAAGGAACCACTTACCGTGAGGTTTTTCTTCTGGTTCATGCAGCAGTTTGGGTTGTTGCCTTTTCCTCCACAGCATCCACCATCCTACAGAGAAGACCAACATTCATGCAAGGATATATGCAGACTTGTCACAAAAGCTAAAAGATCCTAGATTATTAATATCCAGAGGAATTCAGCTCTGATGCTACCATCCTACTTGCCTCCCTTCATAGAGTAAGACCTCTGCTAGATTCTCTTTTGTTTGGCTAATGTAGAATAAATATATCAAGAGTAAACAAGAGGATCCCCCTCTAGAAGCAAGAGTAAATTTTAATCTCAAGAAAATTTCCCTGTGAAAACTAGGTTATATTTTACCAAAACATATCTTTACCCTCATTTTCCTTCTTCAGTGATGCTTCCTTAGGAAGCTTCTGTGAGAAAAATTCCCATCAATTCTCCCAGCACTCAACTCTACTTCTAGATCAGCCAGGTTCTGTGGCACTTGGCTAGGCATTTCTCTGGCTGGGTTTTCTATAGGACACCTGCCAAGGATATTTCAAGACCAATGCTGGGCCCAGAGTTTTGTCCAGCCAGTGTGCCCTATGGCCTCCTCACTATGTATTAGGCACCCTTCCCAGAAAGCCTTTGCTCCTCATTATGGGCTTGTTCTGGGGAAAGGGTGCAGGCATGATCACCCATTACCTACAGGGAGAAGACATTCTCGGGACCTCTCAGAATGCCAATAGCAGAGAATAGAAAAGTCCAGAGTTGCTGCCTACCAGAAGCAAGACATTGTAGGTTGGGAAGGGGCATCTTCACCTGGCCACGCACAACTGATACAGCCCAAAAGGCAGGAGCTGCTTTTCAGAATCATGGAATTATGCTGAGGGGAAAAGGTAGGAAACCTCACAGGCATAGCCCTGACACAATTCCAGGGTAGGAGAATCCTAGGGGAGCAGGCTGGGAACAGTCCTTCTGCGTACGAGCCAGGGGAGACACCATTCAGCCCTGGCATTTCCCAGCAAATATGTCACAGCTCACAACCCTTCTCAAGAAAAGAAAGCTCTCAGAGGACCATGGGATCTGGAGCTGAGGCCTTTGAGAACTTATAAGCACTGTCAAGTGATAGTGTCGTGAGAGATAGTGTCATGAGAGATAATGTCATGTGTCTTGCTTTGACCCTCTGGCCACATACTGCCCTGCATGCAGAATCCTCCTGCATCTACAGCTTCTGCACTGGGTGACCAGAGCTGCTCTATTTCAGTCCCGCCCACTGCCAAGTCATCCTTCCTATATACTTAGGAAAAAGAGAATTTCCCTTGATAAGAGTGCCTTTTCTCAACAGTGTAGATATCATCTTTCTTGCAAAAAGAGTGATGCAGGGAATGTCTAGGCCCTCAGAGAAGCAGTACTAGAGACCGGCAGATACTGAGGCACTAGCCTCACTCATCCAACCTTGGTGCAGTGGGAGGAGGACATATTTCACAGAAGTACATTTTCCAGGTAATTAAAGTGCCATACATTTTTACTTTGATCTTTTTCCCTGATAATTCATTGACATGTTTCTGGCATCAATTATTGTGGTGTATAATAATACGTCACTGCCCTCAAGGTCTAGTGAGGCTGGATAAAGGTCTATTGACGTTGGATAAAGCTGAGTTTTTTCCCCCTCCAGAGATTTCTACTTTGCTCAGTTGGCTAAGCCTTTTGGACTTTCTTATATCCTGTGCCTGTTTTTATGGCTCTTCCGTTTCCTTCCTTGCTGCAGTGTGGATATTGTTATTTCCTGCTGCGTACATGGTGTCTGCCTAAGCAGACCCCTCCTACATTTTTCTAGTGTGTGCTGTGGACAGGGAAACTAGACTATCGGTTTGTTCATACTGTGTCTAAAATAACAGTAAATAGGCTCTGAAAAAAAGGCTACAGGAGCTTCTAGTGAGTAATGTGCCCCAACTTATCACACTGAGCTTTGCTCTGGGCTGAGGGCAGCAAGTAGGACAAAGGGACCACCATGTGGTGGAATCAGGAACTTCTTCAATAAACTCAAAACCAGGAAGGACTATAATACCAGGAGGGCAGATTAAATTGTATCTCTTTGAGCAGCCGCCTATGAAGCAAGTAAACGAGCAAGATTAGCAATTCTTGGTTCTCAGGGAAGCCTGAGCAATTTATGATGATCAGATAGTGACTCATGGAAGAAATGTACTGGCATCATCATTTATAGTTGTCATTTATGGAAGACTTAAAATGTGTCAGACACTATTCTAAGGGCTTTACAAGAAGTATTTAATTTTCTAAGGCAAGGATTATTATAATTCGCACCTCAGGAACAAGGAAACTTGCCCAAGGCCATGAATCTATTAAGAGATGGGATGAGTCCAAGTCTTCAGATACCAAATCTATGCTTTCAATCCTTTTTGCCTTCCTTTAAATCCACATCTGCCTATTTTTCTTTACCCATGGCTTTCACCAGGGTGTGGTGCTTTCTATGCTTATAAGGAAGGCCCTGTCTCCAGCTCCACCCCTTCTTGGATTAGACAAGAGACAATACTGCATTTCATGATGCCAAACCTAACAACAACAACAACAAAAATCCACTCCCATTGAGTCAATTCTGACTCATGGCAACCACAGGTGTTACAGAGTAAAATTGTTCCATAGGGTTTTCTGGGCTGTAATTTTATGGAAGCAGATTGCCAGGCCCTAAGGGTCAGTGGAAAATGTTGATGTTTGTAACTCTGCCCTCTACCCAGAATCAAGTTAAGATTAACTTGACCCATTTGGAGATCAGGTAAAAGCTTAGGAGATTATGCCAAGAAAGGAGAGGCCAGCCCTCTGTTCTCCTTGCCAGATGACAGGTGCATGTCCAGGTTTATATAATCACAATGCCTGAAAACTCTGGCTGTGGTTTCTTACTCTGAGTCACATGAACACTGCAGGGGTTCACAACTGTCTGGAGGCCACTTATCAGTTCCATAAGTCCAGCAGAGTGCCAATTGCAGAAAGCAGCCAGAGAGGGAGGGGGACAGGTGTAAGTGCTGAGCTCTGTGTGTTGTTATTAAAAGTCACTTTTAGCACCTGAGCCATGGGCTGAGTGTGCCAGGCTCCAAGGAAAAGCTGCCAAGTCCCAGGACATTGGAGGAAGTTAGCTCTCGAGTAGCATGCCTCTTCCAGGAACCTGTTCTTCTCCCCTGAACTGGCAGGAACATCTCCATGCTATCAGTAAGAACCCCTCCCTCAGTAACAATAGCAGAGTCCACTCTCAATGTCAGTTGTCCTCAGCATGAGGATCCATTCACTGGCCATCTTTTTTCTTTCTTTTCATATAGTCAAGAGGACCCTTGGCCTCCCTCCCAACTGTGAGTCCTGAGCCTTGCTGCTTTGGGAGCAGAAGCACAGCTGTTCTGGGACCCCCACTTACCCTGGCAAAAGTCCGAAAGCCCTGCAGGATGGGTCTGTAGCCTGTGCAGCGGCACAGGTTTCCTGTGGGGCAAAGAGAAAGTGACAATGTTAGCATAGGCCCCCAAAGCAGGTTAGGAATTTGTGGTTTTTTTCACCACCTCATTTGGTGCCTTCTTTTAGCACTATGCCTTTGCATATTGTTGCCTCTGCTTCGAAGGTCCTCATTTCTACCTATATTCCTAACTTCAACCCATCAATCATTGCCTCCTTCAGGAAGCCTTCCTAGAATGCCCAGACTGGGCCAAGTACCCCTCCTAAATTCTCCTATGGTGCCTAGTCGTAGTTTTATCTGTGAGTTTATGAAACTATATTATAAACTCAACTCATCAGCGTATGAATTCCTTGAGAGGAGCAACTGTATTTTTCATACCTGTTTCCCTTGTATCTCATAGAGTGTTGGAGTTAATAAAACTAATTGAATAAATAATAGATGAAAATGGTGAAAAGGAAAAATGAGGAGCCTTCTACATTCAATTCAGAGGAACATATATATGGCCCAAGCTCTAGTGCTCATTTGCAGAAGGCAAAATGGGAAGCCAGTTCTTTCCCATGGTTTGGAATCATGATTGTTTACCTCATATGCCGGCTCTGTCCTGCAGAATCCTGTCCTAATGAAATCTGAGAAGAAATGAAGCCCTATAACTACCTCTGTAGAGTTTTCCAGATGTTCTTCTCCTGTGCCAGTAACCCACTGCCAATTCCATCCCAACACTGGGAGAGGACAGGAAGACAACTCAGAAAGATGAACACAGAGCCAAGAGATCCAGGAGGTCTCTAAACTACTCAGGAATTCTCCAAACAAAGACAGAGCTAACATTCTAGCAGGAGTGGCCTGGGTCTCTTCTCCAGACAGCAATACATCACACTCTTGGCCAATTCCTGACTTTAACCCTGCCCTGCTCTGACTTCTGCAGGGCTCCTTTTACCATCCTATGTTCCCGGCTATGCCTGAAGACCCGTACCTTGGAAGGCATCCTCAATCTCCTTGATAGTAGGCTCAGGCTGATTCCGGAGCAGTGTGTACATGCTCATGACGATGCCAGGGGTGCAGAACCCACACTGAGAGCCATGACTTTTGGCAATTCTCTCCTACAATGGACAGATTCGATCACTCTGGCTGCTGGGTGGGGAATGGATTATAGTGGGTAAGAGAGCAAGCAGGGGACCAGGATATTACAGTGATCCAGGTAAGAGGAGATGGTGGCTGGGACCAAATAGTAATAGGGGAAATTGAGAGAAAATGAAGGTTTTATTGTAGGTTTTGTAGATCTGGTAGACATTACTTATTGATGGATTGAGTGTGGTGTTTGAGAAAAAGAGAAGAATCAAAGGTAACTTCAAGATTTTTGTCTTGAGCTTCTGGGTACACAGTTTTGTCATTTTCTCAGATGGAGAAAGGCTACGGAAGGAAGCAGTTTGTGGAAAAACTAGGGTTTTGTTAAGTTTGAAATCAGATATATATTTAGTGATGCCATGTAGGCAGATAGAAATACGAGTCTGATTTCTGAAGAGAGGTAAAAGCTGAAGGTATAAATGTGAGTGCCATTGGCATATTGATGATATTAAACTTACCTAAATGAGTCTGTCTGACTCGATGGCACATAACAACAACAACAACAAGGAGAGTGTGAAGATAAGGAAAGGAAGGAGCTGGAGCCAGAACCCTGAAGCCCTCTGGCTACTAGAAGCCAAGCAGAGAAGGAGCCAGCACCTGACGCTAAGATAGAGATGGGAGGTTAATAAGGAAAAAGTATAGTGAAAACAAAAAACTAAGAGAAAAAAATAAATGTTTTTCTTGAATAAATGGACAAGGAGAGTGGAATCTGGCTCTATAGCTTAATGCTAAAATAATTGCATCAGGAATAAGGATTGGTATCATTGAAAAGGGGAGAGGCTTAATGAGATTATATAGATAAGGTCTCTGTGTTTAAACTTTCTCTCACCTATTTATTTCAAAGAAAATTGCAAGCCCCAATTAACCCTCTTACATCCCCACAGGTTAGAAAAGTTTAATTATTTCCCCTTTTACAGACTAAGAAGTGAAGCTCTAGAAGTGAAGCAATACCACCTCAACTCCATCCTGTTCTCAGATGATAAGTCCAATATGCTTCTCCTAAGAAATACACCAGGTTGCTCAACCAGAAGGTGAAGGTTATAGATGTCATGTAAGGTATCTATCATGGATTGAATTGTGTTCCCCAAAAAATATGTCAATTTTGCTAGGCCAAGATTCCTAGTATTGTGTTTGTCTTCTATTTTGTAATACAATGAAATTGTCCTATATGTAGCAAATCCTAATCTCTGTCTGTGGTTAACAGGATTAGGCTATGTGATAGAGAATGAGATTTTTTGTTATGTTAATGAGGCAGGATTAGGGTGAAATACAACATCTGACTCAGATCACAGCCCTGGTCTGATGTAAGGAGATTTTCCCTGAGGTGTGGCTTGCATCACCTTTTAATTTACAAGAGATGAAAGGAGAGAGAAGCCAGCAGAGAAAGAGAGATCGAACTACCACCAAGAAAGAAGAGGCAAGAATGGAGTGCATCCTTTGGACTCAGAGTCCCTGCACTGAGAAGCTCCTTGACCCAGAGGAAGATTGCTCCCAAGACACATAGAGCTCCAAGGAGCGCCAAGCCCACAGAAGTTGAAAGGAGACAAGGACTTTCCTTCAGAGCCACCAGAGAGATAAATCCTTTTCCTAGAGTCAGTGCCCTGATTTCAGACTTCTAGCCTCATAACCTGTGAGAGAATATATTTATTTGTTAAAGCCATTGACTTGTAGTATTTCTGCTATAGTATCACTACATAAATGAGACAGTTATCTAAGGAAGATTTTATCTCCTGAATGATATTTGTATCATCAAATGGCCAAGGGAAGGTTTCATGCCTGGACATAGCTCTGGTCCCTTCTGTGATTGTAATCCCTAAAGAGCCTTTGCCTCAGTTTCCCTCAAATAAAAAGATCAGGGAACAGTATCCTCTTCCCACAGTGCTCTGCCTCTATTCCACCCTTGTTTCAATTTTGCCTAAATGCTTCTCTACACAAAATCCCTCAGATTACTGCCAGAGTTTCAATCCATTTTCTGGCCATCTTATACCACCAGGGACTCAGACACTCAGCATGTCTTTATCATCTTGTTTAACACTTACTAACCTGCATTTCGGGGGCTCTGGTAGTGTAGTCCTAAGGTATTTGACTGCTAACCAGAAGGCTGGTGGTTCAAACCCACCACCATTCCTTGGAAGGAAGATTGGGCAATCACTTCCGTAGTGATAGTGCCTCAGAAACCCAAGGCCTTCCTTGTCAATTTTGTCGGACGAGTCTCTGAGTTGGATCCGACTTGACGGCAGTGAGTTTGGTTTTGGGTAACCTGCATTCCAGGTCTCTGGGTAGCACAAACAGTCTGCTCATCCACGAACTTAAACTTTGACAGTTCAAGCCCACTCGACAGTGCTGCAGAAGGTATGGAGATTTTCTTCTACGAAGATTACAGCCAAAACAACCCTATGGACTCAGTTCTAGTCTGATACATGGCATCACTATAATTCAGAATCAACTTCAAGGCAACTGGCTATTTTATTTTTTTGTAACCTCCATTTTAATAACTCTAGTTGCCTAACAGTCACATTTGCATTATCTGTGGGTGGGAGATGAGAGGTGCAACTGAAATTACCATTCCAGGAAGCTGGGAGTAGATAGGACTTTTTTTTATCAAGATACACAGAGAATTTGGCATCTGACACAAGGTGAGGAAATTCCCTTGTCCCCCCTCCTTATTTTGGCTGGTTTGTCTTCCCTAGCCACCAGATTCAGTTGACTTCTTGTTTCCTCTGGCATCATGAAATGTTACATCCACCCTAGCCACAGGAGAGAGCTTCAGGCTTTGATGCCTCCCCTTTCAGCCTCATAGCACCCAGAGAAGATGGGGAGGGTGCCAGGCTATATGTCTCCTTTGCTCAGACCAATGTTCCAAACAAGTCTGCAACTATGGCATGAGACTTCTCAGAATTGTTTCACTTCAAGAGTACAGCCCCTTTCCTCTGGTTACCTGCACAGGATGCAGCCTCGTCTTGGTGCTTCCTATTCCTTCCACAGTTGTCACAGCAATGTGGTGCAAGGAGCAGATGGGAGCCAGGCAAGCATTGGCAGAAAAGTGTCTAAAACCCTGAATTAAGGTCATTCTACTACCCAGTCAGGTCATCAGAGTAGAGCTGAGTACAGGGGTGAGGGCAGACTTCATGATGATTTATGTTATTTCTCCTCACTACACTCAAGACTCAGAGCTAGGAACCAAGGAAACCCTCTTTCAGCTGAGGCCTGAGACCCTCCAGAGTCCAGGAACCTCATATATCCATATATCCAAGACCTGTGAGCTGGAGCCAAAGAACCCAAAGGAGCCAAAGTCATTTCAGCTGTCTCTCAGTTCTATTTTGAAGGCTGAGTCAAGAGGAATTTTATGATAGGTCGTTGCACAGAAGTGCACCCCTCTCTCTGCAGGGCCCTTCCTAGCCTTCTCAATTTCAGAACATCCAGTCACTCTTGTTTCTCTGCTTTCACCTACCTCTATTTCCCTCATTCCTTCTTAGGTAGAAGGGAGGAAAAAATCTCCAGCAACAATAGACACCAGTCCCTTAGCAGAGCCTCCTTGCATCCATTACTTTATTCACCACTCATTCATTTATATGATCCATAACATTTTCTCTGGTAGCATAGTGCCTAAGGCACTTGACTGCTAACCAGAAGGCTGGTGGTTCAAATCCACCAGCCACTCCTCAGAAGGAAGATGGGGCAATCTTCTTCCATAGTGATACTGCCCTGGAAACCCAAGGAGGGGTCACTATGAGTCAGGTCCGACTCAATGGCACATAACAACAACAACAACAACAACAACAACATTTATTGAGTGCCAACACTCTGATGAGAGCTGAGGACATAAAGGTGAATAAGATGAGTTCCCTGAGCTTCAATAGCCTGCAGACAGTATAGGAAAAATAGAAACAAGTAGGAATGGCAATTTCAATATCTTTTTGTAAGTGCTTCAAGAGGGATGTAAGCAGACACTATAGGACCAACACAGGCAAGGGGCATCTAATTCAGTCTTGGAAAGTCAAGAAAGGCTCCCTGGAGTAGATAATGCTTTTGCCCAGAGCTCTGAAGGTGTAGTGCCTAAGGCATTTGGCTATTAACCAGAAGGCTGGTGGTTCAAACTCACCAGCCACTCATCGGAAGGAAGGTTGGGCAATCTACTTTGGTAGTGGTACTGCCTCAGAAACACAAGGAGGGGTCGCCATGAGTTGGATCCGACTCAATGGCAGTGAGCTTGGTTTTGGAAAGAGCTGGTAAGAATTAGCTATGTGGAGAACAGAGTCTTAGAAACAAGGACGTTCTAGACTTGAGAAAGGTCCTATGCAAAGGCTAAGAAATTAGCAAGCATGGAACACTGCTATTGTTGTTAGGTGCCGTCGAGTCACTTCTGACTCATAGCAACCCCATGCACAGCAGAACGAAACACTACCCGATCCCGCACCAGCTCCATGATCCTTGCTATACTTGAGCCCATTGTCACAGCCACCGTGTCAATCCATCTTGTCGAAGGCCTTGTCTTGGATGAAAGGAGTGCCCAGCTCGATGATGAAAAAGAAAATTAGAGAGGAAGTCTGGAGCCTATTGCATGCTCAGCAAAGAGCTTAGACTTAAACCTTGAGGCAATGGATAGGTACTGAAAGATTTTGGTGGAGTGATATGAGCCTGGATTTAAGAAAGATTATTTTATCAGTAGTTCAGAGTCTTGTCACTACTCATAAGCCAGAAAGACTTCCTAAGACATCGTTCTACAACTTTTCTGCCCGAGACCAGAGGCTGCCCAGAGCTACAGGGACTCATTCTCACTCATGCACACACATACACACACTGACACACTCACACCCTACATTCAGTTGTCGTATGGGAAATCAGCCAGCAGACAAAGGATACACAATCTTGTTCTGAAGACGATCATACTTGGAAAGCATGACGGTGCAGGCCCCGCAGCCTCCTTCTCCACAGCCAAGCTTGGTCCCACTCAGTCCCACTAGGTGGTCAAAGGTTAAGGAACATGTGCAAGGTATCTTTGCTGGAAATGCCCGGGCAGGGTTGCATGAATATGGTCATCCATTTCCCACACAGACTCAGGCCCTTTGACAGGAGAGGCAGCCAACTCACACCTCCTCCTCTTTCAGAGAAGCTGCATGAACTTCTGGGACAGGAGAATGGGGCCAATTCTACTGTACAGAAGAGGGAAGGCATCAGGGCCCCTTTGGACAGCACTCAACTAAAGTTTAGGGCTCTCCAGTCCTGGAGACTTCACTTGGAGCTAGGGTCTCCAAAGAGCAGTCTTAACGTCCCAACCCTGTGCTCTCATTGGGCAAGTAATTCAAGTGACTCAGAGACTGAGTATGAGGGGGAGCCCTCATGTAACCCCAACTAGATGTGTAATGAAGATATTTGGGCCAGAATGAGACATTGACCTATTCTGGGTCAATGACTTTTCACTCTGAACATTTTGGTTGATGAAGTTCCAGGAGCCAAAATTAAGACTGGAACGCAGGATCTTTTGAATATCTAGCCCACAGACAATGAGAATGGAAATCATTTGGAGGCATCTTCTTTTATGGGTACTTCAGAAAATAGATAATCTGATACTTTATGTATAAAAAGTGCCTAACTAACTGGCTATTCTAGAGAAAAGCAGTGATAGTGGCCATCTCCCTGAGACATGTGGATGATTGCTATCTTTTGCTGAAAGCTGCAGGCCTCTAAGCCATCTGGCTCCCTACTGATGGCAGAGGGAACTGAGATTATAATTGCCTGATCACTAACCTAATTTTCAAGATAAAAATAAAATAATAACTGACAACATATAATATAACTAGCATTTTATTCTTTAAAGGCACTTATATCTATGTACCTGTTTGATCCTCACAATAATTTGGTTAGCAGATGGGGCAAGAACTACTGTTTCTCTGTGGAATAAAAAAAGCAAAAAGAAACAGAAACCTGACAGGAAACATGAGCCCAAGTTAACACAGGAGCTTGTGTTACCTTAAGTATTAGGGCTCCAACACAGTCTCTGACCCCAGGTTTGGTGTGTGCCTTCCTTATCATGCTGCCAGTTGCAAATCATGTCTGAGGAGGGATTTCAATGCCATAAATTGTTATTTTCACTAATCTACATACATGCAGTTATCAGAAGTTCAGAAAATTCTAGGTAAATTGTCTAGAAAGGTTTTCCTTCTAGCCTGGAGGCTTTTCTAGAAGCTAAAGTATACATCAAGACTAGGGCCTTCTCTTGCCCAGGACTCCCATATATTACCTCTCAGCACAAGCAACAAGCCATGGGGACTTTGCCTTTGTGTGCCAACTTTCAATTTCGGATCCCATTTCATACTTGACCTTTAAACCAGCCTATTGCTATGATAAGGAAATTCTGAGAATTTCTGATCTTTAAAACTTTATTAGAAACTGAAAATACTATCAAGAATCTCTGAGCAAGAAATTTCCTTTCTAGACCTCCTAGGTAGATGGGGTAGGCTGGATTTCCATGCAGTTCCCTGACCCTACCAAGTGATTCTTCCAGTATAAAAAAGCCACCCATCCTGACATGGCTGCCATGTCAGAACAGACCTGCCCACTCCAGGTCAAAATTCTAAGACAAAGTACCTCAGTCACCCTCTGCCTAACAGGAGGTGAGTGGACTAGAGAAAAGACTATGGATCCCAGGTTCACTTCTGTGAGTGTTTAAACAATCCTTTGTTATCCCAAAATATGTCAATGAAAATGACCACCAGATCTCTCTGCCTTATACCTTTCTAGGAGTTATGGGTTCATTGGCAGAGGTCAACTGAGCACAGTCCTGACAACAGAGCCCTGGACTCCACTATAGGTGAGGGGTTAGGGGCATGGCTCTCTAGATTTAGTCCAGGCTCTGCCACCGTTTACACAGAATATACTAGCAAAATGCAGCTCACTGAGGATGTTTAGGCTACACTTCCTTATCTTTGAAAGAGAATGTTACAATTCTCTGGAATTGCTATGGGAATTAAGTGAGATCCTACCCACTGCCCTTGAGTTGATTTGAACTCATAGCAACACTATAGGACAAAATAGAACTGCCCTAGGAGTGCCCTATAGTGAGAAAATGAAGGGAGAGAAGCCATTGCAGAACTGTGCCTAACACTCAAGGAGGCCATGCCAGAGATCCACATGCTGATGGTGTCACAGGTGTGATCCAGCAGCTGGGAATGAAATGACATGTTTGATTTGAAGTATGCTTTGCTTTGGTTAAAAATTCCCTGGGTGATGCAAATGGTTTGTGCTCAACAACTAACTAAAGGACATTATAGGGTGTCTGTCTTTTTTTTCCCCAACTGATGCTGCTCTGGTTTAGGCCCTTAGTAATATCTAGGAAGGATCAGTTGTCCTAAACCAGCCATCAGAATGCTAGAGGGCTCCCTGACAATTGCAGTGCTTATGTGCAGCACCATAGCTTAGCTTCTAGTCCTTGATTAATATTTTAAAACTGCATAGTTACCCCCATCTTAAGGCAAAGAAATTGAGGCACAGAGAAAGCACAGGCCACAGATCTGGTAAATGATAGGGCCCTGACTTGAATAGAGACAAACTGTCTACATAAGGCTGGTTCTTAACCACTAAACTATGGTGAATTCTTAGACTACTTACCAGAACTATTTTATACTATAAAGTGGTAGTAACTATTCTTATCTGGAAAGATACTTTTTATAGTTTTACATAAATTAGAAAATTAGTTGATAAGCATTCTTATCTTATTCTTCCATAAGTTGATAAATATTGATAAGCAGGCAGGTGTTAAGAATCAAAGAGTTGACAATTGTGTACTAAGTACTTAGGCTATAGTGTCACCACTAGCTTTATCACTAGACTACAGCTTATACTTAACTAGTTATAAGCCTACCATCTAATAAGATATCATGTGATCTAAATTCACAATATAGGGTGCTTTATGTCACTACAAATTTAGTTCATTTTAGATTTAAGGTTTAGTTCACTTTAACACTGAGTCTATTTCAACTCATAGCAACCACTCATTGGGTTTCTGAGGTGGTATCTCTACAGAAGCAGATTGCACAGTCTTCCTTCCATGGAGGAACTGGTGGGTTTTAACTGCCAGCCTTCTGATTAGCAGTCAAATGCCTTAGGGACTATGCCACCAGAGCTTATATATATGTGTGTATGGGCTGTGTGTGTATGTATATATATATATATATATATATATATACATATACATATATATATGACAGTGAATTTTTGTTTTTGTTATAATTTTTTTACTATAATTTATTTACTCAACCTCATTCCTATAAATGAGATGTTAATCATGACAATTAACTGCCATACATTTATTGAAATGTTCAATTATTTTCCTTACTTATTATACCTTGCAAACCCCTGGATCTCGGCTATGTCTGTCTTTATTTTTCTATATATTGTCTATATCTTTATCTGTCTATATTTACCCTACTCCTGCATATGTGTGTTGTCTTTCTGCAGGGGGTGGGGCAGCTAGGGCTTCTGCACCCTGATATCTGGCTCTCTTTAACAATATCTTTACATGATGCCCTACTCCCCAGCAGCTTGAGTCTTTTCCTTTTTAGTTGTACTAGTTCTCTCTTTAAAAAATAAAATAAAACTTTTTAATGTGATTTGGGTGAAATTTTACACATTTTGTTTCGTGACACTGATTACAATCCCCACAATGTAACAGCTCTCCTCCCACTTCCTTTCTTTCCCTGTGTCTTTCCCACCTATGAATTACTGCCCTCCCTACCTTTCTCCTGCGCAAATGCTGCCCTTTTAATCACTCATAGTTGATTGCTCTAAGGAGTACATCTCCCTCGTGTAGCTGTTAAGGTTGTAGGCCTGTTTATTTTTTAGCTGGATGTTAGTGATGGGAGTGAGTCCAAGTCTAGGCCCAAAGGGTGACTAGGGGCCATCCATAGTCTTGGGGGTTTCACCAGTGTCTCTCCAACCAGTAATCCTGGCCCTTTTATTTTTTTAAGTTTTGTTCCACATTTTTCTCCCATACTATCTAGGATCTCCAATTTTGATCCCTTTCCAAGTGGTTGGCAGTGGTAGCTGGGCACCATCTAGTTCTTCTGGTCTCATAAGGTTTCTAGGGCTATAAATCACTATGGAAGCAGACTACCTCATCTTTGTCCTGCAGAGCAGTTGGTGGATTCTAACTGCTGACGTTTTGGTTAGCAGCCCTATGCTTTAACCACTGTGCCATCAGAGTTTCTTATCAAGTGAGATATCCCTATGCAAATCACTTTGAACTCTGTAAATCTCAAGCACTCATTAAATGTTAATTCCTATTGTAATTTGTTGGTTGTTGGTTTGTTCCAGGGTCTCAGACTTCTTTCATACTCTGAAAGCACAAAAGGTACAAGGGATCTTACAGAAGCTCTCACCACTTGAGTGAAGAACTGCATTTACAGTTTTTCTAAAGAGTCACCTTCCCCTGATGCCTCCTAGCATCTACCACATCCAAACTACATTTTGGACCTCTACACAGTTCTCTACTTGAGGCAAGCCTTTCCCAACAGACACCACTTAGGCTGATTTTTCTCTCCCTACAGGTAGAACTGGAAACATATATTTCCATTTATTTATTAGGTAAAGTTCACCTAATGAAATCCCTTTTTCCTCCCTGAGAGAATATCCAATGAGAGCCTTTCTGAACGCTCATTTTATAGACCCAGGATTTACTAATCTTAGCTGGAAGAGATCATATGGAACATCAAGAAAAATCCTCTCATTTAACAGCTGAGAGTTTCAGAATCAGAGAGCTCAAATGACTGCCTAAGGTCACACTGTTAATGAGGGACAGACTGTAACTAAACCACAGGCATCCAGACTCCTCATCCAGTATGCTTTCCTCTACATCCACTGTCTACTTACTTGTCATGAGAAAATGATGTAAAGCCCAGAGAATGAGTTCCTGTCACCCTTGTCCCTCACTCCCACCTCCTATTCCAAAGTCAGGATACACTTCCTTCTCAGGTAGGCCAAAAGTGTTGTTTCTGGGTCTGCATTTTTCTCAACAACCTACAAAAAAAGGGGGAAAAAAATTAGGCATAGTTCTGCAATGGCTTCTGTCCCTTCATTTTCTCATCCATAAATTTGTAGAGATAATGAAGATATGCTAAATAAATCATAAATCTAAGGTATTTTTTCTTGATGACTCCATAAGAATGAACATATTAACTACAAGTCAGACTATAGGCACACTCATATATTTAAAGTATAAAAATCCATATTAATGCTCAGCTCTGAATACACCATAGGAAACTCAGTTTTTTTGTACCCATCACATAGGTTGATCAAGGCAGAAACCCGAAAAAAATAACTAACTCATTGCCACTGAGTCCATTCTAATTCATGGTAATCCTATACGTTACAGAGGAAGATTCTTCCATAGGGTTTTCTTGATTGTAATCTGTACAGAGAGCTCTGGTAGCATAGTGGCTAAGGCACTTGACTGCTAACCAGAAGGCTGGTGGTTCAAACCCACCAGCCACTTCTTGGAAGGAAGATGGGGCAACCTACTTCCATAGTGATACTGCCTCAGAAACCCAAGGAGGGGTCGCTATGAGTCGGGTCTGACTCGATGGCACATAACAACAACAGTGTTTACAGAAGCAGATCACCAGGCTCTTCTTCAGCACTGCTGAGTGGGTTCAAACTGTCAGCCTTTAATTAGTTGTTGAACACAAACCATTTGCATCACTCAGGGAATTTTTAACCAAAGAAAAGCGTACTTCAAATCAAACATGTCATTTCATTCCCAGCTGCTGGATCACACCTGTGACACCATCAGCATGTGGATCTCTGGCATGGCCTCTTTGAGTGTTTACATCTAGACCTGCCATGTGACTGTAGAAAGCCAGTCTCCTGGATATTATGAGCTATCACAGTCAACAACATTAATGTGTGTCATAAATGAAAGAGAAATCTCAAACCAAAAGTCAGTGAACCATACATTCTATAAACTAGAAAATGGTGTCTGCAAAGTGAAGTAAGTGCCAGTCCCAGATGCAAAATGTCAGAGGAACTTACAAATATCAAACTCCTCAGCCATTATCAAGGGTAAAAGATTTTGGGTTATTGATATGAGTGAGAAGGAGAGAATTTGTGATAAGGGTTTCTTTAGACAGAGCTGTACTACAAATCCCACATCTTATTAAGGTAGAAGTGTAGCAGTTGCCTGTCCATGCAGTATGGGGCATGAGGTCTGTCCTACCTCAACACTGGAGATAGACAAGCGGGAGAAGAGTGGCTGTGTTGGGGTTGTTAGAGCAAAGGCATGACAGTGTTTTCCATTAACTTAGTACAGGCCATGCATGGGGGCGCAGGATGGCTTAGAGTGTTTAAATCATTCCCAAAAAGACTGAGTAGAGGTAGTGATGGGACCTCTAACAGTATCTATTTGGAATGGACCTCCCAAAACAGAAGGCTGAGGGAGATAGTTGATCTGGGAAAAATGCATCATTCATACCATGAGACATGAAATCAAATGTTCCCAGTGGTGACCCCTGAAAAATTCTTGAAAGAAATCACAAGAGAAAGAAAAGCGTCAACTTCACACACCTACAGAGCCAGAAAACAGTCAGTCACCTTACAACAGCATCAATTAAATCAGAACTTTCTAGCTACTCTCGTCTTTCTTTGCTGAACTCAGACTGTGTTTGGTGCCTTAAAATTACTTTTGGACTTTTTATTGATAAAGAGTAATAAAAAAAAAAATGTCATAAAACTGCCAGAATTTGCCCTTGGAATAGTTCAAAGAAAGAGTGGAGATAAAATTAATCTTCTTTTATGATCACCCCATAAATCCAGCTTGGTCAATGTGTTGGTTACAAAGATCATGCAGGAAGCTGCTTCTTTTGTCCTGAAGAGTGAACTCATAAATGGACAGCAAAAAGATCTTTATCACCTTTCTCTTGGGCAGCAGAAGAGTCTCTCAACTTCACCTTCCTCTTAAGTTGTTCCCTCCTCTGATCCTGCAGCTCTGCCTTTGTCACATCACATCACATCAATTTCCCACTCAATGCCTTCCATGACCTCCCACATGTTTAAAGTAGCATCTAAGTTCTATAGGCTGCCTTTCAAGGACCTTTCCAATCCCACTACATTAATGTACAATTTGTGCCTTCCAACTTCTGTGCCTTTGTCAATGACATTCCTCATCCACTTGCATCTTGACTTATCAAAAGACCCAAATACTTCCCTAGCAGAATCTTTCCAGATCACTCTAGCCACAAGTAGTCTTTCCTCCATTTTAATTTTGTGCCTTTCACTTGGCACAACTGCAGCTTTTGCCTCAGTGGGTTCCAAGGAACACTCACTCAGCAGGATGCCACTGGGGAAGTAGGCTTAGGAAATGCCAGGTTAAGCAAATTTCCTCTGGGAAAACTTGAGCATCAAAGCAAATAATGTGACAATGGATTATATTCTATTAAATAAAACTAAAATCCATGAGTTCAAACTGATAATAAATAGACAAACAAATGGGGGAGAAAGGAAAGCTCATTCTTACAGAAGAATGTCAGCTAATAAATTTAGTCAGACTTCTACAAATCTGCACAATAATTGAGCAGGTTGAGAATCATTGATGGATGCTAATATTAGTGGGTGAAAACTTGATGAGACACAAGAAACTAATACATTGCCACAGTAACTTCCTACAGATTACTTATTAATTACAAATAGAAAAAGAATAATCTAACAGTGCAGCAAGCCAATGGATATCTTATTAACCAAGTGATCAAAGTTCATATGGGAAAAATTGCTATCGTGTACCTCCTGATACGATGAACTGAGAATAACACCTCACTTATGTGGCATTCCTACCCAAAATGCGGACTCTGCATCTAATTACAAGAAAGCATGAGACCAACTCAAAATGAAGAACAGTGTGAAAAATAACTGGCCAGTTCTCTTCAGAACATCAAAGAAAAGCTGAAGAGCAATTCTAGAGTAAAGGAGACTAAGAGATAAGGTCATTAAGTGCAATGCAGACCCAGGATTCCAGGTTTGTAGGGGATAAAATTGCTGCCAATGAAAATCAATGGAAAAATTTAATAATGTGCTTAAGGTCTAATCTATAATGAGATCATGATATTATATCAATGTTAAATTTCCTAACTCTGTAAATGGACTGTGGTTCTATAAAAGAATATTCTTATGGATGGAAAATACACTTTGAAGTGCTTAGGGGTAAAGAAACATGAAGTTTGCAACTTACTTTCAAATGGTTGATAAAGAAAATTGAGTCAATTCAACTCATAGCAACTCTT
Source organism: Orycteropus afer afer (assembly GCF_000298275.1). Lineage (NCBI taxonomy): Eukaryota > Metazoa > Chordata > Mammalia > Tubulidentata > Orycteropodidae > Orycteropus > Orycteropus afer. Next base: position 5,181,525 of record NW_006921641.1, on the reverse strand, counting down.
GCTTGTGTTTCTGAGGCAGTATCTCTACGGAAGTAGATTGCCAAACCTTCCTTCCTAGGATTGGCTGGTGGGTTTGAACTGCCAGCCTTCTGCCCAGAGCTCCCCTATATTAATTATATGCATAAATAAATATAGCCTTCTGGTTAGCAGTCAGATGCCTTAGGCACTACACCACCGGAGCTCCCCTATAATATATACAAGCTTATATGTGTGCATTTAGGTGGGGAGGAGAAATGAAAGCAAATGTGATAAAATGTTAGCAATTGGTGAATGTGGGTAAATTGTATTTAATATTTCTTTGTATTCTACCTCCAATTTTCCTTCAAGTTTGAAATAGTTTAAAAACACAAAGTTTAAAAAATGGATTTATTTAGCATGTGACCTTCAATATTCATTTATTCAGTCTATTCATATTAATTGAGCACCTACTCAGTACCAAGAATGTGCTAAGTGGTTTAAGAATATCCAGAAAGAGTGTTTCATGGGACTAATTTTCTGTGAAATACATTTTGGAATATACTACTTTATCTAATCATGATCTACCTGTCCAACTAGTTCAGAGGTTCCTGGCTGGCAAAAGCCTGTCTTAGATATCTTATTCCTCCAGTGCATATGATGCCATAGCCTTCAGCCTCAGAAGAAGCTTGATAAATGTTGAATAGGTGAGTGAGTGAGTAAGTGAGTTAGTGGGTAGGTGGGTGGGTAGGTAGGTGGGTGAGTGAGGGCCATTGCAAGGCTCTATGTAGCTGAGACCTGTAGCTGAAGATCACTCCTAACCACCTTTAGCTGTATCCTACATGTCAAATCTTCCCAGACTCCTCCAGACACTACAATCTCCACTATACAGAGAATAACTACCCAGAAAAATAATAATCCAGCCCTCCAAAATGACTCTGATTACAATAGTAATAAAATGTTGGGCGGCCCAAGATCTCTCCCTCTTTCCCTTTGATTCTGACACTAGAGCTGAAGATGTGAAAACAATAGCCACAAAGGTGCACCATCACCACAGAAGGCCCCAGAAACATTTGACAGCAACGTTTAATTTTTTATATTTAATTCTTCATATTTTGCACCCTCTCCAAGGCTCTAGCCAGGGGAGACAGAGACCTGGACAGTGGCATAAAACAAAGAAAGGAGCAGGCTCACATTTAAGAGTAAGTCATCAAGTTCTGGTAACTTCCTTGGTAACTTCTTTACATAATAGCCTGCAACAAAAGGTCTAGCATACCTTGGGAAGAGACATGACAGCAAACTTACTCATAGTTGCCATTATTTCACCAGGAATTCCCTTGCTTAGTCTTGTTTTTGTAAGACTCTGTAGCCTTCATTACTCTTTGCATTACCTCTCACCTTTCTGGCAGTTTCTCAAGTTGTTGTTGTTGTTGTGATGTGCCGTCCAGTCGGACCCGACTCATCGCAACCCCTCCTTGAGTTTCCAAGGCAGTATCACTACGGAAATAGATTGCCCAACCTTCCTTCTGAAGAGTGGCTGGTGGATTTGAACCGCCAGTCTTCTGGTTGTAGCAGTCAAGTGCCTTAGGAATTATGTTACCAGAGCTTCCAATTTCTCAAGAGGTCACATAAATAACAAACATGGATACTCATCATAGAAATTGGTGGTCACAGAAGCTTCCAGAGTTGGTAGGGTTTGATTTGATGATACTATCTCCAAAAATTAAAAAAAAAAAAAAAGCCTTTCTAAAGTGAAAATAAAATTAAAGAGAAAAGAACTTTCACTAAGCCAGGTTGACCTCAATGCCCCTTTCTGGATGCAGTGCATAATAGCAAACCATCCCTAGAGAAGAGGAGGGACTTTACTTGGCATACCTCAGAGATACTGCGAATTCAGTTCCAGACCACCACTATAAACAAGTCACAGTAATCTGTTGGTATACACTATACTGTCATCTATACTGTCATCTTAAGTGTACACTAGACTGTCATCTATTTAGTATGCAAAAATAATATGAAAAACTTTTAAATACAGTGTGAATTACCAAAATGTGACATGAAGTGAGCACATACTGTTTGAAATATGTTGTTGATAGACTTGCCCCACACAGGGTTGCCACAAACCTTTAATTTGTGGGGGGAAAAAATCAGTATCTGTGAAGTGCAATAAAATGAGTTATGCCTGTACTGTCACTCATGAATTGAGGGCTTAAGAGATAATAAAAATCTTAAAGTTAAACATGGTCTTGAAAGTCATTTAATTCTGCCTCTCACCCAATTAAATACTGCTTACAAAATTCCACAGAAGATGCACTTTTGTAAGAAACACTTCCAAAAATCAATACAACGTAATTGCTGAATGCAACAAAGTTATTTGAAATGCTAGGTGCAAAAGCCTGACTACTTTTAACTTGGCCACTTTGCCCTACCTCTTGATTTGACGCCAGATGTCACCAATCCTGAAAAGGAAGCAGCAAAGAGAAAGAACTCCAAGCCTGGGAAACCACTACTGACCCTATTCCCCAGTGACTTCTGGTAGCACCCACTCAGACTGAATCAGAGTAGAAGCACTGATGTTAAAATTGCTCATGAAATTGCCTTATTGGTCACTCAGACACACTCTGACAGTCTAAGTTCTAAAAGTCTTGTTGCCGTTAGGTGCCACTGAGTTCATCCTGACTCTGTATGTGTAGCAGAATGAAACTTCGGCCAGTCCCGTGCCATTGTCACAAATGTTGCTATGCTTGAGTCCATTGTTGTAACCACTGTGCCGGTCTGTCTTGTTGAGGGCCTTCCTCTTTATTTCCAGAAGTCTGATTAAGCATATTTTAGGTTCTTGAAAATTACCTCAATAGTCACCCTGTTAGTTTCTCATTCTCCAAAAATGTGAATATAGCAAAACAAGTAAAATTGTCCTTCTTTGTGGCCCACTGGGCACATTGACTGCTCACACTGTCCGTGCGGCCAATTACAAGGTTAGGGTGCTACATCTCCTTGTGTATGCTGTTACGGCTACCTTTTTACTGTTCCTTTCATTCCCAAGAGGGTAGCTGATGCAGATACCAGCGCCTCAACAACGATGTTGTTGTGTTGCTATGTGCCGTCAAGTTGAACCTGACTCATAGCGAACCCTCTTTGGGTTTCCGAGGTAGTGTCACTAGAGAAATAGATTGCTGGTGGGTTTGAACTGCCAGCCTTCTGGTTAGCAGTCAAGTGCCTTAGGCACTACACTAGAGGATAAAGGGGTCTGGAGACGATGCAATCTGTTTGTCCCATCTCTATCTGTACTTGCATTAAAATTTGCAAAAATGTTCACCCTTGTGGTGTCACAAGGACGGGGGCCCATGCCATATGGCCCTTGCCCCTTTCCCACCTTTTCTGGGTCTCAGTGCATCAATGAAGTTAACTCAAGTGGATGATTTTTATCAAGGTAAGAAATACGTAATATTTACATATAGAATTTAGCGGGGCCAGGGAGGGGTGGAGAAGGGATAATGCTCTTTATGGAAAAGCACTGTGGCTTACCACAAGGTGTCAGTATGTTTCCTCACACAGTATACATCATATATTAGAATCAAAGGCTGTGTACATTTCATATCCTGACATTAGCAACAAGCATGTTCTGTTCCTTCTCTCAGTAAAGAGAGCTGTCAAAGCATTAGGATATATTTGATGGAAGACAGAAATCAAAGCATATTTGTTGATGTCCAGTCTCATCTAGAACTGTGTCCCTTTTCCTTCAGTTTCAGCCCCAGTCTCTCTACCACTGCAGAGACGTGGCAGTGATTCCACACACAATTCTCTTCCTGCTTCCTTTCCCTTCACTCCTTTGTCCTGTACATCTATTGCCTGTATTCTAGTCTGAGAGGGCTTCCTTTCCCCAATGTTACCAAAAATTCAGGAACATTTTTGAAGGGAAAGAGAGAAAGAGAAAAAAAATGAGTAAGAGAGAACAAGAGTAACAAGAGCTCTCTCCCCAGGTGACACACATCTCCAGCCAAGGATGTGGGAGCCAAACCAAAGGTCAGCTTCTGCTTACCTTCTTGCCGTTCACAAAGAAAACCAACTCATCTGCTGTCATTGTCACCGGTTGGGGTTCCTGAACTCCAGGTATCTCACTCCCAAAAGACACTGGCAGTTATCACTGCTCTGCAACTTGAAACAAATGAAAGAAAGTCAGCCAATGGGAGGAAACCAGCTTGGAGCTTCCGGGCACAGAGAGTTCTTGGCAAAAGCTACTGGTTTACATAATCGAGGAAAATGCAAACAATCATCACAGCAAATCATACTCCACAAACCTGTGTCAGACAGCACAGAGGAAAGCACAGTCAGGTATCATCAAGGCCAATGCCAGGTTCTTGCATATCTTAGGCACTGCCCTCATAGAGCCTTCTTCACCCTCCCACTTGTTGCAAAACAGAAAAGGGGAAGGGCCATTGCAAGAGTCACTGCCAATTGAGCTGATTCACACTTCCCATGTCTACACTTGTCGTTTGACAATTCAGGTTTACAGCAACTCAGAATCATGCTTGCATCCAAGACTTCTTCTAGAAGCCTGGTGGAGTGCAGAGGCCACAAGATGTGGAGGCCACGATCTAGACTGAAAGCTGGAATCTGACTTCAGCAAATTATTTATCACTTTTAGACTTCGATTGTTTTCATCCTTAAATGAGGATAAGAATGATACCAAAATCAGAAGGCTGAGGGAAAAATGATATATTTTGGAAATGCTTTGTAAATTTGTGAAGAACCAAAATATGTATTACTATTACAAATGTGCCCTCGACAAATACAACAAAAATAATCCTAAGAATAAATTATTTTTTGAGGTTTTCTTTTGTTTGTCTCAGAGAATATGCCCTGTCAGAGTATTGCACTAGTTGTCAGAATATTTCATAACAAAATATTTCAAAAACATCAATTCAATTAAAATATGCATATCTAACAGGCATGGTTGACAGACAGCCGAAAATCCCCACCCATCCAGTGTATTCATGGTGTAAATACACATGCATGCTGCCCAATGGACTTTCTATATCTGGCCACCCAGCTGACCCTTCCAGTTCTCAAGCTTAACATACACACATATGCACATGCACATACACACACACATGCATGCATGTGTACACACACACACAAGCTTTCACTCTGGTCTTCCTTGGTCAATCAGTCAACTTCCCCTGAAGTAGGACACTTCCCTGGACCCCTGGCTGCTACATAGAGGGAAGAAATGGGTATTGGGCAAATGTGCTTAGTGTGTTAACAGCCATAGCTCAGATGAACTGAAGACTTCCAGGACACACCAATCACACCATCAGTGCCCCTATGCCATCACAGCCTTAATTTAATGGGGAGACAAAACTTCACAGATATGGTGATCAGTCATCCCAGTTTTCCCTGAACTATCCTGGTTTTAGCACAGATATTCCCGCTTCCAAGAAAATCCTTCACTTCAGGACAAACAGCAATTGGTTGGTCACCGTAAAATAGTGGTTCTTAACTGGCAGGTATTTCTATCCCTCTCCCAGGGGTTATTTGGTAATGTCTGGGGATATTTTTCATTGTCACAGCTTGGGGGAGGAGCGCAACTGTTATCTAGAGGGTAGAGCCCAGATTTGCTACTAAATATCCTAAAATGCAAAGGACAGCCTCCCACCGAAAAGAATCATCCAGCCCAAAATGTCATTTGTGCCAAGATTGAGAAACCCTGAAAGGAAGAAGAAAAGGAAGGAGGTGAGAGAGGGGCTGAGCCTGTCAGGAGTATACTATAATTCAGACAATTCTTCCTGATGCACACAACCTTGTGATTGAGAGAATTTTCCTCTTTTCACTGATCCCTTAGTCTAACAAGCTTTTGCCTTCTTTCCAACCAGCTCCTAGCCAAAGTCCCAGAAGACTCTCACAGCAAAGAGGGAGAACTGAGGAATGAACTTAGACTCTGGAATTAAGTATAGTTCTACTCTGTCACATTAGGTTGATATGAGCTGGCATCAATGCTACGGCACCTAACGACAACATCTGGCATAACCATTAGCGTCATCACTTCTTCGGGACTTGTGGAAAATACCATCTTCTCAGTCTCAGTATCTTCATCTATGAAATGGACATAACTATAGCTACTTTGCAAGGATCACCTCTAGAGGGATTAAATGAGACATAGGTGAGATATGTGCCCCATAGTGGATTTGATTTCAATATATTTATTCACTTCTCCCCACTCAGCCAATGTTCACCTTCTCTTATCTGAAGGTCAGTAGTCCTCTCTGTTACTATGCACCATTAAATTGCTTATGCTGACATTCAGAAATTGTATTTGTGTAATAACTTCTTGGGACAGACTTGACAAGAATTTTGACCTCTTATGATTATTTCTTATTCAGTAAATATATGTGTGTGTGTGTGTGTGTGTGTAATACATATATTTATTTATTTATATAGTCATTTCTTTCTCGGTAGTTTTTAAAGATACTATAAATCATGGGAAAAGTGCCTAAAATGAATAGGTTTTCTAAGCTGAAACCTTCTTGTGTATGCTTTCAACTTTGAGATGAATTTTCAAACTTCGAATGAATTAACAAAGTTTCATGGTTTGGGCACAGACAAAGTGTAACTTCTATTACATTGCATGAACAATCTTACCCTACTTTACCAGGGGACTTCTTGGTTAATAAAATGTGTTACTTTGGCACATAGGTCCAAAAGTCTACATAAAATCAGGTAAGTCCTGAGGCCTCCTGGAAGCAAGAGTCTTCCCTCTTGGAACAGCACTTTCAGGAAACAAAAAGAGAGGAGAAGACTGTGAATGCTGCCAGCAGCCTTGTTTTGATTTCTGGAAGAGTGAGTTCCCTGGGAGTCAGGCACTCCCTGAAGAAAGAAGGATTCAGGAGGCTTGCAAAGCATTCTCTGCAGGTCTGACCAAGGGTAGAACTACAGCTCTGGAGACTTTAGTGCTTTTGAGCTGGTGCCTGGCTATGCCCCTGGCCACCTGCAGAAGTCTCATTGCCCTGCCCTCCAAAGCCTGCCTCCACAGCAGCCCCTCTTGTCTGCTCACTCCCTTGTTTTACATCCATATGTGCATTCTTGTCTGTAACCTAAAGGTCTCCTTCTGTCCATTTTCTTGGCTTATAACAAACTAAAAACAAAGGGGAAAAAGCACATTTCTTTCCACTTTTTTGCCAAGACAGGTTTTCTGCCTACGAGTGCCCCCAACTCCACTCTGGATGAAGGATGTTGCTACATTGTTAGAGTCTCACTGCCCAGCACCCAAGTCTTCCCTTGCTCTCCCGGACATTCACATCATGAAGTAGTCCTAATAATAGTTCTTAACACCTGAACAACATTTCTTTCCCACAACTTAATTTTATTTGATCATCATTACAGTCCTGTGAAGTGCGCAGGGAAGTTATTATTATCCTCCCTTTCCATACAACGAAAATGAATGTCAGAAAGGTTGACTGCCTACAGTTACACAGTTAGAGAGTGCCAGTGTCTAAATCTACTACCTGCCCCTAGCAGAGAAACTCTCTTGGATGATTCTTCACTAATCACACAGTAGAAAACCCAGAATTGTTAACACAGTACTCATGGCCCTTCTTAGTCAGATGGAAACCCAGCCTTCTGGTTGGTGAAGTGCCTTTGTTTCACAGCTAAATGGTGATCCCTGAGATCAGGGACAGAACTGTGTTTACTGCTGTATCACCAGTGCCTAGTCCATTGCCAGATCTATAGAAGGTTTTAGTAGATACTCATTGAATTGAGCCTGTAATGCAAGAAATATGTTGAGTTGTCAGGAGTATCCAAGCCTCTGCCTTTTACCAACATGAAATTTTCTTCCATCATTCCATACATTTCTACTACCATATAACTTCCCTCACTAGCTCCTTCCAATTAACCATCTAGCACTGATAATATGTGACCAGCTAGTATTCCTCAGCATAACAGCCAAATTAAAACCAGTACCAGTTGCCATCGAGTTGATTGCAACTCATGGTGACCCCATGAATGTCAGAGTAAAACTGTGGTTTTCTACCACAAGGTTTTCAATGGCTGATTTTTGGGAAGTATATCACCAGACCTTTCTTCTAAGGTACCTTTGGGTGGACTCCAATCGCCAGTCCTTCAATTAGCAGCCAAGCATGTTAATTCTCTGTACCACTCAAGGACTGCAAAGGCCACATTACTCTGTTACTATTGAGGAAATTAACCTTTGACCTTCTACCCACACAGGGAAGAATCTCAGAATCAGGAAGGTGGGATTTTCCAAAAGCAGATGGAGAACATGGACACAGAGTGAAAACTAAAGCATGTGAACTTCCTCCTGGGTCTCTATTGAAGGCACACGAAAGCTCAAGGAGTAGAAAAGTCGCACAAGCAAATTTAAATGTACTTTGATCTTCTCCCTCCTGTTTATTGATATCATCTTTTACACTCACTATATTCTGTAACCTCAAGTCATTTGTGGTGATAGCAATGTGGACTCAGTGGCTTGCCAAATACAGAATATAGTCTCACTTTCGATTCTGAGCTGCTCCAGCAATTCAGGAAGGAGCGTCCTTATTTCTTCTCTCCCTCTAAGGATCAACTCACATGTGCCCTGTGGACAGCATAACCCAATGAGTAACATTAGGGAAATTATTTGCACAATTATTTGCACTTCTCACTCCCCTCTCCTGATTATTTTTATTTTTTATTTTTTATTATTATCTGAAATATTATATATTTACTTGTTTACTTGGGAGCTCTGGTAGCATAGTGCCTAAGGCACTTGACTGCTAACCAGAAGGCTGGCGGTTCAAACCCACCAGCCACTCCTCAGAAGGAAGGTTAGGCAATCCTACTTCTGTAGTGATACTGCCTCGGAAACCCAAGGAGGGGTCGCTATGAGTTGGGGCTGACTCAACGGCAAATAACAACAACAACAACAACTTGTTTACTGTCTGTCTGCTGAACCCAATATTCATGTTCCCCTTCTCTAATGTAAGAGTTTCTAGAGGGAAGCCACTTCCTGGCCTGGTGCTACACTTCCCAGCTCTCTCACATGTAGGTGAAGCCATATGGTTGAGTTCTAATGAAGGTAATCTGGGTGGAGTGATATGCACAACTTCCAGGCACCCATTCTCTCTCTCTTCCACTGTCTGAAAACTGGACGGCAATGCCCAGGAAGGCCTCAAAAACTACCCAGTGAAGATGACGGAGTTTTTCTCCAGGTCCCTAAATGAGTACAATGAGCCACCCAGACCCTCCTGCCCATGCTTATTGCCTATTTAACGTTACAGGAGCAAGAAATAAACTTCTACTGCGTTTATCCTCTGAGATTTCTGGGTTTGTTTGTTACAGTATCTAGTATTACATTAGCTAATATAATTAGTTCCACAAGGGCAGAGGTATTTATCTATTTTGTTCAATACTATATCTCCAGAACATGGAAACACTGCCTGGACATGGTAGACACAATAAACCTTCAATAAATTATTTTGAGTGATGGATGAATGACAGCAATGACAGAAATTTGGTTTTAGGGAAAGGCAAGGGAACATGACCTGGACCTCTGGCTTGACTCAGGTGCAATCTATATGTCCCTGAGGATCATGGGTTCCTGAGCAGAAGACAACTCTGGTCTCACCACCAGGTCCCCAGCCTGAAGTGTCTCCATCCCCACACTCTGTTTTAAGAATAAGCTTCAGAGCAATTTCTACAGCAGCAATTCATTCATTTATCAGCTCTAATGAGATCTCTGCCATGAGTCAGGCACTGTGCTGGGCAATGATTAACTATAGGGTCAATAAATCTGAAAGAGCACGCCCATTGTATCTAAAGATGTCTCAGTCAACGATGTGGAAACTGCACCCAGACTCTTTACCTGCCTCTCCTAAACATCACCAATCTGCAGAGTGAGGATGCAGAAAGTGGACTGATATATTGCTGTGTTTAGAACAACCATCATATGAAAACTTGAGAGCTTCCTTCAGACCTCCCAGGGCTGCATCCTGATTTTATTACAGCAGCCTCTAGGAAGCCAAAGCAAGGGGCAAGAGGCCACAGGAAAATCATCATGCCAAAATTCTCCTTGTACCGTACCAGAATTTTCCACAGGGACTCTAATGTTGCTAATGCTGTTATTTGCTTTGCTTTTCCATTAAAAGAAAGGAACTCCTCCTTCCCTATGAAAAGAGGTCCATTAAACCACTGTTTACAGCCCTAGACAAATCACCCAAGGAGTATAATTTCTAAAGCAGTCACAGAAAGAGAACAACTTGGTCACTTCAAAATTGTTTTCTAGAGTATGTTCAGTTTTGCCAACACTCAGGGAGAGAAAAAGAAACTGGAGGGACTTTCTCCGTGGAGTTTCCCGACTGCCCGAGCTCCTTGCTGGTGGTCGTCCCCATTCCTGCTGGTGCTGTCCCCTGCTGAGGGGATCTTCCCTTCCTTCTTTTGTCAACTTTCGGAAGAAGTCTACACCTCTATCCAGAACCTTGGAGGTCAGTTGATTCTTGGCATTTATAAATCAATGCTTGAGATTTTAGCTAGCTATAAGCAATCCTGAAGGTTAGAGAACAGACATTATTTGTCATTTTTCTGAAGCATGGATTTGAACCTTATGAGCTATAACAGTGCATGTAACCATAAGTCACTTAACTAGTGAGTGAAGCCAGTTGATTACTCAGCCTTCACATTTGACCGCTAACCAGAAGGCTGGAGGTTCAGACCCACCAGCCACTCCTCGGAAGGAAGACTGGGCAATCTACTTCTGTAGAGATACCATCTTGGAAACCCAAGGAGAGGTCACTGTGAGTCAGATCTGACTTGATGGCAGTTGTTTGTTTGTTTGTTTTAAGTACATCTTTGTTCACTGGGCAATTCTTAATTGGGTTTTAATGAGAATGCTTATGCTATTAGCTTTTTTAGTCCATGTTATGGGGCATTGGGAAGGTAAGACATTTGTAATCCCTTACTGATTGGACAAGTAGCTTTAAGCTCTTTTTTGAGAATATCTAGCTCTTGCTGCTAAGGTTGCAAATGGAGGCCTCCAGTCCTGAAGCTAGCCTAGTAGTTAAAGTTAAAGCATCTTCAAAATGGCAAATATTCAGAATAGGACAAAGATTTACAAAATTATTAGTAAGTTCCAGGGCCTCAGCTAGATATTCTATATGGATCTCATTTACCTTCCACAAATTCCTATGACTTACATAAAATTTCTTATTTTATAGATGAGGAAGCTGGCTGGGCTCAAAAAGGTGAAGGAACTCAGGTACAGTCAGTCACCTGACTGGTAAGGAGCAGAATTGGGATTTAAACCCAAATGCCTCTGATTCTAGAATCTTCTGACAATAGAGAGAAGATGCTAGAATTTCCTAACTAGATGCCATGAAGAATGTCTTTTACCTGTCACAGGGCACTAAAGAACAGAAGCAAGACCACATCACTGACAGAGGACTCAATGACACTGAAAAGGTGGCATCGGTGGGAGACTTTGGCCTTGAAAGGAGCAGAGTGAGAGAAGCAGAGGATGAAAACAGCAAGAAGACTGGTGTATAATGTGGCAGGAGAAGCTTCGAGAGCTTCAGGGCTGCCTTCTTAAAAACACACAGAGATGGTTTATGCCCTGTTTTTACTCTTACAGTCACTATACTGTGCTTGGGGGATGGAGATCACCCATGAACAGAAATCTGGTGTTGTGGAGGTTGCTGACTGCAAGAATTTTGGGAAATGCTGGGATCTCTAATTAAAATGTATAGTGTAAAACAGTTCTTTGGAAAGATAAGAACCCAGTGATGAGAAGTCAATAAATCTTAGCTGTCACTCATCTAATATCTAGATCCTCGGGGATCTACAGGAGGGTCCCAGGCCCCAGTCTCACTCTACCAGGAGAAGCAGATGAAGGGAACTCAGGAAATATTCCCACTTCTTCCCCAGGATCCCAGGCCCAAGAGGTACAAGAGAAGGATGAAGGCAGCACTTGGATTTAGACCTCCTTCTGTCAGGAGGATTCGATTCCCAGGGTGGTACAAATGGAAACATTGAAGGATGGCGTATACCAAGAGGTGCCTCAGAAAAAAGGTTGGCAATCTACTTTGGAAAAATCAGGCACTGAAAATCCTATGGAGCACAGTTCTATGCTGACACCTATGAGATTGCCCTGAGTAGGAATCAACTGAAGGCAAAAGATTTGCTTTTGCTTTTTTGTTGTTGTTGTTGTTGGAAAACAGTGCCCTCTGATGGCCTGGAAACTTTCCGCACATGGAGTTACTGTGAGCTGGACAGGAAAGGTTTTAAGTGACACACTTGTGGGCTGGAGCAAAGTCACTGATATGGTTCAGACATATGCAGGGGAGAAGGAAAGTAGATGGCATGAAGGAAGGAGTCACGGAAGAAGGTGGGTCCCAAGGATAATGAATAGAGCAGCAACCTTAGTTGTCTCAAGACTCTCTGTGACCTCTTAGCCAAGTTTTCATCCCTGCAATTTTTAAGTATCTTCTGTCTCTAGTTGACTAGTAAAACCAGAATAGTTAAAATTCACAGGTGGCCTGGCAACTATAATTTTCTAGTCTTGATCACTATCAGTATTTTCACTGTATTGAATGTCCCCTATTCATCATCTCTATATTATTATCACCATTTTTCTGAGACTCCTAAGTAGAAGTAGGAAATGAGGTGACAAGAATCTGAGTGCTGGATGCCTTGCGTATGACTCATACATCTCTGACAGGCACATCTACAGATCCACAGAGGCAGCAACTCCAGTGACTAGCATAAAGCACCTTGTCTGGAGACAAGAATAGAAGTGCTTCAATGGTGGTTCTGTGGGCAGAGCTTGTAAGCTTGTTCAAGAAAAAGAAAAAAGAATATCTTTCTACTAGGCAAAATCTCACCAGTCTCCTTTTCCTTTGTTGTGAACAAAAGCCCCTTTTAACTGGTGGAAACAATTTTGGAAACCAAGCATTGGGTTGAGAGGAAGCCATGGGAAGAATCTCACTGTACCTGCCAAGAGACTCAGGTGAAAGCTGATGATCTTCTCTCTCTGTCACCTTCCACGAGTCCCTTTCCCATCCATGAAACTCCAAAGACCCTTCCAGCTCTGACATTCTAGGATGTTGCTGTTGTTGTTATCTGCCGTCGAGTTGGACCCGACTCATAGCGACCCCTCCTTGGGTTTCCGAGGCAGTATCACTACGGAAGTAGATTGCCCCATCTTCCTTCCAAGGAGTGGCTGGTGGGTTTGAACTGCCAGCCTTCTGGTTAGCAGTCAAGTGCCTTAGGCACTATGCTGCCAGAGCTCTCTAGCATATTATGGCTTAAGATAATAACTGGAAATTTTTTTGCATACACTTTCCAATGACAAAAATTTATCCTTGAGTGCTATGGCCTTTCTATTCATGCCCTCTGAGTCTCATCCATCTCTGAGCCTCATCAATCTCTGAGCAAGTCATGCCCTTACTATAGTACACCCCCACTTTGTGTCCAGCATTAGTGTAGCCGGAGTGGTAAGGAAATAATTATAATATCAAATTCTGGAAGTATTCAAATCTATTTTATGGTTGTCATTTTCATGTGATTGTTTTGGGCAAATATTTCCTAATATAGTGTGCCCTTGAGTAATCTTCTCTTTAGTAAGCCTCTGACATTTTCACAATGTTTTGTGGCATTACTAAATCTCCTTTTAGCCTGAGATACTTGATCACCAAAGGGTAGAGTGGACTCTCTTAAATATAGTGCGATCCATTAGGTAGTGGGTCTGATAAGAAGGCTTCCCACTGGCAAGGTCTAATAACTACTAAACTCAGCCATTGAGCTCTGAAATGAATCCCCAAGGGTAGGAGCCAGTCATCCACATCCCCACCTAAAGCCCAGGCAAGTGGTGGCACTGCCTGAAACCTGACATCCCTCTGGATATGCCCATCCCCTTCGTGTTGAGTGAGAAGCCTGCTGGGCCAAAGGAAGTGCCCACTCAAATTGCATGTCACTTCCCTTTATAACATGCTCCACATACCAGGATCCCTGCTAAGCGACTCCCAACTCGATTCCAAGGCCCAGCCTGACCTTTTCCCTTGGTCTCTTCTCCCAAAGAAGAGCTGTGTTCCTAGCTTGCCTACTCTTGTGTCCTGGTGTGTGCATTTCTATGTCTCCTGTATGACTTTTGTGAGGAATGGACAGAGTTTGAATATGAAGGCTGGGTTATCCATTGATATGCTAAAAAAATGCCCATTATGGAATGGAATAGAGCTGGAGGCAAGGCAAATTAGAGGAGGGTAGCTCCTCTGGAGGGTCTGCAATGATCAATTCAAACCTAGTCTTCACAGTAGTTATAAAGTTGCTTTTGTCAGGTAAGGCTCACAGAGCATTTTAATTTAACATTTTGCTAGGTTGATTTAAGAATTTTAAATGTGTAAACACATAGTGTTTAGGCCTCCATTAGTATCCTTACTCTGGACTGTGAAAATATTGGGTGTAGATCCAGAAAATGGTGCTGTTCCAACAGCTCTACTGTGTATTATTAAAAATGAAGAAGAGTAGATGAACTACACAATTGCAAAAACTCCCAGCTTTAGGGAGATTTCTCCTAAAATCCAAAACAATGTAAACAGAAAGACCCCAAGGGCACTGACAAGGTCTCTCCTGCTGGCAGTCTTGGTCTTCTGCAGTCTGTTGTTGTTGTTGTTGTCAGGTGCTGTCAAGTCATCTCTGACTCATAGCAACCCTACGCACAGCAGAACAAAACACGGCCTGGTCTTGAGCCAGCTCCATGATTCTTTCTATACTTGAATCCATTGCCTCTGCCACCATGTCAATCCATCTCGTTGAGGGCTGTCCCCTCTTTGGTCAACCCTCCACCTTACCATGCATGACATGCTTCTCCAGGGAATGGTCCCTTCTGACAACATGACCAAAGTATGTGAGACGAAGTCTGGCCATTCTCGCCCCCAAGGAGCATTCTGGCTGCACTTTCTCCAGGACAGACCTGTTAATTCTTTTAGCTGTCCATTGTATTTTCAGGATTCTTTGCTAACACCACAGCTCATTAGCATCAATTCTTCTTCGGTCTTGCTTATTCATTGTCGAGCTCTCACATGCATATGAAGTGATTGAAAATCCCATGGCTTGTGTCAGGCACACCTTAGTCCTCAAGGAGACATCTTTGCCCTTCAGCACTTGAAAGAGGTCCTTTGCAGCTGGTTTGCCCAGTGCTATACATTGTCTGACGTCCTGACTGCTGCTTCCATTGGCGTCAATTGTAAAACCAAGCAATGTGAAGTCTTTCACAATTTCAATCTTTTCTCCATTTATTGTAATGTTGCTTATAGGACCAGTTGTGAGGATTTTTGTTTTCTTTATATTGAGATGTAATCCATACTGCAGACTGTATTCTTCAATCTTCATCAGTAAGTACTTCAAGTCATCCTCACTTTCAGCAAGCAAAGTTTTGTCATCAGTGTATCGCAGGTTGTTAATGATACTTCCTCCAATCCTAATGTCATGTTCTTCATATTGTCCAGCTTCTTGGATTATTTGCTCAGCATGCAGATTAAATAAGTATGATGAAAGGATACAACCCTGACGCACTCCCTTCTTGACTTTAAACCATGTAGTGTTCTCTTTTTCTTTTTGAACGACAGCCTCCTTGTCTATGTACAGGTTCCTCATGAGTACAATTAAGTATTCTGTAATTTCCATTCTTCTCAATGTTATCCACAATTTGTAAAGATCCACACTATCAAATGCTTTTGCATAGTCAATAAAACACAAGTAAACATCTTTCTGGTATTTTTTTGCTTTGAGCCAAGATCCATCTGACATCAGCAGTGATATCCCTCATTCCATGTCCTCTTCTGAATCCAGTTTGCACCTCTGGAAGTTCTCTGTCAATATACTGCTGCAACCATTTTTTAATTATCTTCAGTAAGATTTTACTTGCATGCAACATTAATGATATTGTTCAATAATTTCCACAGTCTGGGGGTCACCTTTCTTTGGAATGGGTACAAATATGGATCTTTTCCAGCCAGTTGGCCAGGTAGCTCTCTTCCAAATCTCTTGGCATAACCAAGTGAGTGCCTCCAGTGGGGCATCCATTTGTTGAAACATCTTAATGGGAATTCCATCAATTCCTGGAGCCTGTTCTTCACCAATTCTTTCAGTGCAACTTCGACTTCCTCCTTCAATATCATTGGTGCTTGAACACATCCCATCTCCTGAAATGGATGAACATTGACCAGTTCTTTTTGGTACAGTGACTGTGTATTCCTTCCACCTTCTTTTGATGCTTCCTGCATTATTCAATATTTTACCCATAGAATCTTTCAATATTGCAACTCAAGGGTTACATTTTTTCCTCAGTTCTTTCAGCTTAAGAAATGCTGAGCATGTTCTTCCCTTTTGGCTTTCTAATTCCAGGTCTTTGCACATTTCATTATAGTAATTAGCTTTGTCTGCTTGAGCTGCTCTTTGAAATCTTCTGTTCAGATCTTTTATCTTGTCATTTCTTCCATTTGCTTTAGCTACTCTTTGCTCAAGGGCAAGTTTCAGAGTCTCTTCTGACATCCATTTTGGTCTTTTCTTTCTTTCTCATATTTTTCATGACCTCTTGCTTTCTTCATGGATGATGCTCTTGATGTCATCCCACAATTCTTCTGGTTTTCAGTCATTAGTGTTCAGTGCATCAAATCTATTCTTTAGATGGTCTCTAAATTCAGGAGGAATATATTCAAGTTCATATTTTGGCTCTCTTGGCCTTGTTTTAATTGTCTTCAACTTCAAGTTGAACTTGCATATAAGCAGTTGATGGTCTGTTCCACAATCAGCTACTGGCCTTGTTTTGACTGAAGATATTGAGCTTTTCCATTGTTTATTCCCACAAATGTAGTCCATCTGATTTCTGTGTACTCCATCTGGTGAAATCCAATCCATGTGTATAGCTGCCATTTGTGTTGTTGAAGAAAGGTATTTGCAATGAATAAGCCATTGGTCTTGCAAAATTCTGTCATGCGATCTCCAGTGTTATTTCTGTCAACATGGCCAAATTTTCCAACAACTGGTGATTCCTCTTTGTTTTCAATTTTTGCATTCCAATCACCAGTGATAAGCAACACATCTTGATTTCATGTTCAGTCAATTTCAGACTGCAGAAGTTAATAGAAATCTTCAACTTCCTCATCTTTGGCTTTGGGGTTGGTGCATAAATTTGAGTAATAGTAGTGTTAATGGGTCTTCCTTGTACACATATGGGTACTATCCTATAACTGACAGCATTGTACTTCAGGATCGATCTTGAACATCCTTTGTGGTGATGAATGCCATGCCATTCCTCTTCAATTTGTCATTCCTGGCATAGTAGATAATATGGTTGTCTGATTCAAAATGCCCAAAACCCATCAATTTCATCTCACTAATGCCTAGGATATCAATATTTATGTGTTCCATTTCATTTTTAACAACTTCCAATATCCTAGATTCATATTTTGTACATTCCATGTTCCGATTATTAATGGATGTTTGCAGTTCTTTCTCCTCAATTTGAGTCATGCCATGTCAGCACTTGGAGTTCCTGAAAGACTTACTTTATCCATATCATTAAGGTTGGTTCTACTCTGATGAGGCAGCTCTTTCCCAGTCCTATTTTGAGTGCCTTCTGACCCAAGGGGCTCATCTTCCTGCACTGTCTCAGACAATGTTTCTGAGCTATTCATAAAGTTGCCCCGTAATATATCAGACAGTGTTTCTCTGCTATTCATAAGGTTTTCCCTGGCCAATTTTTGATAAATGGATGGCCTCTTTCTTCTTCCTAGTCTGTCTTAATCTGCAAGCTGTGTTGAAACCTGTGCACCATGTGCAATTCTGCTAGCATCAGAAACACCGGTGGCACAGCCTCAAGCCTCACAGCAACATACAAGCCCCACAGGATGACAAACTGACAGACAAGTTCATCTCCCTTAGCTGTTGGAAACCTCTGCACCCTCCCCTTACCTAATTCCTAACTGGAACCTGCCACTTTGTGGTCCCTGGCTGCTCGCTCCCTTTCCTGGCTCTAGTGAGCTTGGAGGAGCTCTGGTAGCATAATGTCTAAACTACTTGACTGCTAACCAGAAGGCTGGTGGTTCAAACTCACCAGCCACTCCTCGAAAGGACAGTTGGGCAATCTATTTCCTCAGTGATACTGCCTTGGAAACCCAGGGTCTGATTTGACAGCACATAACAACAACAACAACAACAGGGGACTTGGGGCCTAGCCTTGCCTCCCACCACTTTTTACCTGGATATCCTGATGCTCCTGAGGTCCCTGGCCTCTCCTGCTCCCTCCTTTTCCTGTATTTAGGGGGCTTGGGGACTAGCCTTGCCTCCTATCCCTTTTTACCTGGATATCCTGCTGTTCCACATGTCCCCGGCCTCTCCTGCTCTCTCCCTTTCCTGTATCTAGGGGGCTTTATGATTAATCAATTTTTTTCCCCCTGATTGTCCCTCTAACAAAGTAATATTGAGGAATTTGTCTGCAATCTTACTATTCTTGTTACCTATTCTGGAATCTATTAACAAAAAGTCATGAATGTCTATTGTCTCATAGTTTTTCAAATATGACCACATTCAGTACTTCATTTAATCTTCTCTGCAACCTTGTGAAATAGAGTACTGTTTATTATTCTCCCTTTACAAATGTAGAAACTGGAAGCTAAGCCAATATCCTCAAACAAACAAACAAACAAGTTCACTGCCATCAAGTCGATTCCAACTCATAGCAACCCCTATTGGATTCCCAGGCTGTAAATCTTTATGGAAGCAGATTGCCCCATCTTTCTTCCACGGAGCCATTGGTGAATTTGAACCATCAACCTTTTGGTTAGCTCCCAAATGCCTTAGCCATTACACCATCAGAGTTCCTTAAGCCACCATCCCAGGGTTGGGCAAAAAATTTCAGAACAAGATTCAAATCCTAGTTCCTCAAGTCTAAGTCCAGTGCTACCATTTACCCACCTGGACCTCTTGTTGCAAGCATAGGCTGTACAGGGCGACTCAACAGTTTAGGAAGTAGAACTTTCCTGTTACCTTTTCTTACTGAACCCAGTTCCCTGAGTCTCTTCTAGCTCTGAGGCAAGCATATTGTTGTTGGTGGTGGTGGTAGTAGGCACCTTCAAGTAGAATCCAGTTCATAGTGACTCCATATGAAAGGGTAGGTCCTAGGCTGTAATCTTTATGGAAGATTTATATCTTTATAAGGGTCCTAGGTTGTAATCTTTATGGAAGTAGACTACCAGGTCTTTCTCCCCTGGAGTCACTGGATATTTCGAACTACTAACTTTTTGATTAGCAGCCCAGTGTTTAACAATTGCACTACTAGAGCTTGTGAGGCAAGCATTAAAAGATCCAATTCTCCTCTCCATCTCTCCCCATTTTTCTTATATTGTCTCAATTTATTCTCTTATTCCAAAAAATATTAACTGAACACCTGTGCCAGGCCATGTATAAGGCATTGAGGATAAAGGAATAAGGCAGACACAGAAACAGGCAAAAAAGCAACAGAAATTGAGAACCCAGCCTCTACGATCCCCTGCAGCTGTGTAACTCAGAGCCATCCGCAGTCTCCTACATCATAGTCACTAGGGGCAAGGGTGATGAGGATGAAGTTTGCTAATAGTGCAGACACCCAAGCCTCACTCACATCAACAAAAATAAGACTCTCTAGGGGTGAACTCCAGGAATCTGAACCTTTAGCATGCTCCCGAGGGATTCCTTATATACATTTGTTTCTTATTGCTGCTGTAACAAATTTAGTGTCTTAAAACAACACAAACTTACTATCTTACAGTCCTGTAGGTCAGAAGTCTGATGTGGGCCTTACTGGGCTAAAATCAAGGTGTTAGCAAAACTATGTTAATTTCTGGGGACTCTAACAGAGAGTCTGTTTAGTTGCTTTTTCCAGTTTCTAGAGGCCGTTGACATTCCTTTGTTCATGGCCCCACCATCCATCTTTAGAAAACAGCAACAGCCAAACCCACTGCCATTGAGTTGATTCTGACTCATAGAGACCCTCATTGGGTGGTAAATCTTTACGGAAGTAGATTACCTCATCTTCCTTCCATAGAGCAGTTGGTGGGTTTGAACTGCCAAGCTTCTGGTTAGCAGTCAAATGCCTTAGGCAGTGCACAACCAGCAGGGCTGGACAAATGCTTCTCCTATGGCATCACTTTGATCTCCTCTACTACCACTCTCTTCCACTTCTAAGGGCCCTTGTGATTATATTATTCCCCAATCTGACACCAAGATAAAAGAAAAAAGAAAAAGAAAACAAATCTGTTCCCATCAAATCAATTCCAACACAGAGAGTCCCTATAGAACAGAGTAGAACTGCCCCCATAGCATTTCCAAGGCTGTAATCTTTGCGGCCAACACTCATCTGTCAGTTTGTTGCACTGTGTGGTTTGTGTGTTGCTGTGATACTGGAAGCTATACCACTGGTATTTCAAATACCATGACAGTCACCCATGGTGGACAGGTTTCAGCAGAGCTTCCAGACTAAGACTAGGAAGGAGGACCTGGCAACATACTTTAAAAAAAATTGCCAGTGAAAAACTTATGAATAGCAGTGAAACACTTTTCTGATATAGTGCCAGAAATGAGCCCCTCAGGTTGGAAGGTACTCAAAATATAACTGGGAAGGAGCTGACTCCCTAAAGAGTCAATCTTAATGAATGGATGGAGTAAATCTTTCAGGACTTTCATTTACTGAGACAGCACTACTCAAAATGAGAAGATACAGTTGAAAAAATCCATTAATGATCAAAACATGTAATATATGAAATAAGAATCTAGTAAAATTGGAATTCATAAAAAATAAAATGGAATTCATAAAGATCAATATCCAAGCATTAGTGAACTGAAATGCACTGGTATTGGTCATTTTGAATTAGACAATCATATGGTCTATTATGCCAGGATGACAAATTAAAGAGGAAGGGCATCACATTCATCATCAAAAAAGAGCATATCAAGATCTATCCCAAACTACCATGCAGTCAGTGATAGAATAATATCCATACATCTACAAGGAAGACCAGTTCATATGACTATTATTCAAGTTTACATCAACTACTAATACCAAAGAAGAAGAAATTAAAGACTTTTACCAACTTCTGCAGTCTGAAGTTGTTCACACTTGAAATCAAGATGTATTCATAATTACTGGTGACTGGAATATGAAAGTTGGAAACAAAGAAGAAGAATTGATATTTGCAAAATATGGCCTTGGTGATAGAAATGAGGCTAAAGATCACATGGTAGGATTTTGCAAGACCAATGACTTGTTTATTGCAGATACCTTTTTCAACAACATAAATGGTGACTATACATGTGGACCTTGCTGGGTGGAATACACTGGAATCAAACCAACCATATTTGTGTAAAGAGAAGATGTGGAAGTTCAATATCATCAATCAGAACAAAGTAAAAAAAAAAGTGCACCTGACCCAAACCATGGTATTTTCAGCCTCCTCATAAGCATGCAAAAGCTGGATAATGAGTAAAGACAACTGAAGAAGAATTGATGCCTGTGACTTTTGGTGTTGAGGAAGAATATTACATATACCATGGACTTCCAGAAGAATGAAGAAACCTGTCTTGGAAGAAGTACAGGCAGAATGCTCCTTAGAAGCGAGATTGGTGAGACTTCATCTCTTGTACTTTGGATATATTATCAGGAGAGAGTGGTTCTTGAAAAAGGACATCACGCTTGGTAAATTGGAAGGTCAATGAAAAAGAGGAAGACCCTCAATGAGATATACTGACACGGTAGCTACAATGATGGCTTAAACATAGCAATGATTATGAGCCTGGTGCAGGATCTGGCAGTGTTTTGTTGTGCATAGGGTTGCTATGGGTCAGAATCAACTAACAGGCACCTATTAACAATCTTTCAGAAACAGACTGCCACATCTTTTTCCCATGGAGTGGCTGGTGAGTTCAAACTGCCAACCTTTTGGATAGCAGGTGAGCACTTAACCACTGTGCCACCAAGGGCTTCTCCAGATAATCCAGGATAATCTGAATTCCATCTGCAATTTTAATTACTCTTTGCCATGAAACCTAATATATTTGCGGGTTTCAGGGATTATGACATGGCCCCCTTTGGGGCCATTACTCTGCTTGCCATAGCACTCAGGCCTGAGAACCCCATTTTAAGTTATACCTCTGTGGTTGAACAAGCCCTCACTAATCATTTTGCTCTCTCTGTTTCCAGCTTTACTTGTAGCTATTTCCTTTACTTGTAGAATTCAGCCTCCCCACAGCTGACCTAGAATTTTCTAAAACATCAAGCGCATCCTGGTAACACTTTGCATCAGCTTTGAAAACTTTCAATGGCTCACCCTCATTAAAGTCCAACACAAATCCTCTTGCCTCAGCACACAGAGTTGTGCCATTTGGCCACCTGGACCCAGCCAACCATGCCACGTCATTTCTGGCCACACTACCCATCTTTGGCTCCCTGAACTCACCACCCATGTTTATGCCTTGATGCCTTTGCCCAGGTCATACTCTCAACCTTGAGCTTCCTTTCCTGTGCTCAAATTCCACCTAGTCTTTAAAGCTCAGCTTAAATCAAACCAGTTTCTCAAACCCATGACCTCAGACTTCCCAGTCAAACATATCCAAGAAAATTCATTGTTCACTGATCTACATCCATTGTATTTTATATAAACTTCTACTATGGTGTATGTTTTGGTTCCCTAGTGCCACTCTAACAGAAAATATCACAAATGGGTGGGTTTAATAAATAGGAGTTTATTCTCTTACAGTTTTGGAGGCTAGAAGTCTGAGTTCAAGGTGTCAGCTCTAGGGGCTGGGTAAAGGCCCCTCAACCTTGGGCTTCAGCTCTGCCTCTTGCTCCCGGCCCATTGCAGCTGGAGGCGTCTCTTCACTCAGGCTGCTACTGGCTATTGAGGCTGACAAACCCAAGGTCAACAAATAACGTGGGACAGTCCCAAGATTACCAAACAACATTGCAGGTTATTAGTTCAAGTCCAGACACAGTCTCAAGATAGGCAGGAAATATGGGAGGCTGCTGAAAGAAGACTTGGCTACATGCAAGTTTCGAGCATGCCAAAAAGCTGCAGAGACCTTTCTCAATGCTTTTTCTTATATACTGGAAGCAGACCACATTCCTAAGGCAGTTACTCATCTGTTCCAGTAGATTCCCCATGGACCTGATTACCAGTCTCATCATGGGGAATAACTACATCCAGCTGTCCAGCCACTCAAAACCTGGCTCGGACAAGTTGACACATAACCTTAATGACCACAGCATATAATGAAAAAAGCAAAAACAAAAACTCACTGCCATCGAGTCCATTCCAATTCATAGTGACCCCAATTGGGTTTCTGAGGGAGTAAATCTTTACAGAAGTAGATTGCCCCATCTTCCTTCCATGGAGCATCTGGTGGGTTTGAACCATCAACCTTCTGGTTAGAGGCAAATGCCTTAGGCATTGCGCTACCAGAGCTCCTTCACAACATATACAGAGACCAAATTTTACTTACTTTTGTATCCCCAGTAATACACAGTAAATGATAAACCAAACCCATTGCTCTCCAGCTGATCATGATTTATGATGATCCCATGCATTGTTACAGAGCAGAACTGCTCCATAGGATTTTCTTGGCTGTATGTAATCTTCACAGAAGATCACCAGGTCTTTCTTCTATGATGGTGCTGGGTGGATTTGAACTGCCAACCTTTAGGTTAGTAGTCAAGTGCAAACTATTTGCACCCTCCAGAGACCTAACACAGTAGTGGTCAATAAATAATTGTTCAATGAACCATGATTGTCTGTAGAGGGCTGAGGGGAAGGCACAGCTTCTTTTCATACAGCTTGCCTGAATCCTCTTCTTTCCACTCAGCGAATAAGCATCCTAATCTCATGCTTATTCTATCTTTACTCTTCTCCTTCTTTCTTTTTCTTCACCATCATTATCATCATGATTTGTATAGCATTATATTTCTTTCATATACATTGGTGTATTCATTAAAAACACATGATACAATAATCCCATTTTTCATCTGGAGAAATAGGTTCTCAGAGTGAGCAAGCAGTAGAACTTGAACTTGAATTCATATTTTTAACTCCAGAGACAGTGCTCCTTCCACTTTTCTGGATCCCTGAGACTATGACCTGAGTACCCACACATAAGCCTGTAACTGACTAGCACAGAAAGCAAATTAACGTTAGACTAAGAGACAATAAGGGGGAAGGGAGGAACCTTCAATGTTTAAAAAAGACAACAACAATCCAGGGATCAGGAAGTGAGTTCCGCTTAAGTGAATCCATCACCAGAAACACTGGCATAAGTGTAGCAACGTTTTTTTCAGAAGAAATTCTCACAGGAGGAAATTCTGACATGGGCAATGATTGCTGGAAACTCTCTTATGAGGAATATTTCAGAAGGGATTTGGAAAGGAGGTTCACTAAAAGGATGGAAATGGCCCAGAAATGAGGAAATGGAGACTATAAGGAAGGGGTGAGAAAGCAACAGGTGGTAAAACTGGTTTGAGCAGAGGATGAGGAAGCAAGCCAGAAAGAAGCTCAAAGAAAATCAACCCCATGCAAAGGGAGGCTGAGCTGGGCACATTACCCACCTTTGTGGCCTCATGAGCCCCAGGGCATGACACCAACCTCACTTTCCATAAATCAGATGAGGCAATGCTGGTAGGCAGGGTCACTTAGAATGAGCAACTGGTCTGCCCTGGAAAACTAAGGCAACAGCTTCTCACTTCCCGTCTGGAAAAGGAGAAGCTGCCCTACTGGACTGGTGAAGCAGAGCTTCCTTTCTTCCTCCAAAAGTCCCAAAGGTCACCCTAGGTTCTCCTCTGTGCTTCCTCAGAAAGCAAAATCCCACACATTCAAATCCCTTTCTCTTTAGACATGGTTTGAGGAGCTGTTGTTCACATTTACATCATGTAGGAATCAGTATGGTGCCTGACAGATACTAGCATTTGTACAATGAGATGACAAATACGTCAATGCCCAGGTGACATTGATAAAGACCAATTTTCTAGAATATAATAATAGAGTCTGAGAAGCAGATATCAACTCCAAGAAGCAGTAATTGCCATGAATTAAAGAGACTATTTTGCATCCTCTTTCACATGCATGGCACCTGCCTTCCCTTCAATAAGACCTGAGATCCAGCCCTTTCCAACCAGCATCCATCAAAGGAACAGAAAAGTGGGGGAGCAACTGGGAAGACCTTGTTTCTATTGAATGCCTAGTATAACTCATATAAAACCCAAAACAAACCCACCACCATCAAGTTGATTTCAATTCATAGTGACCCCATAGGGTTTCCAAGGCTATAAATCTGTACAGAAGTAGATTGCCTCATCTTCCTCCCATGGAGCAGCTGGTGGGTTTGAGCTGCTGACCATCTGGTTATCAGCCAAATGTCTCACCCACTATGCCACCAGAGCTCCTTATAACACATATATGCAGTTCAAATTGCCACCAGGAACTTCCTGAAAGCCCATGCTACCACAGGCTCAGGAACACCTAGCAGAACCACCACTTAATGATTAGTCACTTTCTAAGAGCTGGTGGATCAGCTTGAGAGCAGACATGGCTGAAGCAGACAGGAGCAGTGGGTGGCACCATCTGAGACATGGCTGCCTGTGGTTTTTCCAGTATGCCCCCCTAATTATAATGTGTTCTCCAACTTGGGAAGCCCACAATTAGTCCTGGGAAGTTTTCTGGGGAGAAGGACACTGCAGTAGGCCTTTTCCTCTTCTGAAGCACCCACTGTATTCAAACAAACACTGTTGTTGTTCTGTGCCTAGGCAGGTTTAAAGGCCCTCCCTGAAAAAATTGGCTTTGGTCGGGGGCTCTAGCCTGGGCACTCTGTGAATCTTGGTGTCCTATGTTAGCCTGAGGCTGGGTTTTGCTGACACATCTTGTGCTAGACTGATCAACAGGAGTTGGGAGAGAAGATTTTGATATTTTGGTTTCCAAAACTTGTCCCTGTGGGCTCTTCCATCTCATTTCTAAGAACAAGTTTTTGTCAAAAAGGAACTATTTTCAAGAGAATAAAAAATATCTATTAATACTACACCAGTAGGAAGAGTTTTCAAGAAAAAAAAAAATTTCCTAGGGAAGGGAATATTAGGAGATAAGCAGTGGTCTGTCACTAACATAGAGTGACAGAGAGAAACATGAAATTCAATATCTGTGTTTAAATTCCAGACTCCCCATTCACTACTCTGCAGTCATGGGTAAGATCCTTATACTCTCTGAACAGAAGTCCCCATCTATATAATGGATGTAATATTTTAATTTCCTGGTGGTTGTAAAAGGAGCTCTGGAGGTATAGTGGTTAAGGCATTTGGCTGCTAACCAAAAGGTCTGTGGTTCGAAACCACCAGCTGCTCCATGGAAGAAAGATGGGGCACATTGCTTCCCTAAAGAGTTGCAGCTTTGGAAACCCAATGGGGGTTGCTATGAATCAGAACTGACTCAATGGTAGTGATTTTTTTTTTTTTCTTTTTGGTGATTATAAGGAGACAATAGTTGTTAATTCCCAGAAGTAGAGCACATATTCAAGAAATAGTTCCTGAAACGAAAATTGGAGCTTGGCCTGTAGCCGTCACACTATTTTAGCCCACTATCTCAAGTTCCTCCTGGCTTTGTGCTCCTAGCAATAAATCAGTAATGTTGATTAGGCACCAGGGGGAAAGTCCCTGAATTTCACACCAGTGCCCATCAGTGGGCAGGGAAGAAACTTGGCTTCCTCTTGGGAGACCTGCCTTGAACTATGCGGCTGAAGTAAGTACACCACGCCTCCTTCATTTCACTTATCCAGAGCCTAGCAAAGATTGTACTAAGTGGTGCCTGACATCCAGGACTTCAGGATCCTTTCTAATCAATTCTAATCTGATATGATGCTGAGTGCCCCAAAGACCAGGAGTAAGGATTTGGGTGAGAGAGTCAATGCACAGTTGTGCTAGATTCAGAATCTCCTCTTCTGAATAAACTCATTCTTTTTCTGTTTACCAAGCCATAATATCTAAACTACTATACATTTTATTCCTGATTCTTTACCACCCTACTGGATTTTGACTCAGAAGCCATGATTTCAGAAGCCTGGGGAGATATGACCAAGCTAAACCAGAGCGTCACTTCTGCTCACATTTTGTCAGCTGAGCAAGTCATGTGGCCACACCCTAACTTCAAGGAAGTGAGTGTGTCATTTGGTTTAGATTTGGTTAAACTGTAGTAACATTCAAGCCAAAATCTCAATGGTTTACAGGAATAGAGATTTATTTCTAACTCATTAACACTCTTTTCTCAAGTCATCCAAGACTCTATGATCCAGGCTAAAGATTGTTGTTGTTGAAGCCACTGACTCAATCCCTCTCATTGGGGGTCTTTCCTTTTTTTGCTGACCCATTACTATACAAAGTATGATATCCTTCTCCTGGGACTGGTTCCATTGGTCAACATGACCAAAGAGGCTAAAGGAGCAGCGTGTATATGAGGCATTGCCTTTCTCACCGTAGAGGGAAAGAGAGTTTGTGGATCGATGGCAAAAGTACCAATGCTGCAGCTCAAAAGTGTCATACCTCACTTCTCCTCTTTGGCTAATATCTGATATCTGGCTAGTAAATCCTCTTACAAGGAAGGGCAACACAAGTCACATGGCCAAGCCGAGGTCAAAGGGTAAATAAGAAACAACTAAACTCACTGCCACTGAGTCACATCCGACTCATAGTGACCCCTCCTTGGGTTTCCAAGGAGCTCTGGTAGCGTAGTGCCTAAGGCACTTGACTGCTAACCAGAAGGCTGGTGGTTCAAACCCACCAGCCACTCCTTGGAAGGAAGATGGGGAAGGAGGGGTCGCTATGAGTCGGGTCTGACTCGATGGCACATAACAACAACAATCACTATGGAAGTAGATTGCCCAACCTTCCTTCTGAGGAGTGGCTGGTGGCTTTGAACCACCAGCCTTCTGGTTAGCAGTCAAATGCCTGAGGCACTAGACCACCAGAGCTATAATAATCTTATTACACATTATTGTTGCTGTTGTTATGGGCCATCCAGTCAGACCTGACTCATAGTGACACCTCCTTGGGTTTCTGAGGCAGTATCACTCTGGAAGTAGATTGCCCAAACTTCTTTCTGAGGAGTGGCTAGTGGGTTTGAACCACCAGCTTTCTGGTTAGTAGTCAAGTGCTTTAGACACTATGCTACCAGAGCTCCTAATCTTAATACACAGGGGGCAGCAAATATTTGGGAAGAGTAGGAGAATGTAATCCTACCTGTAAGTGAAAGTAGAGAGGAATGGGATATTAATGTTTTAGTGAATATTAGTAATGTCTGTCATTAGTAGCACTGGAAATGTAAACATAAAGGGCTCTAAAATAGAACTTTGTAGGAAAAAATGACACATTCTGCATGGAGGGGATTAAGGACAGTTATATCAAAAAACCAAATGATTGATCCAGGTCTAGATCTGGAGAATTTTCCATTATCTGCCTTTTAATCAACAATAAATTCATCCAACAAATGTTTATTCTCCATTATGGGCCAAGAACTGTACCCACTGATATACAGTGGTAAGCTGTATATCACATTTCTACTTTCACGGAGCTTAAATACCTTCACAGAACACTGACGTTAAAAAAAATAAATATACAAATAAATATATATTTGAAAGTGTACAAATGTACAAATATATATTTGAAATGTTACAACTCAAAAGACTGTCCTGTTAAGGGATAGAATAACAGAGGGAAAGTCACTCACAGAGAAGGAGTTTGAAACAAACTAGAGTGCCAACTCAGGGTTTACCAAGCAAAGAGGGATGGGAAAAATATTCTCGGCAGAAGGAACAGGATGTACAAAGTCCCTAAGGAGGAAAGGAATTTGGTACACTTGAGATACTGCTGGCAGTGCAGTGAATGGAAAGGCAGTTCAATGGGATGTTGGTGAGGGAAACTAGATCATACAGGTCTTGAGATAATTTTAAAGGTTTTAAATTATATTTTAAGTTAAATGAGTTATTTATTATTTTCAGTACAGGGCAAAAGAGTCTCTGTATATAGGAGGATATTACCTACTTTCAGTTATTAAATCACTCTGACTGCTACATGGAGAATGGGTTAAAGTGGGGCAGGAGTTGAATGGTTGAGAGGGTTATGCATGAGTCAGACAGGAGATGATGGTGGATTGGGATAAATTTGTGAAATTGGATGAGGAAGAAAGAGAAAATTTCAAAACATGTTTTAGAGGTAGAATCAATAGGAATTTGTGATGATTAGAATGTATGTGTGAGAGGAATGGGGAATGAGAGGAGGGTAGGAGGAAAGACGCAGGTTGCTCTGGCTGAGTGCAATTTACCTAGAAAAGGAGACTGTTAGAGAAGTGCATTTGAGAACACAGATGAAGAGCCTAGCCTTTCAGAGGAAGAGGAAAGAAGCCTCTTCTCAGAAATGGAAGAAGAGGAAAATTGGGTGGTGGTGCCACCAGGTGTTTGGATTTGGTAGTGGGGAGAAATAGATGAAGTTTCTATATTGAATACTGTTATTTCCTTAATATGAGGCAAGCTGAGAGAAAAATGGGGTAGAAGGGGTGCAGGCAGAAAACTGGAGAATGTACAAATATTCTGTGAGGAGAGTAAAAAAAAAATGAGCTTATCTGAGCCATGTGCTGACTGCCAGTGCTTATCTCCTATTTGGGGTTGGCAATTATGAGTTTAGAGTAAGATTGGTCATCACAGTGAAAAATACCAATCTACCCATTCATGAGATATTTGCCCAGGAATACTCAAATGCATGCAGGCAGGCACATAAAAGGTGGTGGCTAGGTTTCTGCACCTGTTGAATTGCAATAGGAAAATGTAATAGAAGGAAAAGAGGCAAGAGATGATTAATATTTAGAGACCCAAAAGATTACTATTATTTCTGCAAAGAAGGAATAATAATGATGGGCTATGGACTTGAAGCTAGATATAGAGGAAAGTGAAGGCAAAAGGAGCTGGTCGACACACACACACACACACACAAAAATAGTGAGGTCTGTAAAGGGGAGAGTTCCATGAGGCCAAGGAAAATATGGTCTAAGAGTTGTTGTTAGGTACCCTGGGGTAAGAATGTGAGAATCAAATGCTTATTAGTTTGAGGTATGTTAATTCTGAGACTCCTATGAGCTGGCACAGGACCGGGCAGGGTTTCGTTCTGCTGCACATAGGGTTGGAGAGGACTCGACAGCATCTAACAACAACAACAACGACATGAGCCTGCCATGTTATAGATACCAAGTAAGTCATTGAATAGATTAGTCTGAGGCCCAGAAAAAAAGTGTAGGCTAGAAATACTAAGGGTCATAGCATATAGGTAATATCAAAGTCAAGGGAATGGATGGGATGAGAATTTAAAGGGAGAAGAAAGAGGTCCTTGAACTGCTCCCTGAAGAACACAGATGTTAGTGACCCCATGTGACAGAGTTGAACTGCCCCATAGAGTTTTCTGGGTAGTAATCTTTATGAAAACAGATCACCAGGTCTTTTCCTGAGTAGACACTGGTAGGTTCAAACTGCCCACCTTTCAGTTAGCAGCTGAGCACTTAATTGCTTGAGCCACTAGGTCTGAGAGTAGGATGCTGGAATTTATGATATAGGAAATGATGTAATTTCTGGTGGCTACTTTATAATAGAGTTCTTCCTCTTCATCTTCTTTTTTTTTTTTCTTTGTAAATGCATGCACTGTGAGATGCACAGATCTTGAGTGTACAGTTGAACGCGTTTTGACAAATGTATATACCCCTTTAACCACACCATTTTCATCATCTTGGAAAGTTACTTCATGCACTTTTCCAGTCAATCTCCACCCCAACTCCAGCATTTAGTTTTTTCGTATGTTTTTTTTTTCTAGCTTTTAGCTATCATGAGTAAAACTGCTATGAGCATTTATGTACAAATCTTTATTGTGGACCTGTTTTCATTTCTCTTGGGGAAATACCTAGTAATAGAAATGCTGGATCACAGAATAGGTGTATGTTTAACTTTAGAGAAAACTTAAGATAGTTTTCCAAAGTGGCTAAAATATTTTAACTCCCACCAGAATTTTATAAGCATTTTAGCGACTCCACATCCTTTCTAATATGTGATTGTGGTCAGTCTATTTAATTTTAATATCTGAGTAGGTATAAAGTGATGTCTCATTATGCTTTTAATTTTCACTTCCCTGATGACTAATGATTTTGAGCATCGTTTCATGTTCTTATTGCCCTTTCGTGAGTGTCTGTTTTAAACTGAGGTTTTTTTATATTTGCATGACTGAGTGGTAGAAATTCTGTATATACTCTGAATCCAAGTATCTACTTGTGATATACATGTATCTCAAGTATTTTTTTTAACCAATCTATGGCTTACTTATCCATTTTGTTAATGAAGTCTTTGGATTAGGAGGAGTTTTAAATTGTGTTGCAGTCTAATTTATCAATTATTTTATCGTTAATAATTTTTTTCTGTTTTAGAAGTTTTTGCCTACTCAAGGTAGCAAAAATATTCTGTTTTCTTGTGGAAACTTTGTAGTTTAACTTTCATGTTTGTTATGTGCCGTCAAATTGGAACTGACTCATAGAGACCCCTCCTTGGGTTTCCAAGGCAGTATCACTACGGAAGTAGATTGCCGCATCTTCCTTCTGAGGAGTGGCTGGTGGGTTTGAACCACCAGGCTTCTGGTTAGCAGTCAAGTGTCTTAGGCACTAGGCTACCAGAGCTCCTAACTTTCATGTTTAGGTATACGATATGTCTTAAATTAATTTTTGTGTATGATACGAGTTAAGACTTAAGTTCATTTTTCACCCCAAGTTAATCTATTTATTTCAGCATCATTTGTTGAAATAACTTTCATAGTTTTGTCAAAGAGCAAACAGGAGTCTCTGTTAAAGTTAAAACCGAGTTTTTATTAAAGGGAATAAATGATCTGGAATGGGCAGCATCTAGGAAGAATTCATCAAAATGCTCTAGCAAAAAGATTTTTTTTTAGGGTTTACCAAAACAAACAAACAAACCAAACCAAACTCACTGCCATCAAGTTGGTAAGTACAGAAAATTCAGTAATGTACAAAGAAAAATTCTATTTGGTTGACATTTACAAAATCATGTGCTAACATCATTAGAACTATTATGAGATCCAGTAAGCATTGTTTTATTTATCTTAAAGGTTGAGTCAGTTAGTATTTTGCCAATCTATGGATATTTTGAGGCCAGATTGAGTAATTCTTTCTGGGAACATGCTGTGAGAGGAAGAGAGGGCAGGGGGAGGGGAGCCTGCAGGCTTCCTGATACATTGTGGCTAGCTGACTTTTGAGAGTTATCTCAGAATGAGCAGTAAACAACCAAAAAGTCTAGCTTACATCCTGAGCAGAAGTCTTTCCTTGTGCTAAGTACCTAGATTTTGGGGGCTCCTTTACAAACCCCCCTTCTGATCAAGAATTTCTTTAGAAATTTTCTGATCACTATAGTGGGTGTCTTCTTCTGCATGGACTTATTTTCCTGGTGTTTATTAGATGGCTTCCTAGTTAAAATAGGCTTGTAAGACCCAAGAAGCTCTCCATGAAGGGTAGCCAGGCCCCATCTGTTCCATCTTTGCCATGCCACAGCTTGGGACCTCTTCAAATAAAGGGGAAGCTCACAGGGAGCCTGACAAAAAATGAAAGAGAAACAGAATCAATAGTTTCTAATTCTGAGTTTTATACAATTATTACATTAGAATATGTAAATATGGAAGGAGAAGTGGTCATTTTGACCAGGATGAGAAGACACAGTGCATTCTTCACTCTTAAATTCTAAGCAAATGAAGAACTATTAAAAAGCAGCTACAGCTCTCAGTTCACCAACTTTGAGTCACAAATACACAAAGCCACGAAGTTGGCCAAAAGGAATAAAAATCTGGGAAATGAGGGTTTGTGAGAAAATAGATTCATTTGTCTCATACTCATCCATACCTCACTGTTACTTATCAGTCGCAGCATTTTATTCAAACTTTATCATCAGTTTCAGCAGCAAAGGTTGATTGGAATTTTTTTTTAAAATAACAAGTAATAATAATTCCTACTAATTACTGTGAACTTGCAGTGTGCCAAGCATTGTGCCAAGAGCTTCAAATACTTTATCTCATATCATCCTCCACCAAACTCAGAGGCAGATCTGGTATTATTCTCGTTGTAGATTGAGCTTAGTTAATTTTCCAAATCATGGAGTCCCTAAGTACTAGAGACAGAGAGCAAACGAAGATCTAATGTGAATTTAATCATTAAGCTATTCTACCAATTCCATGCTGTGGTGATGGGTGTTCTGGTCACCTTTCCTCATGCTTCCCTGGATTGTCTGTCTAGTCCTCTGCATGAGTCACTACTTTAACACAGGGCTAAAGTAATACCTAACACTAGGTAGGCACTCATTCAAATTTTTTAAGTTAAACTATGTACATTATCAATTACTTCTAACAACAATCCTAATATGTGCCTGTTTCATCTCTCAAGGCTGACATTTTTTTTAAATAAAATCCTCCATTCTGATGCTGAATTTGCCCATTTTTCACAGTAATCCTAGGTATCAATTTTGGCTTTATGTTTTTGAAACTAAGTTGAGGCAACTTTCTAGTGATTTGAGCTTTTTAAAATATTATATAGAAGTTCCATTATACCTAATGATGCACTTTTGTTTAAAGTCTATATTATCTAAAATTAATATCTTACCACCAGCTCCCTTTTGGCCAGTATTGTAAGTTTTATCTTTTCCTATAATTTTCACTTTCAACAATTCCATGTCTTTAACTTTTAAATATGCCTTTTGTAAAGCATATGGCTGAATTTTGTGTTACTTTTTTCAAATTCATCTTAAGTCTATTATATTTAATTGATCGTTAGTATATTTGGGCTTGTTCCTACCATTTTACTTTGTGTTTTCTTTCTATGAACTTTTTTCTCCTTTCTTGCTTTTTTTTTATTTTAAAATTGAGTTTGTGGCATATTTGTTTCTTCATTCCATTTCTTCCTCTATTTGGTTTGGAAGTTCATTTATTTCAATGATTTTAATGGTTGTCCTTGAATGATAGAATTTATAGACATTTTTTAAACTTTGCTTTGTTTCAATTTTAAATGTTCTGTTCTCTTTGGGGACATCTAAGGTTTAAAAACTCCCACCTTTTGTAAGAAAAATCTGTCAAAAACTTAGCAATAAAAGTGGCAGGAGAACAACAGAAGTATTTTGAAGGTATGAAATAAAAACATTGCATACAAATTGCAAATACAGACAAAAGAGGAAATGCTTAGACTTAAAAATCTTCATAATGTAAAGAAATAAATGTTAACTTGTTAAGAAAAAGGAAAATTACTCTTTTGCCTATGAACAAAGTTATCTTGTTTTCCACTAGAAGGAATCTCTGCCATCTAATGCAACCTTCTTTTTTTCACAAGATACACCAAAACTCTCAGTGCTGTCGAGTCAGATTGATCAGCGACCCTTTCTTAGGTTTCTGAAGCATTATCACTAGGGAACTAGATTGCCCAATCTTCCTTCTGATGAGTGGCTGGTGGGTTTGAACCACCAGCCTTCTGGTTAGCAGTCAAATGCCTTAGGCACTACGCCACCAGAGTGTGAAATCCAAAGAGGGAAATTTTCCCAACATATTGATGTTTTAGTGTGAGATACACTGTGAGATCATTTCTTTTCTGTAGTTTCATGGATGGAGATGAAGGGGAAATCTAAGCATGAAATAGTAACTGGGAGTGCAAGATCATTTCTTACCTAAGCCCTTTCATCAATGCAAGACAAATAGACCACTTATATCAAGCAGGTGAAGGGAAGCTTCTGACAGATAAGAAATCTAGTCATGGGGCAGTTACTGTCACTTGATTGATTTTGACCGGCAAATTGCCCACAAGTCAGGCAGCTGCTACCAGGGTGACAGTGGTGCCTCCATTATCAACAAAATCCAAACAACTCATTTTCAAGTTTGTGTATTTGAGGACTCTTCTATGCTATGATGCAGGAGGCTATGCCACCCATATTTCAAATACCATCAGGATCACCCATGGTGGGCAGGTTTTAGCAGAGCTTACAGACTAAGACAGAGTGGGAAGAAAGATAGGGTCATCCACTTCTGAAAAAACTGGCTACTGAAAACCTTATGAATAGCAAGCAGTGAAACATTGTCTGATAAATTACTGGAAATCCTTATGAACAGATGTGAAGCATTGGCTGATATAATGCCGGAAAGTGAGCCCCTCAGGTTGGAAGCCACTCAAAATATGTCTGCAGAAAAGCTTCTTCCTCAAAGTCACTCAGAAGACTAAAGTGTACCCAACCTAAGCCATGGTTTTCTCAATCACCTCATATGCATACAAAAGCTGGGCAATGAATACGGAAGACCAAAGAAGAGTTGATGCCTTTGAACTGTGGTGTTGGCAAAGAATACTGAAAATACCATAGTCTGCCAGAAGAATGAACAGATCTGTCCCAGAAGCAGCCAGAATGCTCCTTGGAAGTGAGAATGACCAGACTTCATCTCACCTACTTTGGTCATGTTGTCAGAAGGGAGCATGCCCTGGAGAAAGATATCATGCTTGGTAAAGCAGAGGGTCAGCAAAAGAGGGAAAGACCCCCAATGAGATGGATTGAAACAGTGGCTGCAATATGGACTCAAGCATAGCAAGGATTATGAGGATGGCACAGGACCAGGCAGTGTTTCGTTCTACTGTACATATAGTTGCTATGAGTCAGAGCCGACTCAATAGCACCTAACAACAATTGCTAATCACCAAGTTCACTAGGTGTATCTGTAAGGAACTGAGCTTCGAAGGTCCATGATGAAAACGATTCATTACTTTCTAGACATATCTCATAATTAGATTGGAAGATTTTAAATAGTGCTTTCCAAAATGATTTTTTGTGGTATATCAGTTCTGTCAAGTGCTCAAGGGTCTCTGGGAAAAAAGTCTATAGGACCATATAAACTTGTGAAATGCTGGGTTAAACAAGATAAATAACTTTTAATGATGACCTTCTTAGAGACTTACATGATTAACATGCTTTATGAGTAGAGGGTTTCCTAGCCAATTTCAACAACAAAATCTTTTTCTCATGAGTGATTTTATGGAACACATGTTGAAAATATGACTTAAGGAAATGCAAACTTTTACACCATTATCTTTCTCACTAATCTTTAACTATTTACTGTAAAATTACTCTGGTTCTTTTCATGTAGTTGATAAATCTTAGTCCAAACACTTCCTTACAGTTAAAAAATAACTTTCTGATGTATAAGGATTTGTGGCTCTTACTAAGGTTCTTGAAAGCTGTAAACAGTTTGATGTCAAAATCTTCATAGGTAGTTTGTTCTACTTTTTCAGCCAGCTTCATAAAACCTATGGGAGAGCTCAACTTTTTCCTCTTCAGTGACAAAAAGTGCAGTATTCCACTTGGCTTCAAACCTGAATGGATAGCACCTAGAAGTCCTCCTCAGAGCAACAGGAAAGAAGATGCATGACTTGACCTTGAGCAATTGTTTTTTCTAATTGGGAGAAACTATTTTCCTCTCAAAGGAAAGGGCCTTTCATCAAGTATTTAAAACCCTGCAATTAGCTTCTTTACTAGGACAGAATTTTATTACTCCCCATCAAAAGTCTTTTAAGACATAAAGAACAAAGAGGAAGTGCATGTGTCTTTTAAACTCAGAAAAGCATAAATTGGCATGACCTCATGTTGTATACAGTGAGAAGAAAGTATCAACCAGTCGCTGCAGAGCCAACTCTGACTCCTGCAACCTGTGGATGATAAAGTAGAACTGTGCTCTAGGGAGTTTTCTTTTTGCTTTTTTTTTCTCCCTCCAACTTTTTATTGTGATTTGTACAGAGCAAATTTGTTTTCCTTTCAATAATCTGTACACTTTTTGTTCTGTGGCAATGATTGCAATCTCCACAGTGTAACAGCATTCTTCCCGTTTCTTCCTTGTGTTTACCATTTCCATTTGTCCTTCTTTCCTATCCCTTTCTGCCTTCTGAGCTTTATCTCTTTCTGCTGCTTTTTTTTTTTTTTTTTTTTTTAAAGATCTCATATTATTGATTGTTCTAAGGAGTTCATACCTCCTTGGTATTGTTCACCTTGTTGACCTGTTTATCTTTTGACTGAAAGTTGAG
Source organism: Orycteropus afer afer (assembly GCF_000298275.1). Taxonomy (NCBI): domain Eukaryota; kingdom Metazoa; phylum Chordata; class Mammalia; order Tubulidentata; family Orycteropodidae; genus Orycteropus; species Orycteropus afer. Next base: position 5,144,401 of record NW_006921641.1, on the reverse strand, counting down.
CCAAGGGTGTGAGTTCAGTTCCAGGCCTGAAGGGTATCTAAGGGCCATAATATTGGGGGTTCCACCAGTCTGTATCAGACCAGTAAGTCTGATTTTTTTATGATTTTGAGTTTTGTTCCACTTTTTTTCTCCAACTCTATCCAGTACCTCTCATTGTGGTACCTTCCAGAATGGTCAGCAATGGTAGCTGGACACCATTTTGTTCTTCTGGTCTCAGGGTGGTGGAGATTAGGGTTCACATGATCCATTAGTCCTTTGGACTAATTGTTTCTTTTTGTCTTTGATCTTTTCACTCTTCTTTGCTCTGGACGGGGACAGACCAATGGTTGCACTTTATATAGTATCTCACAAGCTATTAAGACCCCAGTCACTACTCACCAAAGTAGGGTAGAACACTGTCTTTGTGGACTGTTTATACCAATTGACTTTGATGTCCCCAGAGACTATGGTCTTCAACCCCCAGGGTCAGCAAGTAAAGTTGTTTGTTTTTGACTAGGGAGCTCTTATAACTTTGTTCCTTGTATGCTCTGTTACTTTCATGGATACAGTTGTGCCATATGTAAAACTCTGTCAAAAGTATATATCTGTGGGTGTAGTCCCATTCACCTTCCTACCCCTGTTCAGCTTATGTGTTTATTTATGTATCCACTCTTGATTATTGTTGTTACTGCTATTGCAGGATTAGGTATGTAATAGTATTGACCTTTGTTGCCTTTAACTCTTGTGCTCCTTCTAGTGTCTTCCTTTGCCTTGAGCATTTTATGCTAAGATTCCCTCTCATTGTATATTGCCTTTCCATTCACCCAAGTTAATACATGTCTCTCTACTTAGTGATTTACCCCTCCCTTTCCTTCCCACCCCTTCAATTAATGTTTCCTTCTATGTGTAAACTTTTCTTGACGTTTTATAGTAGTGATGACATATAATATTAGTACTTCTGTGATTGACTAATTTCACTCACCATAATGTCCTCTAGGTTCATCCATGTAATGAGGTGTTTTGCAGATACATCATTATTTTTTAACACTGTGTCATATCATTGTGTGTATGTACCGTAGTTTGTCTATCCATTTATCCATTGATAGACACAGGTTGCTTCACTTAGGAGCTCAGGTGGTGCAGTGCCTAAAGCATTTAACTGCTAACCAGAAGGTTGGTGGTTCAACCTATGAGCCATTCCACAGAAGGAAGATTGGGAAATCTACTTCCATAAAGATATACCACCTTGGAAAACGGGGGGTTGGGGGGGTTGCTATGAGCCTGAATTGACTGGATGGCAGTGGGTTTGGTTTTGGTTTAAGGTTGTTTCCCACTACTGTGAACAATGCTGTAATGAACATGAGTGTTCTTATATCTGTTTGTGTCATGGCTCTCATTTCTCTAGTATATATACCTAGTAGTAGGATTGCTGGATCGTATGGTATTTCTATTCCCAAATTTTTAACAAAGTGTCATACTGTTTTCCTCTGTCACTGAGCCACATTACACTCCCACCAGTAGTGTATAAGGATTCTAATTTCTCTACACTCCCATCAGCATATGTTGTTTCCTGTTTTTATTTTTTAAAAAACTTTGCTATTAATGCTAGGATGAGATAATATCTCACTGATGTTTTGATTTGTATATCTCTAATGGCTAATGATTGCAAGCATTTCCTCATGTGTTTGTTGGCTGCCTCAATATCATCTTTGGTGAAGCATCTATTCATATTCTATGCCCATTTTTTATTTGGATTATTTGTTTTTTTGTTGTTGCTGTTTTTTTGTTTAAGATTTCTATAAATTTTAGAGATTAGACTCTTGTCTGATACCATTGCCATTCCCCCCACCCCCAAAATCTGTATGTTCTCTTTTTACTGTTTTGGTGAAGTATTTTGGTGTATGTAAATGTTTAATTTTTAGAAGGTCCCAGATGTCTAATTTGTTTTCTGATGTTTGTGCATTTTTAAATATGTTTGCTGGTGTATTTATGCCATATATTCTAAAAACCAAAATCATTGCCATTGAGTCAATTCCAACTCATAGTGACCCCCTTTGGGTTTCCAAATCTTTACGGAAGTAGTTCGCCCAGTCTTCCTTCCACAGAGTGGCTAGTGGGGTTTGAACCACCAACCTTCTGGTTAGCAGTCAAATGCCTTAGGCACTATGCCACCAGAGCTCCTTATGCCATATATATATTGTTGTTGTTATTTGCCATAGAGTCGGCCCCGACTCCTAGCGACCCCTCCTTGGGTTTCCGAGGCAGTTATCACTACGGAAGTAGGATTGCCCAACCTTCCTTCCGAGGAGTGGCTGGTGGGTTTGAACTGCCAGCCTCCTGGTTAGCAGTCAAGTGCC
>NW_006921641.1:5128241-5141476 GCF_000298275.1 Orycteropus afer afer | reverse complement strand
TAAGGCCCTTAAATTTGCCCCATTTTTTCTTTGATGAGCTTTATGGTTTTAGGTTTTTTATTTAAGATCTTTGATCCATTTTGAGTTACTTTTTGTATATGATGAGAGATACGGATCCTGTTTCATTTTTCTGCAGATGGATATACAGTTTTGCCAGCACCATTTGTTAAAGAGACTCTGGCACTGGGTTTTGGCACTTTGGCAAAGATCAATTGTCCATAAGTAGATGGATTTACTTCTCAGCTTTCAATTCTGTTCCATCAGTCTATGTATCTGTCATTGTAACAAAGTAGGCTGTTTTGACTACTGTGGCTATATAACAGGTTTTGTGATTGAGAACTGTGAAATCTCCTACTTCGTTCTTCTTTAATACTGCTTTGCATATTTGGGATCTCTTTCCTTTCCATTTAAAGCTAGTGATTAGTTTTCCCATCTCCTCAAAGAATAATTATGGAATGTACATCAGGATTTCAATATCTCTGTAGATGGCATTGGGTGACCAAAAAAAAAAAAAAAAAAAACCAAACTCACTGCTGTCAAGTCAGGTCTGACTCATAGCAACCCCTCCTTGGGTTTCTGAGGCGGTGTCATTATGGAAGTAGATTGCCCAACCTGCCTTCTGAGGAGTGGCTGGTGGATTTGAACCACCAGCTTTCTGGTTAGTCTAATGCCTTAGGCACTATGCCACAAGAGCTCCCCATTTTCACAGTGTGAAGAATTCTTGTCTATGATCAAGGTATATTCTTCCATTTATATAGGTCTCTTGTGGTTTCTTGTAAGGAGGTCTGGTGGTTAAGGCATTTGGCTGCTAACCAAAAGGTCTGTGGTTCAAATCCACCAGCTGCTCCACAAAAGAAAGATGAAGTAGTCCACTTCCATAAAATTTACAGTCTTGGAAACCCAATGGCACTCACAATGAATCAGAATCTACTCAATGGCAGTGACTTAGGTTTTTATATTTTTTTATGATCTCTTGTGACAGTGTTTTGTAATTTAAAATAAAAAAGAAAATTGTATAGGTCTTTTGTGCCTCTGGTTAGGTTTGTTCCTCAGTACTTCATCTTTTGGGTGATTATTGTATATGGTATTATTTTTCTGATTTCCTTGTCAGAATTCTCTTTGTTAATGTAGAGGAATCCTACTGATTTTTTTAGTGTACTCTGCCACTTTGATGAATTCTTCTATTAGTTCCAGTAGTTCTTGTGTTGAATCTCTGGGATTGTCTGTGCATAGGATCATATCCTGTGCAAATAGAGATAGGTTTACTACTTCTTTGCCAATTTGGATCCTTTTTATTTCTCTTTCTTGCCTTATTGCTCTGTCTAGGACTCCCAATATAATATTGATTAGAAATGCTGATAAAGAGCATCTTTGCCTGATTCTTGTTTACTAGGGGAATGTGTTTAGTCTCTCTACATTGAGAATAATGTTGACCATTGGTTTTGTTTGTATGCCCTTAATAATATTAAGGAATTTTCCTTCTATTCCTAGTGTGCCAAGCATTTTTATCAAGAATGGGTATTGGATTTTGCCAAATGCCTTTTTTTTTTCACATCAATTGATATGCCCATGTGGATCTTCTCCTTTGTTTTATGTATGTAGTAAATTACTTTGATTGTTTTCTAGTGTTGAACTATCCTTGCATACTTGGTATGAAGCCCACTTGGTCATGTTGTTGTTGTTGGTTTTTGGTTTGTTTTGTTTTTTCATATGTTGTTTTATTCTTGTTGGCTACAAGTTTGTTGAGAATTTTTTTCTCCATGTTCATGAGGGATATTGGTCTATAATTTTCTTTTTTTTAGTGATGTCTTTGCCTGACTTTGGTGTTAGAATTATGCTTGCTTCATAGAATGAGTTAGGGAATATTCCATTCATTTTTTTTATGTTCTAGAATAGTTTGAGTAGAATTAGTGTCAGCTCTTGTCAGAATGTTTTACAGAATGCACTAATGAAGCCATCTGGGCAGGGCATTTTTGTTGTTGGGATTTTTTTTTTTTTAATAACCTGTTCAGTTTCTTTTTTTGTGATGGGTCTATTCAAATTTTTTTACCTTAGTTTATGTTAGTTTGAGTAGGTAGTGTGTTTCTAGGAGTTTGTCAACTTCTTATATGTTTTCAAATTTGTTGGGGTACACTTCTTAGTATTCTGTTATTCTTTTTATTTCAGTGGGTTCTGTTGTAACATCACCTATTTCATTTCTTATTCATGATATTTGCATCTTCTCTTTCTTTTCATTTATTAAATTTGCCAATGGTTTTTCAATTTTATTAACCCTTTCAGAGAATCAACTTCCAATCTTGTCGATTATATTGTTTGCCTATTTTATTTATTTCTGCTCAATCTTTATTATTTCCTCTCTTCTGATGACTGTAGGCTTTTTTGCAGTTCTTTTTCTAATTGTTGCAGATGTTGGATTAAGGTGTTGATTTTGATTCTTTCTTGTTTTTTGATGTGTAGATTTATTGCTATAAATTTTCGTGTGAGCACTTCCTTTGCTGTGTCTCAGATATTTTGTTATGTTGTATTTTCATTTTGAATTGATTCAAATAATTTTTATTTCTTTTATCCCCCAGTAGTCTTAAGTAGGATGTTACTATTTCCTTATATTCTTATTTCCCCTTGATCCTCTTGTTGTTGATTTCTAATTTCATAGCATTGTGGTTTGAGAAGCTGTTTTGTAGTACTCCAATATTTTAACATTTATTGAGATTTGCTTTGTGGCCTAACATATAACCTATTGTGGAGAGTGTTGCATGTGCACTGGAAAATAATGTATATTGGGCTGTTGTTGGGTGAAGTGTTCTGTATACATCTATGAGGTCTAATTGGTTGATTGTATTGTTCAGATCTTCCATATCTTCATTGAGTTTCTTTCTAGTTGTTCTGTCCTTCACCAAAATTGGTGTATTAAAGTCTCTTGGTATTACTGTAGAGTTGTCTATTCCCCTTTCCAAATCTGTTACAGTTTTTTTTTTTTAAATGTATTTTGGGGCTCTTTCATCACGTGCATAGATAGTTATTGTGGTTATGTTCTCTTGTTGGATTGATCCTTTAATCATTATATAATGTCCTTCCTCTTATCTTTTGTTGGATTTGTCTTAAAATGTAATTTATCAGAAATTAATATTGCCACTCCTGCTTTTTTATTTGGTTCCATTTACTTGACATGTGTTTTCCCATCCTTTGATTTTTAACTTATTTTTATCTTTGTGTCTAAGGTGTGTCTCCTGTAGACAGCATATTGATGAGTTATATTGTTGTATTCATTTTCCTAATTTCTGTCTTTTGATAGGTCCATTTAATCCATTTACATTCAGTGTAATTATCATTAGGTACGAATTTACTGCTGTCATTTTGCTATGTTGTGTGTGTGTGGTGTTGATTCCTTTATTTTATATATTTTTCTGTACTGAGTAGATTTTGTTTATGGACTTTCTTTTCTTTTTTTGCTGTTTTAGTGTTTACTGAAACTGTATGGTTTTCTTCTTTTATATTTTATTGCTGTTATTAGGTGACATCGAGTCATTTCTAACTCATAGCGACCCTATGAATAGCAGAATAAAACATCGCTCAATCCCACATCGGCTCCATGATCCTTGCTATACTTGAGCTCATCATCACAGCTACTGTGTCAAATCTCCTTGAAAGCCTTCCCCTCTTTCATTGACCCTCTGCCTTACCAAGCATGACATCCTCTCCAGGGAATGGCCTTACTGACAATATGACTAAAGTAGGTGAGGCGAAGGCTAGCCATTCTCACCTCCAAGGAGCATTTCAGCTGCATTTCCTCCAGGACAGATCTGTTAGTTCTTTTAGCAGTCCATGATATTTTCAGCATTCTTCACCAACAACACAACTCAAAAGCATCAACTCTTCTTTGGTCTTCCCTATTCATTGTCCAGCTCTCACATGCATAAGAGACGATTGAAAATATCATGGCTTATGTCAGCTGTACCTTAGTCCTCAAGGAGACATCTTTGCTTCTCAGCACTTGAAAGGGGTCTTTTGCAGCCAACTTGTCCAGGGCTATACATTGTCTGATGTCCTGACTGCTGCTTCCATTGGCGTCAATTGTAGAACCAAGCAATGTGAAGTCTTTGACAACCTCAATTTTTTTTCCCATTTATCGTGATGCTGCTTATAGGTCTAATTGTGAGGATTTTTGTTTTCTTTATATTGAGATATAATTCATACAGCAGACTGTATTCTTCAATCTTCATCAGTAAGTGCCTCAAGTCATCCTCACTTTTAGCAAGCAAAGTTGTATCATCAGCTTGTCACAGGTTGTTAAGGATACTTCCTCCAATTTTGATGCCATGTTCTTCTTCACATAGTCCAGCTTTTTGGATTATATGCTCAAAATACAGATTGAATAAGTATGGTGAAAGGATATAACCCTGACACACGCCCTTCTTGATTTTAAACCATGCAGTGTTACCTTGTTGTGTTTGGACAACAGCCTCCTGGTCTATGTACAGGTTTCTCATGAGTACAATTAAGTGCTCTGGAATTCTTATTCTTCTCAGTGTTATCCATAATTTTTTATGATCCACGCTATCAAATGCTTTTGCATAGTCAATAAAACACAAGTAAACATCTTTCTGGCATTCTTTGCCTTGAGTCAAGATCCATCTGACAGCAGCTATGATGTCCCTTGTTCTATGTCCTCTTCTGAATCCAGCTTGCACCTCTGGAAGTTCTCTGTCAATATACTGCTACAACCATTTTTGAATTATTTCCAGTAAGATCTTACTTGTGTGTGACATTAATGATACTGTTCAATAATTTCCACATTCTGTAGGATCACCTTTCTTTGGAATGGGTACAAATATGTATCTCTTCCAGTCAGTTGGCCAGGTAGCTGTTTCCAAATCTCTTGGTATAACCAAGTGAGTGCCTCCAGTGGGGCATCTGTTTGTTGAAATATTTCAGTGGGTATTCTGTCAATTCCTGGAGCCTTGTTCTTCTTGTTCTTCACCAATTTCTTCATTGCATCTTTGATTGCCTCCTTTAGTACCATTGGTTCTAGATCATATGCTACCTCCTGAAATGGATGAAGATCTACTAGTTCTTTTTTGTACAATGACTCTGTGTATTCCTTCCATCTTCTTTTGATGTTTCCTGAATCATTCAATATTTTGCCTATAGAATCTTTCAGTGTTGCAACTCGAAACTTAAATTTTTTCCTCAGTTCTTTCAGCTTGAGAAATGCCAAGTGTGTTCTTCCCTTTTGGTTTTCTAAATCCAAGTCTTTGCACAGTTCATTATAGTAATTGGCTTTGTCTACTCAAACTGCTCTTTGAAATCTTCTGTTCAGCTCTTTTATCTTGACATTTCTTCCATTTGCTTTAGCTACTCTCCCTTCAAGGGCATGTTTCAGTCTATTCTGTCATATATTTTGGTCTTCTCTTCTTCTCTCCTCTTTTTAGTGACCTCTTGTTTCTTCGTGTATGATGTTCTTGATGTCATCCCACAGTTCTTCTGTTTTTGGTCATTGGTGTTCAATGAATCAAATCTATTCTTTAGATGGTCTCTAAATTCAACAGGGGTATATTAAAGGTCATATTTTGGCTCTTATGGACTTGTTTTAATTGTCTTCAACTTCAAGTTGAACATGAATATGAGCAGTTGATGGTCTGTTCCACAATCAGCTCCTGGTCTGATTTTGGTTGAAGATATTGAGCTTTTCCACCTCCTCTTGCCACAGATGTAGTCAATATAATTCCTGTGTGTTCCTTCTGGTGATGTCCATGTGTATAGCTGCCATTTAGTTGTTGAAAAATGGCATTTGCAGTGAATAAGTTGCTGGTCTTGCAAAATTCTACCATGTGATTTCCAGTATTATTTCTGTCACCAAGGCCAAATTTTCCAACTACCGGTGATTCTTCTTTGCTTCCACTTTTGCATTCCAGTCACCAGTGATAATTAACACATCCAGATTGCATGTATAGTCAATTTCAGACTGCAGACGCTAATAAAAATCTTCAATTTCATCATCTTTGGCTCTGGTGGTTGGTGCATAAATTTGAATAATAGACATATTAATGGGTCTTCTTTGTAAGCATATGGATATTATCCTGTCACTGACATCATTGCACTTCAAGACAGATCTTGAACATCTTTTGTGATGATGAATGCCATGCCATTCCTCTTCAAATTTTCTTTTCCGACATAGTAGATCATATGGTTGTCTGATTCAAAATGGCCAAAACCAGTCCATTTCACCTCACTAATGCCTAGGATATCAATCTTTATGCATTCCATTTCATTTTTGACAGCTTCCAATTTTCCTAGATTCATACTTTGTACATTCCATGTTCTAATTATTAATGGATGTTTTCAGCTGTTTCTCCTCAGTTTGAGTCATGTCATGTCAGAAATGGAGGTCTTGAAAGCTTTACCTTATCCATATGAGTAAGGCTGGTTTTACTCTGATGATGCAGCTCTTTCCCAGTCATATTTTGAGAGTCTTCCAACCTAAATGGCTCATCTCCCTGCTCTGTATTGGACAGTGTTTCCGAGCTATTCATAAAGTTGCATAGTAATGTATCAGACAGTGTTTCTCTGCTGTTCATAAGGTTTTCCCTGGCCAATTCTTTGAGAAGTGGACAGCCTCTTCCTTCTTCCTAGACTGTCTGTCTGCAATCTGTACTGAAACCTGTGTACTATGTGCACCCCACTGGATTTGAAACACCAGTGGCATAGCCTCAAGCCTCACAGCAACATGCCACCACAGTACGACAAACTGACAGACAAGTTTGTCTCCCTTAGCTGTTCAAAACCTCTCCAACCTTCCCTTACCTGGATCCTTGCCACTGCCTCCTCACTCTGTCCCAGTTCCTCTGGCCTTTTTCTCTCCTTTTCCCCACTTACCTGCCTTGCCACTTGTGAGGCATGGTCTGGGCTCCCTCCCCTTACTTGGATCCCTGCCACTGCCTCCTCCTTCTGTATGCGGGGAGGTTTATTTTATTTTTTGAAGTTACATTACTGTAATTTTATTATTTGCCCAAATTTAAAACAGTCCACTCTATCTTATTATCATCTCTCCATTTGGAAGTTCTGTACCTGTACCATTCATTCTCTCCTATGCTTATTTTATTTTTGATACTTCTGTACCCGGTTTGATTTCCAGGCAATATTGTTGTGTGTCTTAATCTCTGGTTGTTGTTTATCATTGCTCATTCTCTGCCCAAAAGATTCCCTTTAGCATTTTTTGTTAGACTGGTCTTGTATTTATAAATTCTTTTCATTTTAGTTTATCTGGGGATTTTCTAATTTGGCTATCATATTTGAGGGACAGTTTTGTTAGACGTATAGTTCTTGATTGGCAATTTTTTCATTCATTCCATAAAAATGCCTCCTTGCCTTCATTGTTTATGCCAAGAAATCAGAGGTTAGTGTTGTTGGTTTGCCTTTGTAAGTAACTTTTTATTTTTCCTGAGATGTTTTCAGGAATCTTTCTGTGCCTTAGTTTTGGAAAGTTTCATTATGATATGTCTTGGTGCTTTTCTTTCGGGATCCATCCTTTTTGGAGTTCATTGAACTTCTTGAATATGTATCTTCTGATCTTTCATGAGATTAGGGAAATATTCTGCCAACAAATCTTCTTCAGTATTTTTGGTGTTTGTTTGTTTTTTCCTGTCTGGAATTCCAGTCACATATAAGTTATTCCTTTTAGTGGTTTTCCATATAATTCTTAGACTTTCTTCATTTTCTTTTCATTGATTTTTCTGATTGTCCTTCTAACAATTTAATACTAAGAGATTTGTCTTCAACTTTGCTAATTCTGTCTTCCCCAATTCAATTCCACTCCTTTGCTCTTTCCAATGCATCATTTATTTCTGAAATTTTGGAAATAATTCTAGATTTCCATATACTGTTTTAGAGTGGTTTATAATTTTCAATTTATTATGTCAACTTGTTCCTGTATTGTTGTTCTAACTTCTTTTTAAAATTTTGTCTGTATTTTGCATTTTGTTTATGATTTCCTTGAGCTCTTTTTTGAACTGCCTAAAGGGCACAAATATAAATCTTCTGAATTCCTTATCAGGTAGTTCCAAAAACATTTATTTTTCTGGAAGATTTTCTGATCCTGTATTTCAGTCACTTATTTTGACCCATCTTTTCCTGGTTGTGTGATTTGAAGTTGTCTGTGTGCCTGAAAATCGTGGTGTTATTGTATTGATTATTTGATTGCATGTTGGTTTGCTTCACCCTGATTTTTTGTTTTATTTTAACATATCCAACCAACTGGATGGGTGTTCTACTCTAGTCTACTCTAGTCATCACTGGGGCATTCTCCGTCTTTCTCTGAGTGGATTTGGTAGTCTGTGGGGATGTGGGTACGAGTCTGTGATCACCAGCTATGCAGAGCAGTTGATGCCAGGCTGGGTGGTTGGCTACCGTCTGTCATTGATCTGGTGGTGCTGGAGCAGGTGGTGGCACTCCTCCAGTGGGTGAGGTGGCAGGTGTGGTGAGTATAGCTGCGTAGGGTGGCTGGCTCCCAGCTGCTGGGGGATTTTATTTTTTAAGGGGCAGAGGGAAGAGGAAGGAAAAAGCAAGGGGGGAGATGGAAGACTTCTCTGATTGCCAATCACTGATGTGGGTCTTGGTGCCGTTCTGGGCAAGCAAAACTGGTTAACTGGTTCCAGAATGCTGCTTGCAGTAATTCAAAATGGCCATGCTGTGCTAATTGGCAGTTCACCACTCCGTATGCTTCCTTTTTCAGTTTTGTTCAGTCTTTTCCTCTCATCAGTATTTGATTTACTTCTTTACCCTTTTCTTTGAAGCAATGGGTTTCAGGATTGTCATGTGTATCTATTTCACTTGGTTTCTTGTGTTTTTGTTGTAGAGGGTCTGGATCTTGTATCTGCCTAGTCCACCATCTTGAATACCCACCCACTCCCCCCCCACACACTCCATGAGGTTTTCAATGGCTGATTTTTTGGAACTGGATGACCAGAACTTTTTTCCAAGATATCTCTAGGTGGACTCAAACCTCAAATCTTTCATGTAGCAGACAAGTGCATTAATTGCTTGCCCCACCCAGGGACTCCAGGGATACCTTTAGTAATTGGAAGTAACATCAAAATAAACCATGTTGGGCAGTCAGACAACATGGTGTGGGGGAAAAAAAAGGGCTGAGGAAACCCCAGAGGAAAAGCTTTTCCCTCCAGCTTCTGGAAAGTTAATTTATTAGGACCTTTCAAGAGTACAAGAGAACTATTAAAAAGTATTATCTGTTCCTTGTGCAGGACATAGGCTGTAAATTAAACTTTCTTGTACTTGAGGCCCATCTCCTTCCTTTCTTAAGCCAAACTTTGCAATTCCCAACTGCTTTGACCCTGGATGCCCCAAGCCCTCCAGCCCAACTAGATTGCCCTGTCTTGAACATTCAGCACTCTCCACCTTCTCATATCATTAGCAATTCTCAGAGGCTATGCGTCTCATGGTCATCACTTGCTCCAATCTCCTCCTTTCAAAGAACTCACACTTTGCTACATCTTCCCTTCCATGTTTTTTTTTTTTTTCTCCCCCTTGCAGCTACCCAAACCTTATGCTCAGCTTCCTTCCCTTTTTTTCTCAGAACACGACTCCCTCAGGCAGATTTGAAGAGTAGGATTTGTAGAAAATCTTGGAGCTCTGGCAGAAAGGTCACAGCTTTCACAAATGCCCCAAGATTACATATAGAACTTTTCACATGCCTACTCTTCTCAGTTTTGTGCCATCTTGCTACATCCTTTCCCTATCACACCCTGTCTCCTCAGATTATTCCTGTGTAATGTCTAAGGCAATAGACTGCTAACCAGTAGGCTGGCAGTTCAAAGTCACTAGCCGCTCCTTGGAAGGAAGATTGGACAATTTACTTCTATAATGATACCACCTCGGAAACTCAAGGAGGGGTCACTATGAGTTAGATCCAACTTGACAACAATGAGTTTGGTTTGTTTTTTTAGATGGGAAAGGAATGTAGAGATGAGAGATTGTCCTCATCTCCTCCCCTCTTAGGGTGATCTTACATTCAAAATTTTGCTTTCATTGTTTGTGCAGAAAGATTTGGTCTTCCTTGACTGATGCCAACTGACCCAGGAAATTTTCTGAGAGTTATTTTCTCTCTGCTCTAATAGATGTAAAAAAAATAAATTAAAAAAAAAGAGCATACTTATCAAGATGTTTTGCTACACAGAGTTATTTCTCTAACAGACAGAATTTATGTTATTATTATTAAGGTTATTCTTCCTGGCAAGAGCTGACCTTTGCTCAGGTGTTGCACTCTTTTCTAAAAACAGTGAGTGTTAGACTCATGTCAGGGCAAAGTCTGGTTCTAGGAATAAAGTTTTCAGGCTGAGTCTTTTATTGGCAGATTACCTTAAAAAATAAATAAATTTGCTGTCAAGTCGATGGACTCATGACAACCCTCGGTCTGTCAGAGTAGAATTGCTTCACAGAGTTTTCTTTTTTCTTTTGTTCATCTTCCTTTGCTGCATGTGCAACTTTTATTTATTTGTTTTTATTTTTATTTTTATTTTTTTGTGCTTTAAGTGAAAGTTTACAGAGCAAATTAGTTTCCCATTCAATAGTTTGTACATAAAGTATTCTATAACATTGCTTGCGTTTCCAACAATATGCCAGCACTCTACTCATTTCTGCTCTGGATTCTCCATTTCTTTTCATTGGGACTTTCTACACTTTCCTGACTTCTCACATTTGCTTTTGGCTAAATTTTGTCTTTTTTATTTCATGTAATTGATAGTTCTAAGGAACACATTCCTTTCCAGTATTATTGTTTATTTTATGGGATTCTCTATTGTTTGGCTGAAAGGGAGTCTCTGGAAATGGCTTCACTTCCAGGTTAGGGCCATAATCTCAATATGTCTTAACCCTATAGTCTCAAGGGTTCCTCTCATCCCTGTCAGACCAGTTAGTTTGTTTTGTGTGTGTGTAAATTGGACTTTTTGTTCTAATTTTTCTCCTGTTCTGACCAGATCTTCTTTTGTGATCCCAGTCAGAGTGGTTGATAGTGGTAGTTGGACATCATCTAGTTCTTCTGGTCTCAGAGGCATGTAGGCTGTGTTTCATGTGGTCAGTTAGTGTTGGACTAGTTGCTCCTTTGAGTCTTTGGTTTTCTTCACTTTCCTTTGCTATGGACAGAAAAAGACTAATACCTATGTCTTAGATGACTACAAGCTTTTTATATTTTATTTTATTTTGAGTGAAAGGTTACAGAGCAAATTCATCACCCACATAGCAGTTCACATACACTTTGTCTCATGACTTTAACTGTAATCTCCCACAATTATTCACAAGCTTTTAAGACCCCAGCCACTACTCACCAAAGTAGGATGCAGATCCATAGGGTTCTCTAGGGCTGATTTTTCAGAAGTAGATTTCCAGGCCTTTCTTCCAAGGTACCTCTGGGTGGATTCAAAATTCCAACCCTTCAGTTAGTAGTTATGTGCAGTAGCCATTCGCAACACCCAGGAGCTTTATTAGCTTGCCTAAGAAGGTGTAATCTCTATTCACACTAAAAGCTGGCTCCCTTGCCTGCAGGTTGCTCCTTGCCTTATCTCTGTGTCAACATGTCTTAATCCTCTCTGAATGTCCTTTTACCTTTTCCACGAAACATGGACCTTTAAGGACTGCTGATGGTTGCGACTTCTGTACCCAAAGCAAGGATAAGAGGCCAAGAGAGAAGGTGCTAATATTCACATCTTTTTTCTAGTTTCTTTTCTTTTTTTTTTTTTCTTAATTTTATTAATATTCACATCTTACTAACATAAGATTGGCTTGAAAACCAAAAGGTGCAGTGCCAAAACCAACTCTGGAATTTGCAAAATGAAACTCCACTTTTTTGTTGTAGCTTGCAGGATCAACATCCCATGTGGTGATTTCCAAGAGAATTTTCTTGTTGATTCATCTGAGTACTTTTGCCTTGCTCCCTGAAATTCTTCATACTTTTTTTTCATACTTTTATGGTAAATATTAATAGTTGATTAGTAGGCAATATGTATTGGAACTGAGAAGAAATAGCTTCTGCCCCAGTAGGACTTCCACGTGATTTTAACAATGATCTCTTAGTTTCAGGATCCTCCTGGGCTAATTTATGACACCTGTCCCTGTTTGTCCTGGCTGGCCTCCCTATCTTCATCTGATCTAGGGAATCTCAAATTTGTTTTCTCTTGTCCAGTTTCACTCAGTCTTCCCGGAGTTTCTCTTATCTTCCTAAATGCAAGACCTTTAGATGCTCATTCAGAACTTTGTTGTTGTTGTGGTTATGTGCCGTTGAGTTGGACCTGACTCATAGCGACCCCTCCTTGGGTTGCCAAGGCAGTATCATTATGGAAGTAGATTGCCCAACTTTCCTTCCAAGGAGTGGCTGGTGGGTTTGAACTGCCAGCCTTCTGGTTAACAGAACTTTAGTAGTTCTTATTTTATAAACATTTCTGACAAGATTTGTTACCTGGCTGTGTAGTCTACAGCAGTTCAGTATTATTAGATTAAAATAGGCAGTGGTTTGATAAGGACAGGCAGATTGGCAGTTCCAGAAATAATAAATGAAAAATTGGCTTTGAAGAAAGAGACTAGGAATCATAAAAAGGAGAAAAATAAAGAAATGGAAGTACATCTGGCTTAAAAGTAAATTAATTTATATCCATATGAACCTCAGAGAGTATCACTGTATTAAAACATACTACAATAATGGCTGTTTATATTGATAGACTAAAATTAACAGGTGAAAGTTAAATCAAGTTCAATAGTTTTTCCTTAAGAAGTCAGGTAAATAAATTTTAGAAAGATTTCTAATAAAATATGTAATATTATTAAATTTGTGTTTGAATCAGGGACAGGAAGAATACACATAATAAAAAGAAGGACATGAATCTTTATTTAATATGTAGCTTTGTGTCAGACAGGAGCTCTAATGGTGTAATGCCTATGGTATCTGACTGTTAACCAGAAGGGTGGTGGTTCAAACCCACCAGCCACTCCTCAGAAGGAAGATTGGGCAATGTACTTCCATAGTAATACTGCCTTGGAAACCCAAGGAGGGGTCACTATGAGTCGGATCCAACTCCACAGAAGTGAGTTTAGTATTTGTGGTTTATGTGCCAGATATTATGGTAAGTACTTTATATACATAAGTAAATTTTATCTGGGAGCTCTGGTAGCATAGGGGCTAAGACACTTGCCTGCTAACCAGATGGCTGGCGGTTCAAACCCACCAGCCACTCCTC
>NW_006921641.1:5125671-5128141 GCF_000298275.1 Orycteropus afer afer | reverse complement strand
AACAACAACAAATTTTATCTAATATAATCCTCACAACACCCGGAAAAGTAGATACTTTGGGTTGATTTCCCTTGAAAATTGGAGAAGGAAGTTTCCCTTTAAGACTTAATGCTAAGAATTCACTATTTCTGGAACAGACTCTAGATATACAATATCACAAACAGACAGAATTTCTCCCAGATCTTTAGAACTTGGCTGAAACCTGATGACTAGTGTTTAGGATTAGAAGGGAGGTTGATCTGCCTTGAAATTATGGAAAAGGAAGAACTCAGGGATACCATTTTGAAGTGCTCATTCAAGCACTGCCCAGAAGGCAGGGTTCCTCCCTAGTGTGACTCTTCCTTTGCTCCTTTACTTACTCTGCCTGTCCACCAAGCAGATATTGATAATTTAAGTTTCCATGTGACTTGACCACAGGCTACAGAAGTGCAAGTCAAGCCAGTACTCAGTTCTAGTCTTGGCAGCTCACTTTTCATGGTAAATTATGAAATCAGCATACTGGTTTTATATATCCTCTTCTTGAGAGCTGTGTTGACATGAGTCAGCATCAAAGTCCCATCAACTCTAGTATACTGGATCCTAAGATAGTAAGCCAAGTCTCAACCTGGACCTCAGGGTATTTAGAGAGGATTTTTCAGATGAGTTAATCAGTCTTTCCCAGGCAACACCCTATATGGCTTTCTATGGGTCCCATTCTTCAGCTCAAGAAACAGAAACCACTTTAAGAATTTTAAGCAGGAAGGGATTTGACTAAGAGAATTAGGTCTTTTCAAAATCATCAGAAGGACTTAAAGATGAGGTTTCAGGCTGGTCCTTGTGAAATAATCCCCAGAAATACAAAACTGGTCTGCCATGGGAGCTAGTCATCTGAGACTATCCTTATAGCTTGCTTATAGAAGCAAAAATCCACTGTGCTGGCCACTGTCTCAACTGCCTCTCACACCCAGCAAATTGAAGAGGGACACCTGAAGCTGTGAACCAGGATTAGAAGTTAGATCAAGAAGCTGCAAAAAATAACACTAATTCTCTACCCCCAGGAAGCTGGAGAATGGGCCCTGGAGCCAATTATAGGAATGCCACATATTTCTACAACTTTCTTTCCAGGAAGATGGCTTCCACTTTGTTTCCACTTTTCTAAAAATCATACAAGTGCAACTACTTGATAGAATCTAACTCACATCCTAAACTCTGCTACTGAGAAGTCTGAGAAATGTAGTTTTTAGTCTTCCAGCCTCTCCAACAAGAGGAGAGATAAAATGGAGTATTCAGAGTATTCAGCACAAGTCCTATTAACCCAATTTTAATGATGAGTTCTTCAAGACTCAAAGAGGCTGGGAACTTTCATAATTCAGTCCATAACTAGTAATGGAAGAACTGGAATGTAAACACAGATGTGTCTGATTCATATTTATTCCTCTCTAAAAAAAAAGTTGCTGTTGAGTAGATTCCAACTCATGACAACCCCCATGTGTGTCAGGGTATAATTATGCTCCATCAGGTTTTCAGAGGCTGATATTTCAGTAGATAACCAGGCCTTTGTTGTGAGGTACCTCTGGGTTGACTCAAACCACCAAAATTTCAGTTAGCAGCCAAGCAAGTTATCCTTTTGTGCCACCAGGGACTTATATTCCAGTCTACCACTCTGATATGCATATATCTGGACAATTCATTTTTGTAGAGGACTTTATTTCCTGAACATAAAGTAACTGCTGTAATTAGATTATAATCCTCTATGGAGTTTTGCCTGTTTCTGGCACCAGTACATATATGCAGGGTCCACGAATATATAGGAAGAATGACTACACTACCATCAGTGGCTATTAGTAATACCATGCTTCTTCCTTGGACTCACCCATCTGTGTTAAGTTCCACAAGTGTGTCTCTGACTTCTCCCTCCAATGTCTACTCTTTCTGTTCCTCTTTCTTACCTCAACCCCTGGAAATTGTCCCAGCTATCCTCCTTTCTAGTCTCTGTGACACTTACATACTGATTCCAGCTTATGTCTCTGGGTGTGTGTTATTCAAATATTCTTCTTAGAATGACTTGTCTCTCATTCTCATGAGGACTTGCTTGGTCCCTGACTTCTCTTCCTAAGAGTGATCTACACCTTTCAATGACAACATCAGCAGAGTATGAAAAATAAAGTCAGAGATAGGCAGAGGCCAGTCTGCAAGTCGCTATGGATAATAATAATGAGTTTTTATTTTATTCTAAATGTGATAAGAAATCATTGGAGCTAAGTGCCATGATTTGATTTATGCATTAAAAGCTCATTCTGGCTCATGTTTGTTAATAAACCACAGGTGTGTGTGTGTGTATGTGTGTGCTTAAAGAGATATAAAAATAGAAACATGGATATCAGTTAGAAGGTTATTTCAACAAACTTGGTAGGAGATGATGGTGGTATATGTGGGTTGAATGTTGTTGTTGTTGTTGTTAAGTGCCGTCAAGTCGTTTCCGACTCATAGC
>NW_006921641.1:5116366-5124676 GCF_000298275.1 Orycteropus afer afer | reverse complement strand
TTGTCATGATCCACACAATCAAATGCCTTTGCATAGTCAATAAAACACAAGTAAACCTCTTTCTGGTATTCTTTGCCTTGAGCCAAGATCCATCTTGTGGGTTGAATAGTGGTCCCTAAAATGTAATTTCTATATCATAACCTCAGAACTTGTAAATGTGATGTTATTTGGAAAATGGGTCTTTGCAGATATAATTAAGTTAAAGATCTTAAAATGAGATTGACCTAGATTATTCTTGTAGACCCTATCTTGGTTCTCTAGTGCTGCTTTCACAGACATACCACAAGTGGATGGCTTTAACAAATAAGAATTTATTCTCTTACAGTTTCAGAGGCTAGAAGCCCAATTTCAGAGTGCCAGTTCTAGGGACTGAGTAAAGGCTCTTTACCTTGGACTTCAGCTCTGCCTCCAGCTCTAGGCCCACTGAAGCTGGAGGCTTCTTCTGAATCAAGTAGCTGCTGGCTGCTGAGGCTGATGAAACCAAGGTCAGCAGGTAAAATGACACAGTCCCACCCAGGATAAGCAGGCAACATGTCCAGGAGCAACCCAAAGATCAGCAGGAAACACTGCAGGCCACTGGTTGTAAAACCTCAGTCAAATGCAGGATCTAAATGTGCCAAAAGCTAGCTTGCTCAAAGTTCTCCATATATACTTAAAGCAGGCTGCACCCTGAAGACCACTACTTAGCTACTTACAGCAGATTCAACCATGGAGGTGATTATAATCTCCTTATGGGGAATAACTATATCCAGCTGCCCAGCCACTCAAAACCACAGCCCAACCAAGTTGACACACAACCTTAACTACCACAGGCCCTAAATCAAATGACAAGTGTCCCTAAAAAAGACAGAAGATGAGAACACACAGATACAGAAGACAAGGTTATGTAGAGATAAAGGCAGAAGTTGGTGTCGTGCAGCAACAAGTCAAGGAATGCCTGGAGCCACCAGAAGCTGAAAGAGACAGGAAGAGTCTCTCCCGAACCTTCAAATGGAGTGTGGCCCTATTGATTTTGAACTATTGGCCTCCAGAACTGTAAAAGTCTACATCTCTACTATTTTAAATCACTAAGGGTGTGATACTTTGTTATGGAAACCCTAAGAAACAAATGAAGTCTATTAGTTACCTACTATTGAATAACAAATCACTCCAAAAATAATAAACTTGTTAAATAAGCTTAAAATAATAAACACTTATTATCTCACACATTTATTTTCCAGAGGTGGTTTAGCTAGTTGATTCTGGCTCAGGGTGCCTATGAAGTTACAGTCAAGCTGTGGTGCTGATGTCATCTGAAGGTTTGACTGAGACTGAAAAATATCTCCAAAATGGGTCATGATTGTTGACTGGAGGCCTCTGTGCCTCACTACATGAGTTTCTCCAAAGGGCTGCTTAAATGTCTTTATAACATGGCATCTGGCTTCCCAAGAGCAAGAGATCCCATATCATCACTGCCATCATATTTTATTCATTAAAGGTAAGTCACTAACCATAATCCACACTCAAAAGCACATGAATTATGTTCAACTTTTGAAGGAAGAGAATCAACAAATTTGTAAATATATTTTTAAATAATCACAATGGATAGACCAAGATGGTGAGAGAGGGTTTGAAGATGAATGGGAAGATATAGGATATATTTTGAAAATATAGTTGGAGGATTATAAAGTGGATTGGATTTGAAGTATAGGGAAAACGAAGACTTAAGATGACTCCAAAGTTTTTGTTTGATCAACTAGATGAGTGGAGGTACCATTTAATGAGAAACAAATAGGTTTGGGGGATGAAGAGAATCAAGAGGTTCACCTTGGATTATGATGTGTATTAAATATTCAAGTTTACTTATTGAGTAGATGAATTGCTGTTGTTATGTGCCATCGAGTTGGACCCGACTCACAGCGACCCTTCCTTGGGTTTCCAAGACGGTATCACTACGGAAGTAGATTGCCCAACCTTTCTTCTGAGGAGTGGCTGGTGGGTTTGAACCACCAGTCTTCTGGTTAGCAGTCAAGTAGACAAACAGGTTTACAAATTTGGAAATAATTGGAGAGATCAAAACTTGAGATATGTATTTTGGAGTCATCAGTACATAAATGATGTTTAAAATCATACCATTATTAAGACCACCTAGAAGGTGAGAAGAAAAGAAAGCTAAAAATTGAGCCCAGGGGAACTCTAGTATTTAAAGTTTAGAAAAGAATGAACCAGAAAGGAGACCAAGAAAGAGTGGCCAGAGGGGTAGGAGGAAAACCAAAGTGTGATATCCCAGAACGAAAAAGAAGACATTTTGAGAAGAGAAGAGTAAATACATGTTTCAAATGCTGTTGTGCCTCTGAGTCTGTTATGGATTGAATTGTGACCCTCCCAAAAATGTGATGTCAATCTTAACACCTGTACCAGTGGTTGTAATCTCATTCAAGAATAGGGTTTTCTTTGTTATGATAATGATGTCATGATCAGTGTAGGATGTGTCTTAAGTCAATTATTTGTGACTTATAAACGAAGTAGATTAGGCAGATTAGGCACAGAAGAAAAGAAGCACAGATGGGGGGATAATATAGACGCCATGCCACATGAAGATTGCCAAGGAACTGAGAAACAAAAACTGAAGAGACAAACCCCTTTGACTAAAGCTGACAGAGACAGAAAGCTTTCCCTTAGAGCAAGTGTCCTGAATTCATACTTCTAGCCTCCTAATCTTTAAGAAAATAAATTTCTGTTTTTTAAAGACACACACTTGTGGTATTTCTATTATAGCAGCACTAAGAAACTGAGACAGAGTCAGATAAGTAAAGAGAATTGACTGTTGACCACAGCAAGAAAGAAGTCATTATTGTTCTCAACACGAGTGATTTTAGTGGATTTGAGGTGGTTGAGGAGAGAATGTCAAGCAAGAATGTAGAGAATAAAAGTATAGGCAGTCCCCAGGGTACAAACAAGTTCCATTCTTAAGTCTGTCTTGAAGTCGAATTTTCATGTAAGTTGGAATATTTAGGTACAGTTTGTATCTGACTTCAGATAGTCAAATGTTTGTCTTAGTACATAATATATATACTATATATATGTATCTCTCTATGCATAAAAACATAAAGAAGCACTACTAGATACACCAAAATAGCTTTAGCATAATAATAAAGTAATAATAATGTTTTCATGTGTTGCACAAAGTTGTGCCCATTTCTTATTATGAACCACTGTGTTGTTGTTGTTAGGTGCCATTGAGTCGTGTCTGACTCATAGTGACTCTATGCACAGCAGAATGAAACACCACCTGGTGCCACACCAGCTCCATGATCCTTTTTATACTTGAGCCCATGATTGCAGCCACTGTGTCAATCCATGTCGTTGAGGGCCTTCCCCTCTTTCGTCGACCCTCCACCTTACCAAGCATGACATCCTTCTCCAGGGAATGGTCCCTTCTGACAACATGACCAAAGTAGGTGAGATGAAGCCTGGCCATTCTTGTTTCCAAGGAACATTTTGGCTGCACTTCCTCCAGGACAGACCTATTAGTTCTTTTAGCAGTCCACGGTACTTTCAGCATTCCTCGCCAACACCACAACTCAAAAGCATCAATTCTTCTTCAGTCTTCCTTATTTGTCCAGCTCTCACATACATATGAAGCAATTGAAAACATCATGTCTTGTGTCAGGCACACCTTAGTCCTCAAGGAGACATCCCTGCTCCTCAGCACTTGAAAGAGGTCCTTTGCAGCCAACTTGCCCAGTGCTATACATCATCTAATGTCCTGACTGCTGCTTCCATTGGCATTGATTGTAGAACAAAGCAACGTGAAGTCTTTGACAACTTCAATGTTTTCTCCATTTATCGTGATGCTGCTTATAGGTCCAGTTGTGAGGATTTTTGTTTTCTTTATATTGAGAAGTAATCCATATTGCAGACTGTATTCTTCAATCTTCATCAGTAAGTGCCTCAAGTCATCCTAACTTTCAGCAAGCAAAATTGTGTCATCAATGTATCACAGGTTGTTAATGATTCTTCCTCTAATCCTGATGCCATGTGCTTCTTCATGTAGTCCAGCTTCTTAGATTATTTGCTCAGCACACAGATTGAACAAGTGTGGGGAAAGAATACAACCCTGATGCACTCTCATCTTGATTTTAAACCATGCAGTGTCCCCTTGTTCTCTTCAAACAATAACCTCCCAGTCAATGTACAGGTTTCTCATGAGCACAATCAAGTGCTCAGAAATTACTATTCTTCTCAATGTTATCTACAATTTGCTATGATCTACACAATCGAATGCCTTTGCATAATCAATAAAACACAAGTAAGCATCTTTTTGGTATTCTTTGCTTTGAGCCAGGGTCCATTTGACAGCAGCTATGATATCCCTTGTTCCGCATCCTCTTCTGAATCCAGCTTGCACCTCTGGAAGTTCTCTGTCAATATACTGCTACAACCGTTTTTGAATTATCTTCAGTAAATCTTACTTGCATGCAATATTAATGATATTGTTTGATAATTTCCACATTCTGTGGGATCACCTTTCTTTGAAATGGGTACAAATATGTACCATATGTTGCCAGGTAGCTATTTTCCAAATCTCTTGGCATAACCAAGTGAGTGTCTCCAGTGGGGCATCTGTTTGTTGAAACATCTCAATGGGTATTCCGTCAATTCCTGGAGCCTTGTTCTTCGCCAGTTCCTTCATTGCAGCTTCAACTTCTTCCTTCAGTACCATTGGTTGTAGATCATATGCCACCTCCTGAAATGGATGAAGATTGATCAGTTCTTTTTGGTACAGTGACTCTGTGTATTCCTTCCATCTTCTTTTGATGTTTCCTGCATCATTCAATACTTTGACCATAAAATCTTTCAATATTGCAACTTGAGGCTTATATTTTTTCCTCAGTTCTTTCAGCTTGAGAAATGCTGAGTGTGTTCTTCCCTTTTGGTTTTCTAACTCCAAGTCTTTGTGCATTTCATTATAGTAATGGCTTTGTCTGCTCGAGCTGCTCTTTGAAACCTTCTGTTCAACTCTTTTATCTTATCATTTCTTCCATTTGCTTTAGCTGCTCTCCACTCAAGGGCAAGTTTCAGAGTCTCTTCTGTCATCCATTTTGGTCTTCTCTTCTTTTGTTGTCTTTTTAGTGATCTCTTGCTTTCCTCATGTATGATGCTCTTGATGTCATCCCACAATTTTTCTGGTTTTGGGTCATTGGTGTTCAATGAATCAAATCTATTCTTTACATGGTCTCTAAATTCAGGATGGATATATTCAAGATCATATTTTGGCTCTCATGGACTTGTTTTAACTGTCTTTAACTTCAAGTTGAACTTGCATGTGAGTAGTTGATGGCTGTTCCACAATCAGCTCCTGGCCTGGCTTTGGCTGAAGATAATGAGCTTTGCCATCACCTCTTGCCACAGATGTAGTCAATCTGATTCCTGTGTATTCCATCTGATGAAGTCCACATGTACAGCTGCTGTTTGTGTTGTTGAATAAAGGTATTTGCAATGAATAAGTCATTGGTCTTGCAAAATTCTATCATGCAATTTCCAGCATCATTTCTGTCATGAAGGCCAAATTTTCGAATTACTGGTGATTCTTCTTTGTTTCCAACTTTTGCATTCCAGTCACCAGTGATAATTAACACATCCTGATTGCATTTTCAGTCAATTTCAGACTGCATAAGTTAATAAAAATTTTCAATTTACTCATCTTTGGCTTTGGTAGGTGGTGCATTTTAAATTTCTAATTAACTGAATTTTGCATTGAATGTTTAATATAATAGGCTCTTAAGGTGGTTGGCTCATGCCTGTAGGGTGGATGTAAATCAAGTATTCATAATATGAGGATGTCTGTATAGAAACCTTTTCAAAGAGTACTGTTGTAAAGTGGAGCAGACAGATAGGGCAGTAACTGCAGTTGGTGTGGGGTCACAGAAAGTTTCTTAATGGAAGGAGGTTTAGATAGAAGAAGAATTTGTTCAACTACTATCACATAAGAGAGAATATTGCAAGTTGTTTGGTGAATTTGGTTGTAGGAAGATGAGACTGTTCTCTTTGTATTGCTTCTATTTTCTTATTAAAATAAGGAATAACATCATCAATAGAGAATGAGCAGGGGATTGAGGTTAAAAATTTACAGAGAGAAGAAAGGATGGAATTGATCTAGAAAGTAGGTAAGCAATTGAGGAAAATTCAGTGGTATAACTATGGGCCCATTTGACATGTGTGAACATCAATTTAGAGTGAGATCACTCTGCAGGGTGGTGTGGAACTCCAGAGAACTGGTGGTCAGATTTTTCAAGAGTTGAGATTTTGCCAGGCATATAATGGGGGAGGGTGAGATGGCAAGAGAGTTACCAGTGTGAATAAAACTAGCCATAGCGTTAGTGACTATCCATGCAACCAAGTGAGATAAGAGGAAAGAGAGGTGATAAAGGGTTGATGAAAAGTGAAAAATTGTTGGAGTCAATGGATCTTAATATGATTAGAGAATTGTTCTAGTAGGATTTCTGAGCTAGGCCAGAGTGAAGGTTTTGGAAGAAAATGAAATCTTGTGATGGCAGCATTTGTTCAATTTAAGATATTCTAGGACAGGAAGACTAAGGTATGTTTGACTCAAGCCAATGTATTTTCAATAGCCTCATATGCATGTGAAAGCTGGGCAATGAATAAGGAAGACTGAAGGAGAATTGATGCATTTCAATTGTGTGTGGCAAAGAATACTGAAAATACAATGAACTTCCAGAAGAACGAACAAATCCGTCTTGGAAGAAGGACAGCCAGAATGTTCCTTAGAAGCAAGAACAGTCAGACTTCTTCATCTCAGGTGTTTTGTCATGTTGTCAGAAAGGGCTGGTCTCTGAGAACAATATCATGCTTGGTAAAGTAGAGGGTCAACAAAAAAGGGGAAGACCCTCAATGAGATGGATTGACACAGTGGCTGCAATGATAGGCTCAAGCATAGCAAGGATTGTGAGGATGACATAGGACTGGGCAGTATTTCATTATGTTGTACATAGGGTTGCTATGAGTTAGAGCCAACTCAGCAGCACCTAACAACAATAGCAATAGGACAAGAGCCAAGGAGCCCTCATAGCACAGTGGCTAAGCACTCAGCTGCTAACCGAGAAGTCAATAGTGCTAACTCACCAAAAGAAAAGACTTTGCAATTGGCTCTCATAAAGATTACAAAGTAGGAAACCCTATGGGGCAGTTCTACCCTGTCCCGTAGGGTCACCATGAATAGGAATCAATTCAACAGCACACAACAACAGAACAGGAGCCAGAAAACTATGGCCCTTAAGCCAAATATGGCCTGTGATCTGTTTTATAAAGTGTTATTGGATCACAGCCACACTCATTCACTTACGTATAGAATATGACTGCTTTATTGATACAATGGCAAAACCGAGCATTTGCAACAGAGACCGTATGGCCTATAACCATAAAATATTTACTATCTGGCCTTTTATAGAAAATGTTTGCCAAATCCTATTTCTAGAAGACAAATACAGCCCTTCTACTCATGCTTGCATCAATGGAACAAACCCTTAGCTTTCCACACTACTATATCACATCAGAGGACAAAGCAGAAATGAGCCCAGTGACGCCAACCTCTCATCTTGGAAACAACTACATCTGAATGGAAGATAAATGCTCCTGACACAGTATGGCTGCCTGCACCTGAGGATTTTTCAAGACCCAAAAGAGACTGATGACAACTAAGACTTGATAACTTCAGTAGGGAGATGTGGCATATCTTGGGTCAAAAGTCTCTGTGTGTGTGTGGGTGTGGGTGTGGGTGTGTGTGTGTGATGTGAGTGAAACCAGAGCATGGTGTGAAAGGGTTAAAGAGAAAGGAAAAGGGCAACAGGAAATGAGGAGATGGAGAGAGGAGAGTTAAGACATGAACACTCCTACATTTCACAAGTCCTGAGCAATGAATCTTGTTGTTCAGGATAAAATAGGGAAGTGATGAGAGCAGGACTACTGTTGCTATGTGCCATTGAGTTGGATCTGACTCATAGTGACCCCTCTTCGGGTTTCCGAGGCGGTATCACTATGGAAGTAGATTGTCCAACCTTCCTTCCGAGGAGTGGCTAGTAGGTTTGAACTGCCAGCCTTTTGGTTAGCAGTCAAGTGCTTTAGGCACTATGCTACCAGAACAGAACTAGGGAAATCTTAATTCCTGCCACCACTAGCAGCAGCTGTCATGCTGTAAGACTTGAGAGCAAAGACCAAAACTTTTCTATATCTGTGGCAAGAGGCGGTGGAAAAGCTCAATATCTTCAGCCAAAACCAGGCCAGGAGCTGATTGTGGAACAGACCATCAAC
>NW_006921641.1:5080094-5114481 GCF_000298275.1 Orycteropus afer afer | reverse complement strand
GGGCAGTGTTTCGTTCTGCTGTGCATGGGGTCGCTATGAGTCGGAAACGACTCGACGGCACTTAACAACAACAACAACAACAAAACCAAACTCACTGCCATCGAGTTGATTCCAACTCATAGTGATCCCATTAGTTTCCAAGGCTGTAAATCTTTATAGAAGCAGACAGCCACATCTTTCTTCCATGGAATGGCTCATGGGTTCAAATCACTGACCTTTTGGTTAGCAGCCAAATGCCTTAACCACTACACTATCAGAGCTCCTTAAAGGTTCTATTTACAGCTACATAAAATTGAAGAAAAGTGCTGAGAAACAGTAAGATATATACCGTCCCCTAGTTTTTCTGACCACAAAGAGCTCCCGGAGATGCACCCCATGTTAGAAAAAGAGGCAGTAAACCCCATGGGTTATTCTGTTGCTGCTTGCTTAATTGTCTCTCTTCCCTTCTAGACTGTCAACTCCAGGAGAGCAGGATTGCTCCTGATTTGCTTAACAACAAACCTCCAGAGACTGAACGAATGAAGCACAGAAAGATACTTGACTTAACTATAGGGATTTAACCACTTGGACCAAATAATAACTGCAAAAATGAACACTAACCACGTGCCAGTTTCTTTGCATAAGTAACTCTTTAATCTTCCCAGCAATCTATGAGTAAACTGAGGCATAGCAGGGATGAATAACTTACATTGTTGTTGTTGTTGTTATGTGCCGTCGAGTCAGCCCCAACTCATAGCGACCCCTCCTTGGGTTTCCTAGGCAGTATCACTACGGAAGTAGAATTGCCCAACCTTCCTTCCGAGGAGAACTTACACTAGGATATGTAACTAATAAGAGAAGAAGACAGGACCCAAATCTATGCAGCCTGGCTTCAGAATCCACTCTTTTAGCCTCTGTTCCATGCTGCTTTACCAGGTGCCATTCACTTTATTCCAAAATTTATGCATGCATATATTAAGTGAATGACAATGTCTAAACCCCAAGGGACAGAGATGATAAGTTGGGTTCCCTGCCTTTCTCATCATCTAAGTGGGAGACATGGGCATGTAAACCACTGATATATCATCTGCTCCCCAACACAAAAGCATTCCCAAAGGATTTGAGCCATATGTGGACAAATCCCCTCATTCAAGTTTTTCTAGGAATGATGACTGAAGTCTGTAGTGAGTGCAGGAGCAGAGCACAAATAGATGAGGGATTTAATTCCACAACAATTTATGGAGTTATTATGTTCTGCAGGACATTGTATTAGTGCTGAAGAAACAAGGCTCCAAGTCATTAGTTCATTCTTCCAGCAAATTTTTATTTGGCGCTTCCAAATACCAGGTACTGTGATGGGCATAGAGTATCCAAGACAAATAGCTCTGACTTTCCTAGAATGTCTAACCTAGTATGAAAGATATACACTGAATAATTTATCCACAAAGAAATGGTTAAATTACTATAGTAAAAAGTGTTACACAAGAGGAGTACTGAGGACTTTCGTGAGCGAGATCCTTATTTTACATTTTACTGACTATTCAAAAGTATTTGACTGTGTAAATCATAACAAATTATGGATAACATTGCAGAGAATGAGAATTTCAAAACACTTACTTGTGCTCGTGCAAAACCTGTACATAGACCAAGAGGAAGTCATTGAAATAGAACAAAGGGATACTTCTGGGTTTAAAGTCAGGAAAGGTATGCTTCTGGTATGTACTCTTTCACCATACTTATTGATTCTGTGTGCTGAGCAAACAATCTAAGAAACTGGACTATATGAAGGAGAACACAATATGAGAAATGCAGGAAGATTCTTTAACAATCTGAGATATGCGGGTGACACAACCTTGCTTGCTGAAAGTGAAGAGAACTTGAAACACTTACTGATGAAGATGAAAGACTACAGCCTTCATCTCAACATTAAAAAAAAAAAAATTCTCACCACTGGACCAATAAGTAACATCATGACAAACAGAGAAAAGATTGAATTATCAAGGATTTCATTTCACTTGGGTCCACAATTAACACCCATGGAATCAGCTGTCAAGAAATCAAATGATGTATTGCATTGGGTAAATATGCTGAAAACAACAACAACAACAAATGCTTTAAAGTGTTGCAAAGATGCCACTTTGAGGGCTAAGAAGGGTCTGACCCAAGCCATGGTATTTTCAATTGTCTAATATGTGTGCATGTGAAAACTGCAGAATGAATAAGGAAGACTGAAGAAAAATGTATGACTTTAAATTATGGTCTTGGTGAAGACTACTGAATATACCATGGACTGCCAGAAGAATGAACAAATCTGTATTGGAATAAACACAGCCAGAATACTCCTTAAAGGAGAGGATGGTGAGACTTTGTTTCATGTTCTTTAGTCATATTATCAGGAGGGACAAGTCCCTGGAGAAGAAAATCATGCTTAATAAATTAGAAGTGAAAAAGAGGAAGACCTTTAACAAGATGGATTGACAAAGTGGCTACAACAAAGGGTTCAAAACGATGATTGTCAGGATGGCACAGACTTTGTAATGTTGTGTAATGTTGTGCATATGGTCACTAAGAGTCAGAACTGACTCAAAGGCAACAACAACAACAACAAAGTGAGAGCACAATGAGGGAGGCAGTGGATGGGGAATATGAGGCTCAGAGAGGTGAATGGGTCTTTTTTCTTAGAGCATAATATAACTGAATACTGAAATGATTTTTCTAATTACCATGTACAGGGTGACTTCAAGGGGACAAAGATAAAGTTCACCTTTCTTCAAGGATCTGAGAACTTAAAAAGAAGATACTCATCCACAGTTTACCTCAGCACAGATCAGACGTCTAATCAGCACTTCTCAGAGATAGAGAAGAA
Organism: Orycteropus afer afer; assembly: GCF_000298275.1. Classification (NCBI taxonomy): domain Eukaryota; kingdom Metazoa; phylum Chordata; class Mammalia; order Tubulidentata; family Orycteropodidae; genus Orycteropus; species Orycteropus afer. The sequence goes on along the minus strand of NW_006921641.1, from coordinate 5,111,636 downwards.
AATGGTGCTGTTACCCAGTGTAAACTGGTCAAAGCCAGCTTGACTCTTAGAAGGAGATCAAGAAAATCATTCCCCTACCTCTAGGTAAGACTATTCTTCCCCAGCTATGACAAAAATGAGCATTTGTGCCATCTCCCAAGGAGATTTCAAAACTCCCTTGTGTAAATCAATTAGTCTTATGATTAAAAACTTCTGGTCCAAACCCACAATGATGTTTGTTACAATTTCTGCACAGGTATTAGTGATGATACAACCCTTGCCTCTGTGTCCCTTCCAATGGGAAGCAGGCAAATGTGGCTTCTACATTTACACTTAAGTTTCTGCAACTTTATTCCTAGTAAAAGGAATTTTAGTGATTACAAATAAGTAGGCGAAACTGTAGAAGAAAGGAGAAGAATGGAAGAGATGCTTTTGATGTCTCTCAAATGGCATTATTCATGGACTAGAAATTGGTCATTTTTCTGTTTACAGTAGTAGATACAGTGTTATTGTTGTTGTTAGATGCCATTGAGTCAACTCCAACTCATAGTGACTTCAACTCACAACAGAACAGAACACACCATTGTGCACCATTCCCACGATCCTTGCAATACTTGAGCTCATCATTGCAGCCATTGTGTCAGTCCATCTCATTGAGGGTCTTCCCCTTCTTCACTGACTCTGTATTTTACCAAGCTGATATCTTCCTCCAGGGAACGGTTCCTTCTGACAACATGAGCAAAGTAGGTGAGATGAAGTCTGCCCATTCTTGCTTCCAAGGAGCATTCCACCTACACTTCTTCCGGGACAGATGTTTGTTCTTCTGGCAGTCCATGGTATTTTCCACATTCTTTGTCAACACCACAATTAAAAGACATCAGTTTGGTTTCCATACATAAGCAGTATGTGAGAGGAAAAGTAAATTAAGGATACATTACCATTTACGACAACATTCAAAATAATAAAATACCTAGGAATAAATTTAACAAAAAAAAGTGAAAGACCTATGTACAGAAAAATATAAAACATTGCTAAAAGAAATCAAAGAAGACCTAAATAAATGGAGAGACATTTCACGTTTGTCAATTGGAAGGCTTAATATAGTTAAGACATTAATACAACCCAAAGCAATCTATAAATTCAATGGAGTCCTGATCAAAATTCCAACACTTTTTCAACAGAAAAGGAAAAGTCAGTTCTCAAATTTACATGGAAGGAAAAGAAATAAAGTAACAGTACTCATGCTTCCTGACTTCAAAACATACTATTAAGCCACAATAATTAAAACAGCCTGGTATTGGCATAGAAATAGACATATAGACAAATAGAATAAAACTGAGAGTCCAGAAATAAATCCATATATTTATGGTCAGCTGATTTCTTACAAAGGTGCTAAATCTATCCAATGGGGAAGGAAAAGTCTTTTCATTAAATGGATTTCCACATACAGAAGAATGGGTCAGGATACAACCCTCATATCATACAAAAAAGCCAACTCAAAATAAATCAAGGACCTAAAAGTGAAAGCTAAAACCATAAAATTCTTAAAAGAAAATATAGGTGCTAAGGCATGGGACCTAGAGTTTTGCAATGGACTATCAGATATGCCAACAAAAAAAATGAACAGTAAAAGACAAAATAGGTAAAAGTGATATCTTAAAAATTAAATACTTTGTGCATCAAAGGTCTTCATCAAAAAATATGAAAATACAGCCTATAGATTGGGAGAAAAAAAAATGGTAACCATATATTCTATAAGCATCTAATAAGCAAAATTTATAAAACAGATATACTATTTAACAGCAAAAAAAGACAACCTAATAAAAAAGTGACAAAAGACTCAGATATTTCACCAAACTAGATATTCAAATGACCAACAAATACATGAAAAGATGCTCAAAGTCATAAGCCACTTGTTGTTGTTGTTGTTGTTATGTGCCGTGGAGTCAGACCCAACTCACAGCGACCCCTCCTTGGGTTTCCGAGGCAGTATCACTACGGAAGTAGATTGCCTCATCTTCCTTCCGAGGAGTGGCTGGTAGGTTTGAACTGCCAGCCTTCTGGTTAGCAGTCAAGTGCCTTAGGCACTATGCTACCAGAGCTCCCCATAAGCCACTAGGGAGATGCAAATCAAAATCACAATGCGATACCATCTCACACACTCCCTGCCCAATAAGAATGGCAATTATCAAAAGTACAGAAAACATAAGGTGTTGACAAAGTTGTAGAGAAACAGAAATCCCCATCTATTGCTGGTAGGAACGTAAATAGGTACAGCCACATAGAAAACATTCTGGTACTTCCTCAAAAAGTTGAACATAGAACTACCATATGACCCAGCAATTCCACTTTGAGATATATACCCAAAAGATCTGAAAGCAGTGAAAAAACATATAGACACCAATGTTCATTACAGCACTATTTACAACAGCCAAAAGGTGGAAGTAACCAAATGTCCATTGCCTGATGAATGGATAAACAAAATGTAGTATACTAGTCACTCATAGGGAGCTCTGGTAACATATTGGCTAAGGCACTTGACTGCTAACCAGAAGGGTGGCGGTTCAAACCCCCAGCCACTCCTCGGAAGGAAGATGGGGCAGTCTACTTCCCTAGTGATATGCCTCGGAAACCCAAAGAGGGGTCGCTGTGAGTTGGGTCCGACTCGACGGCACATAACAACAACAACAACTCATTCATAAATACGAATGAAGTCCTGATGCATGCCAAACATGGAGGAACCTAGAAAACATTACACTGAGTGAAATACCTCAGTCACAAAAGGACAAAAACTATATGATCTCATTTATGATAAGCAAATACACAGAAATAAAAAATTACTAGTCACCAGGAGTGGGGGAGGGATAGGAACTTATTTCTTAGAGTACATTCAATTTATGTGTTCTTGAGAGTGGGATAAATTGGAAAAAGATACAGAGAATGGTTGCATAATTTGAAGATTGTAATCAATGTCACTGAACTGTACATGTTAAAAAATAGTTGAATTGCTGTAGTTTTGTTGTATATATTTCCACCATATACACAGAAAAGTAAAAAGGTATTATATCAGCAATTTATTCTCAAATGGTTCAGAGAAAAAGAGAATAATGATAATTTGGGCATGTTCATGTGGTAATGGAGGGGAGAGAAAGCAAATGGAACAAATATTAAAAAGGACAATTTTATTGGTTTTTTGTTTGTTTTTTGTTTGTATTGTGGTTTGGGTGTAAGTTTACAGAGCAAATTAGCTTATGACAAGCTTATACTTATTGTAATCTTTTCTGTACTGGTTGTAGTAGTGGCTTGTCTACTTGGCCAGACTCTGAGCGAATGTTTAATCTGCCTGTTTGAGTAACCCACTCCAGGTGCTCTAACAGCAGAAAACAAGTCTTCTGCCCTCCCTGACCCAGAACATCGTGTAGCTTTCTCAGTGCCAGGATTAGGGCAAAGTAAATGAGGCACTTGCCTTAGACACAAAATCTAAGGCAGTGCCAAAAAAAAAAAAAAAGTAATAAAGATAAAGAATATTTTATTACAATATTTTTAAAAGTCAAAATTAACTAAAAGATTCAGATTCATGATGAACTAAATATCAAATTTTTAAAGACAGCATCCAACAGTATCATGTTGAGTGCTATTTATTCTGTGAAAATATACAAAACAAAACACATAACATTTCAACCATTTCTACTTCTACAATTCAGTGATATTGATTATATATTTCAAGTTGTGTCATCTTTCTCGACAACCTTTTCCAAACTATTTCATTATCATTAACACAAACTCACTGCCTCCCCAAGCTTCTCATCTATTCTTTCAAGTTGTTGTCAATTTGATCACATATGTTGCTGTTGTTGTTAGGTTGAGTGGAGTTAGTTCCAACTCATAGCTACCCTTTATACAACAGAATGAAACATTGTCCAGTCCTCTGCCAGTCACACAATCCTTGCTATACTTAAGCCCATTGTTGCAGCCATTTTGTCAATCCATCTCATTGAGGGCCTTCCCCTTATTCTCTGACCCTCTACTTTACCAAGTGTGATATCCTTCTCCAGGGAATGGTCCCTTCTGACAGCATAACTAAAGTAGGTGAAATGAAGTCTGACCATTCTTGCTTCCAAGGAGCATTCCAGCTACACTTCCTCCAGAACAGAATTGTTAGCTCTTCTGGCAGTCCAGGATATTTTCAGTATTCTTCACCAACACCACAACTCAAAAGCATCAACTTTACTTTGGTCTTCTTTATTCATTGTCCAGCTTTCTGATGCATATGAGGCCACTGAAAATACCATGGCCTGGGTTAGGGGCATTTTAATCTTCAAAGAGATATCTTTGCTCTTCAGCACTTTGAACAGTTTTTTGCAGCAGATTTTCCCAGTGCAACTGGTTTTCTGATTTCTTGACTGCTGCTTCTGTGGGTGTTGATCATGAAGCCAACTAATATGAAACTTTGACAACTTCAATCTTTTCTCCATTTATTGTGATGCTGCTTATGGGTTCACTTGTGAGGATTTTCATTTTCTTTATGTTGAAGTGTAAACGATACTGCAGACTGCAGTCTTTAATCTTTGTCAATAAATGCTTCAAGTCCTCTTCACTTTCAGCAAGCAATGTTGTGTGGTCTGCATATTGCAGGTTGTTGATGAGTCTTCCTCCGATCATGATACCACACTCTTCTCCATATAGTCCAGGTTTTCGGATTATTTTGCTCAGCATGCAGATTGAATAAGTACGGTGAAAGGATACAACCCTGACACACTCCCTTTCTGATTTTAAACCATGCAATAGCCCCTTGTTCTGTTCAACCAACAGACTCCTGGTCTATGTACAGGTTCCTCATAAGCAGAATCAAGTGTTCTGGAATCCCCATTCTTCTCAACGTTATCCATAATTTGTTATAATCTACCCAGTCAAATGCTTTTGTGTAATCAATAAAACAAAAGTAAGCATCTTTCTAATATTCTTTGCTTTCAGTCAAGATCCATCTGACATCAAAATGATATCCCTCATTTCACATCCTCTTCTGAATCCAGCTTGCATTTCTGGAAGTTCCTTGCTAATATACTGCTGCAGCCATTTTTGAATTATCTTCAGAAAGATTTTACGTGAGTATAATATTAGTGATATCAAGACTCAACAGAAGGAAGAGGCCATCCACTTATCAAAGAATTGGCTAGTGAAAACCTTATGAGTAGTACTGAAACACTGCCTGATATATTACTGGAAAATTTTATGAAGAGCCCTGAAACACTGTCCAATACAGTGCCAGAAGATGAGCACCTCAGGTTGGAAGGCACTAAAAATGTGACTGGGAAAAAGCTGCCTCATCAGAGTAAAACCAAACCAAACTCACTGCCGTCGAATCAGCTTCAACTCATAGCAACCCCGCCTTGGATTTCTGAGGCAGTATCACTACAGAAGTAGATTGCCCCATCTTCCTTCCAAGGAGTGGCTGGTGGACTTGAACCGCCAGCCTCCTGGTTAGCAGTCAAATGCCTTAGGCTCTGTACTACCAGAGCTCCTGCCTCATCAGAGTATAGCCTACATTAATGACATGGATAAAGTAGAGCTTTCGGTGCCTCCATTTGCTGAAGTGGCACAACTCAGTATGAGAACAAATAGCTGCAAACATCCATTGATAATTGGAATGTGGAATGTACGAAGTATGAATCTAGGAAAATTGGAAGTTGCCAAAAATGAAATGGAATGAATAAATATTGATATCCTAGGCATTAGTGAGCTGAAATGTGCCAGTTTTGGCCATTTTGAATCAGATAACCATATGATCTACTATGCTGGGAATGACAAATTGAAGAGGAATGGTGTGGCATTCATCATCACAAAGAATGTTTCAAGATCTATCCTGAAGTACAATACTGTCAGTGATAGAATAATATCTATTCTATTAGTATAATATTTTTCTATTATTAGGTTAATACTACTATTATTCAAATTTATGCACAACTGCCAAAGCCATAGATGAGGAAATTGAAGATTTTTATCAACTTCTACAGTCTGAAATTGACTGAACATGCACTCTAGTTGTGCTTATTATCACTGGTGACTAGAATGCAAAAGTTGGAAACATAAAAGAATCACCAGTAGTTGGAAAATTTGGCTTTGGAGATAGAAATAATTCTGGAGATTGCATGATAGAATTTTGCAAGACCAGCAACTTATTCATTGCACATACCTTTTTTCAACAACATAAACTGTGGCTATACACATGGACTTCGCCAGATGGAGTGCACAGGAATCAGATTGACTACATCTGTTGAAATAGGGATTGGGGAAGCTCAATATCTTCAGTCAAAACAAGGCCAGGAGCTGACTGTGGAACTGACCATCAACTGCTCATTTGCAAGTTGAAGTTGAAGTTGAAGACAATTAAAACTAGTCCACGAGAGCCAAAATATGACCTGGATTATATCCCTCCTGAATTTAGAGATCATTGAAAGAACAGCTTTGATGTACTGAACAGCAATGACCGAAAACCAGAGGAATTGTGGGATGACATCAAGAACATCATCCATGAAGAAAGCAAAAGATCATTAAAAAGACAGGAAAGGAAGAAAAGACCAAAATGGATATCAGAAGAAACTCTCAAATTTGTCCTTGAATGGAGAGTAGCTAAAGCAAATGGAGGAAATGACAGGATAGAAGAGCTAAACGGATGATTCCAAAGAGCAGTTCGAGAAGACTAAGTTAAATATTATCATGAAATGTGCAAAGACATGGAATTGGAAAGCCAAAAGGGAAGAACATGCTTGGCATTTTTCAAGCTGAAAGAAAATGAAGAGGAAATTTAAGTCTTGAGTTGCAATATTGAACAATTCTATGAGCAATATATTGGATGATGCAGGGAACATCAAAAGAAGATGGAAGGAATAAACAGAGTCACTGTACCAAAAAGAATTGGTTGATATTCATCCATTTCAGGAGGCGGCATATGATCAAGAACCAATGGCATGGAAGGAAGAAGTCAAAGCTTCACTGAGGGAAGTGGCAAAAAACAAGATTCCAGGAATTGATGGGATTCCCATTGAGATGTTTCCACAAATGGATACCCCACTGGAGGCATTCACTCATCTATGCCAAGAAATTTGGAAGACAGTTACCTGGCCAACTGACAGGAAGAGATCCATATTTGTACCCATTCCAAGGAACTATGATTCCACAGAACAGGAAAGTTATTGAATAATATCATTAGTAACACATGCAAGTAAAATTTTTGTGAAGATAATTCAAAAATGATTGCAGCAGTATATTGACAGATAACTTCCAGAAATGCAAGCTGGATTCAGAAGAGAACATGGAATGAGGAATATCATTGCTGATGTCAGATGGATCTTGGTTCAAAGCAAAGAAAGATGTTTACTTGTGTTTTATTGACTATGCAAAGGCATTAGATTGTGTGGATCATGACAAATTATGAATAATATTGAGAAGAATGAGAATTCCCACTTAATCGTGCTCATGAGGAACTTGTACATGGACCAGGAGACTGTTGTTCTAACAGAAAAAGGGGACACTGCATGGTTTAAAATCAGGAAGGGATTGTGTCAGGGTTGTATCCTTTCACCATACTTACTCAATCTGTATGCTGAACAAATCATCTGTGAAGCTGGACTATATGAAGAACTTGGCATCAGGACTGGAGGAAGACTCATTAACCACTTGCATTATGCAGATGACACAACTTTGCTCACTAAAAGTGAGGATGACTTGAAACACTGATAAAGATTGAAGACTACAGTCTGCGATATGGATTACACCTCAATATAAAGAAAACAAAAATCCTCACAACAGAACCAATAAGCAGCATCATGATAAATGGAGAAATGATTGAAGTTGTCAAACACTTACATTTCTTGGTTCTACAATCAACACCAATGGAAGCAGCAGTCAAGATATCAGACGTCATATAGTATTGGGCACATCTGCTGCAAAGAACCTCTTTAAAGTGCTGAGGAGCAAGGATGTTTCCTTGAAGACTAAGGTGTGCTTGATGCAAGCCGTCACATTTTCAATCACCTCATATGCATATAACAGGTGGACAGTGAAAAAGGAAGACCAAAGTAGAGTCAATGCTTTTGAGTTGTGGTGTTGGTGAAGAATGCTGAAAGTACCATTGTTGCTGTTGTTGTTATGTGCCGTTGAGTCAGACCTGACTCTAAGCGACCCCTCCATGGGTTTCCAAGGCAGTATCATTACGGAAGTAGATTGTCCAACCTTCCTTCGGAGGAGTGGCTGGTGGGATTGAACCAGCCTTCTGATTAGCAGTCAAATGCCTTAGGGACTATGCTACCAGAGCTCCCACTGAAAGTACCAGGGACTGCTTAAAGAACTAAGAAATCTGTCCTGGAAGAAATGCAGCTGGAATGCTCCTTGGAAGAGAATGGCTAGACTTTGTCTCACCTACTTTGATCATGTAAGAAGGGACCATTCCCTGGAGAAGAAAATCATGTTTGGCAAAGTGGAAGGACAACAAAAAAAGGCGAAGGCCCTCAACAAGATGGATTGACACAGTGGCTGCAACTATGCGCTCAGGTATAGCAAAGATCACGTGGTTGGCACAAGACCAGGCAGTGTTTCATTCTGCTGTACATGAGGTCGCAATGAGTCAGAGACAACTCAACAGCTCCTAGCAACAGCAACAAAACACATTAATGATATTATTTGATAATTTCCATATTATGTCACATCATCTTTCTTTGGAATATGTACAAATATGGATCTCTTCCAGTCAATTGGCCAGGTAACTGTCCTCCAAATCTCTTGGCATAACCAAGTGAGTGCCTCCAGTGCACATCCATTTGTTGAAACATTTCAATGGGTATTCTGTCAGTTCCTAGAGCCTTGTTTTTCACTAATTTCTTCAGTGCAGCTTCAACTTCTTCCTTCAGTACCATCAGTGCTTGATCATATGCCACCTCCTGAGATGGGTGAACATCAACTAATTCTTTTTGGTACAGTGACTCTCTGTATTCCTTCCATCTTCTTTTGATGTTTCCTGCATCATTCAATATTTTGCCCATAGAATCTTTCAATATTGCAACTCGAGGCTTGGATTTTATTCTTCAGTTCTTTCAGCCTGAGAAATGCCAAGTGTGTTCTACCCTTTTGGTTTTCTAACTCCAGGTCTTTGCACATTTCATTATATTAATTGACTTTGTCTTCTTGAGCTGTTCAACTCTTTTGTCTTGTCATTTCTTCCATTTGCTTTAGCTACTCTCCATTCAAGAGCAAGTTTGAAAGTCTCTTCTGACATCACTTTTGGTCTTTTCTTCCTTTCCTGTCTTTTTAATGACCTTTTGCTTTCTTCATGGATGATGTTCTTGATGTCATTCATAATTCTTCTGGTTTTCAGTCATTGGTGTTCAATGCATCAAATCTATTCTTCAGATGGTCTCTAAATTCAGTAGGGATATATTCAAGGTCATATGTTGGTTCTCGTGGACTTGTTTTAATTGTGTTCAGCTTCAACTTGAGCTTGCATATGAACACTTGATGGTCTGTTCCACAGTCAGCTCCTGGCTTTGTTTTGGCTGAAGATATTGAGCTTCTCCATTGCCTCTTTCCACAGATGTAGTTGATCTGATTCCTGTGTATTCCATCTGGTGAAGTCTATGTTTATAGCCACTGTTTGTGTTGTTGAAAAAAAGGTATTTGCAATGAGTAAGGTGTTAGTCTTGCAAAATTCTATAATGCAATCTCCAGCATAATTTTGTCATGAAGGCCATATTTTCCAACTACCTGTGATTCTTCTTTGTTTCCAACTTTTGGATTCCAATAAGCAATGATAATTAACACAGCTTGATTGCACGTTTGGCAATTCAGACTGCAGAAGTTATTAAAAATCTTCAGTTTCTTTGTCTTTGGCTTTGGTGGTTAGTGTGTAAATTTCTAGACTAAGACAGACTATGAAGAAAGGCCTAGAGATCTGCTTCTGAAAATCGGCCAACGAAAACCCTATGGATCCTAACAGTACAATCCACAATGAATCATGGAGATGGAGCAGGACCAGACAGTGTTTTGTTCCATTGTGTGTGGGGTCACCATGTGTTGGGGACCAATGGGATGCCAGCCATCAATAACAACAGATTTTGGAAATATTACTGATGACTTTGCTTCCATCAGACCCAGGAAAATAAAATTACAACAAAAAATTTTTGGAGAGGGTATAAATAAAATATTTGAACTGAAAATAATGTGAATTTTAATGTAAACTATTCTTCAATTTTTCAATATTTGTTCAACTTTTGGGAGTTGAGCTTCTGAAGTTTTTCATAACCATTAAAAAATATGTAAGTACGTGTTTATAGGAGTGAACAGTTTTCTTCTTGTCTCAGGTACCTATATGGTTTGGTATGATGCTGCCCTTGGTGTAATGAGGTCTCTGAAGAATGGTACTTAATTTCAGCCCCCAGGGCCTTAGGCCTCAGCAGGAATGGCAGAAAGAGGAAGACAGCTCAGTAGGCCCAGGAGCCATGGCAATATCTCTCCGTAACCCATCACAGGCAGAGGAGGGCTAAGCAAAAGACATCATTGACAGGAACCAGAGAGGGAAAGAAAGAGGAGGGAATTAGACAGTAACTGAGCAGGCAGGCAAGATACCTGCAGAGGAGGGCTGAGTGCTTCTTTTAACACCGTAGTGATACTGCCTCGGAAATCCAAGGAGGGAGTCACTATGAGTCAGGTCTGACTGGACAGCACATAACAACAACGACAACATGTAAGAATGAAAGGAGCTCTGGTGGCCTTGGGCATTTGACTGCTAAGACAGTTGGCAGTTCAAACCCACCAGCCACTCCATGGAAGGAAGACTGGGTGATCTGCTTCTGTAAAGATTTACCACCTCGGAAACCCAAAGGAGGTCGCTATGAGTTGGAATCGACTCAATGGCAGTGAGTTTGGTTTTTCGGTTTTTACGTAAGAATAAAACTATTTCTCCAAGGGAATAAAACATTAAGAATCTCTTTGTTGGCTGAGATTGTATCATTTGGAATCCAGCGGCACTAGCCTGGGCAAATTGGAATGTAAAGTCATTCTACACATATACCACATTTAAATATGTTACTCTGACTCACTAATTAGAAACCAATAGGCTGCCATTTTTTAATTACTACCACAGCGAAAGATCATTCTGAAATTAGTTTAGGTTTTAGTGAGAGATGCTTGGCCATTTGTACCTCATAGCCCAGAAGTTCCAGTGTTGCTTGCAATCTCAGTGGCAGATAATGTTACTGTATAGAACTTTTAGCAAGCCTTAGGAGTAGTATAGACTCCTAAGGTTTTGGAACAAAGCCATGCACTCTTTTTCAATAACTATTCTTGTTTGAGAAATAGTGTCAGGTTTGCTGCTGAGCCCTACTTAAGACTGAATGCCTGAACATGGAACACAAAGTACTATTTAATCAAAGCTGCCTATTATGAATTAGGCATTATCCCAATCTCAGTTCACAAAGTTGGGCATGTACAGAAGCACTCCATAATTGGGTGGATGTCGTCCAGAAACAGAAGTAAGTTGCATGCACGGGTGGCTCAGACCCCCCCATGACAACTGCTGCAATCAGAGTCACCATCTGATTAAGTTTTCAAATATGCACAGTAGTTCTCCAAGATCCCCAAGGCAAGTCAAGTGGAGATATGGAAAGAACCACTGTCTCCATATCTTTCAAGTCTTTGATGGTCACACTAACTTTTGCAATTCACCCAGTGAATGTATTGATTTTGTTTTACTACTGGTAGAGAGGAGACATCCTAGGGGCTTCTTGTATTGACCTGCTTTAATAGCAGGATTAGGGAAACAATATGGTGATTCTGTGGTTACTAGTGGTTCTATTCCAATCATGCACTCGGGAACTTTGGAAATATAGGCATACTTCGGAGATATGGCAGGCCTGGTTCCTGACCATCGCAATACAACTAGTATCACAGTAAATCGAGTCACGTGAATATTTTGGTTTCCCACTGCATATAAAAGTTATACTTACACTACACTATAACCTATTGAGGGGAGCTCTGGTGGTGTAGTTCCTAAAGCATTTGACTGCTAACCAGAATGCTGGTAGTTCAAATCCACCAGCCACTCGTCAGAAGGAAGACTGGTCAATCTACTTCTGTAGAGATACCACCTCGTAAATCCAAGAAGGGGTGGCTATGAATCAGAATCGACTGGATGGCAGTGAGTTTTGTTTTTGTTTTTGATTTTTGGTATAATCTATTAAGTATGCAACAGCATTATGAAAAAGTTTGAAATATTGTGACAATTACCAGAATGTGGCACAGAGACACGAATTGTGCACATGCTGTTGGAAAAATGGTGTCATTAGACTTGCTCAATGCAGAGTTGTCACAAATCTTCAATTTGAAAAAGAAAACTCAATATCTGTGAAGTGCAATAAAGCCAAGTGAGATAAAATGAAGTATGCCTGTAACCCTAAGGTAAATGCAAATACTTTTAGGCCCACTGTGATATAGATTTAGCCCAAAACTCCATTTATAATCAAACCACCATAAGCCCACATTCTGATGGACTGTGGACACATTCCAGGTCTTCAGAGATAACCACTATTCAGATTTATTATCTATAATTTCTAACATTATTGTCATTTCTCTTTCCTCAACTCATTATCATCCTGACATATGGCTTCAGGTTCCCTGAGGGAAAGCTTGAAGGAACATTTACACAATAATAAATATTTACAGTATGTTTACCTGTGTTTTACAGTTCTTTACTGTGGTGGCAAGGGTATTTGACTGTGTGGATCATAACAAATTATGGATAAAATTACAAAGAATGAGAATTCCAGAACACTTAATTGTGCTCATAAGGAATTTGTACATAGACCAAGAGGCTGTCATTCAAACAGAACAGGAGGATATTTCATGGTTTAAAATCAGGAAGGTATGCATCAGATTGTATTCTTTCACCATACTTATTTGATCTGTATGCTGAGCAAATAATCCAAGAAGCTGGACTACATGAAGAAGAATGAGGCATCAGGATTGAAGGAATGCAATATTCAGATGGTAAAACCTTGCTTGCTGAAAGTGAAGAGGGCTTGAAGCACTTGTTGATGAACGTAAAAACCTAGTCTTCAGCATGGATTATACCTCAACATAAAGAAAACAAAAATCTTCACAACTGGACCACTAAGCAACATCATGACAAATGGATAAATGATTGAAGTTGTCAGGGATTTCATTTTACTTGCATTCACAATCAATGCCCATGGGAGCAGTAGTCAAGAAATTGCAACGACATGTTTCAATGGGCAAATTTCCTGCAAAAGATTTCTTTAAAGTGTTCAAGACAAAATATATCAGTTTGAAGACTAAGGTGCTCCTGATCCAAGCTATGGTATTTTCAATCGCTTCATATGCATATGAAAGCTGGACAATGAATAAGGAAGACCTAAGGAGAGTTGATGCCTTTGAATTGTGGTGTTGGAAAAGAATGCTGAAAATACCATGGCATGCCAGAAGAACAAACAAATCTATCTTGGAAAAACTGCACCCAGAATGCTTCTTAGAAGTGAGAATGGCCAGACTTCATCTCACCTATTTTGGTCATGTTGGAAAGGTCCAGTCCCTGCAGAAGGATACCATACTTGGTTAAAGTAGAGGGTCAGAGAAAGAGGGAAAGACCCTCAGGAGATGGAGTGACACAGTGGCTGCAATGATGGGCTAAAGCATAGCAAGGATTGTGAGGATGGTGCAGGACCCGGTAACGTTTTATTCTGTTGTACATAGGGTTGCTGTGAGTCAGAACCAACTCCATGGCACCTAACAACAACAGCAACAACAATCTTGTGATAGTGTTATGGGTTTCTTCCTCAAAGAAATCCAGTCTCTCCTTCAAGAGGCTGCAAATCTCTAAACTGGCTGAAGTCTGGGAACTGGATGAGGATCACAATTCCTCACTGTGGTGGCACAAGTTCAATGTCTATTGTCTAGAACTCAAATGTTTCTGATTGCATATTATATTAGTTTGATGCTCGTGTATCAGTCCTAAGAACACTGTGGTCAAGTAGCCACATTTGGTAAAAAGATTCTGATTGCCTTTCCACACCCCTGCTGACTGCTTCAGTTACTTTGCCCACATTGTCTCACTTTTGTCTCAGCCCCTCTGGGGGTCTATTGTAATGACAGACCACTGTCACCCCCAGCTGGTAGGAGACAGATACTACAAACCTTTACAGAATGATGATATTTCAATCATAAATGCATTTCTCAATGCTCTGATGAAAGGAATGTCTATTGGATCTTCCTGTGGATATAGTGGAATGTGAGAGAGTTGGACTTAAAATATTTATTCCAGTTTTCCTTTCCCTAAGTCTTTGGATTCTCTCCCTTCCATTACACCAGAGAAGTGATGACACCTCAACTTAATTGAATTTGGCCATCGCTGAGTTCAGGGTTCAACCAACTAAACAAGATAAACTGTTGGTAATATTTCAGCTGCTCCAGATAATACATGGATTTTTAAATCTGTGGCAATTGCACCAGTATCAATAAATGCAGCTTGATCCAGTATTACGTGTCATTCTTCTTGGTACCAAATACTAAATCAATCAGAGTTTAGTCAGAAAAGTTGAAACCACCTATGGTGGTTAAGATTGTGTGTCAACTTGGCTGGGCTGTGATTCTCAATGGTTTGGCAGTTATGTAATGATTTAATCATCCCCCATGTTGTGATCTGATGCGATCAGCCAATCAATTGTAAAGAGATTAGAGTGGGATGCAACCCCATTTTCAGGTCACAGCCCTGATCCATTATAAGGGGATTTTCCCCTGGGATGTAGCTTATACTGCCTTTCAATTTATAAGAGATAAAAGCAGAAAGAAGCAAGCAGAGAAGAGACCTGACTACCACCAAGAAAGACGAGCCAGGAGCAGAGCATGTCTTTTGGACCTACAGTCCTGCACTGAAGACCTCCTAGATCCAGGGGGAAATTGATGGCAAAACACTGGTAGATCTCCAACGAATGATGGGGCCATAGATGTCAAAAGGAGACAAAGACCTTCCTCTAGAGACGACAGAGAGAGAAAGCTTTCCCATAGACCCAGCACCCTGATTTCAGACTTTTAGCCTCCTAAACTATGAGAGAATAAATTTCTGTTTTTTAAACCCATCCACTGGTGGTATTTCTGTTAAAGCAGCACTAGATAACTAAGACACAACCTTAGTATTTTAAGCACAGGAGGATTTACTACAGGGTATCTTTTGTAAAAGTGTTAAAAAAAACTAGAAGACAAAGAAAATAGGAGGATACTATGGCTCTTCAAGGAACTATTACCACCTGTGTGGAAGCTCAGATGTGCTTCAAAATGCCACACACTCCTACAGGAGCCCTACAGGTCCTCTCCATGAAACCCTGCATTGCCACTCATAGGCCACTGGAGTCCATGCTTCTCCGAGGTCATGCTTCTCTGTCCCATGCTACTGTGCTCTTACTACAGGATCCATCAATCTGCCATTGCCACTGAGGAGCTCAGGAGCCAAAAGTAACTGCTACACAGCTGAAATCATCACCATCTGTGGCATGCTGTGGCACTTCCAGCACCACCAAGAGTGTCTCTGCTTGAGCTGATGTTACTTCCATAAACAGAGTAATTGCTCTTTTTATATAATTCTCTTTTTATATTTTTCCCCCTAATTTTTCTTCCCTTCCCTTCTTATCCCTGGTAACCAACAAAGAAAGTTTCCTTCCATATATAAACCTTTCTTTGACTTTTTACAATAGTGGACTAATACAATATTTGTCCTTCTGTGATTGACTTATTTCATTCAGCATAATGTCCTCCAAGTTCATCCACATTATTAAGTGTTTTATGGATTCTACATTATTCTTTAGTGTTGCATAGTATTCCGTTGTGTGTATGTACCATAGCTCGGTTACCCATTCTTCCACTGATGGGGACTTAGATTGTTTCCATTACTTTGCTATTGTGAGTAGTACTGCAATGAACATGGGTGTGCATATATATCTATTCATGTCTTGGCTTTCACTTCTTTAGTATATACCTAGCAATGGCATTGCTGGATCAAATGTTATTTCTATTTCCTATCTAAGGAATTGCCATACCTTTTAACACAGTGGTTGTATCATTTTACATTCCCAACAGCGGTGTCTGAGGGTCCCAATTTCTCCACATCCTTGCCAACATTTGTTATTTTCTGTCTTATTGAACTTTGCTATTAGTGCTGGGGTGATATAACTCACTCTTGTTTTGATTTGCACCTCTTTAATGGCTAATGATCACAAATATTTCTTCATGTGTTTGTTGACCACCTGTATATCTGCTTTGGTGAAGTGTCTGTTCATGTCTTCTGCCTATTTTCTAACTAGATTGTTGGTCATTTTGATCTTGAGGTATTGGAGTTTTCTGTAAATTTTAGAGATATTTCCCTGGTCATATATGTCTTTGCCAAACATTTTTTCCCAATTTTTAGGTTCTCTTTCAACTCTTTTGGAAAGGTCTTTTGATGCTTATAATAATTTGACTTTCAGAAGATCTCAGTCATCTATTTTCTCTTCTGCTGTTAGTGCATTTTGGATTATGCTTGATAGCTTATTTATGCCACAAATTAGGGGCCCTAATTTTTCTCCTGTTTTTTCTCTGATGAACTTTATGGTTTTAGATTTCACACTTAAGTCTTTGATCCATCTGGAGTTACCTTTTGTGTATGGTGTGAGGTATGGATCTTCTTTCACTTTTCTGCAAATGGACACCCAGTTTTGCCAGCACCATTTGTGAAAGAGACTATCTCTTCTCCCATGTAATTGATTTCAGCCATTTGTCAAAGATCAGCTGATCAGAGGTCAATGGATCTATCTCTGGGTTCTCAATTCTGACCCATTGGTCTATGTGTCTGCATTGTACCAATAGCAGGTTGTTTTGACTACTGTGGCTGCAGAGTAAGTTTTGACATCTGGGAGTGTGAGACTTCCTACTTTGTTCTTCTTCAGTAGTCCTTTGCTTATCTGATGGCTCTTTCCATGGCATATAAAATTACTCATAGTTTTTCTCGTGTCCTTAAAGAGTGTTGATGGAATCTGTATCAGGATTGCTTTGAATGTATAGATTTATTTGGGTAGTATTGATGTTTTTACAGTGTTCAATTTTCCTGTTCATGAGCATGGTATGTTCTTCCATTTATATAGATCTCTTATAGTTTCTTGAAGTAGTGTTTTGTAGTTTTCTTTGTATAGGTCTTTTGTGTCCCTTGTTGTTGTTGTTGTTAGGTGCTGTCAAGTCATTTCAGACTCATAGCCATCCTATGTACAACAGAAAAAAAAAAAAAAAACACTGCCCATTCCTGTGCCAGCCTCACAATACTTGCTATACCTGAGCTCATCCTTACAGCCACTGTGCCAATGCATCTTGTTTAGGGCCTTCCCCTTTTTCGTTGACCCTGCACTTTACTGAGTATGATATCCTTTTCCAGGGAATGGTCCCTTCTGACAACATGACCAAAGTAGGTGAGACAAAGTCTGGCCATTCTTGCTTCAAAGGAGCATTCCAGCTGCACTTCTTCCACGACAGATTTGTTAGTTCTTTTAGCATTCCAAGGTACTTTCAGTATTATTTGCCAACACCACAACTCAAAAACATCAACTCTTCTTCGGTCTTCCTTATTCATTGTCCAGCTCTCACATACATATGAGGCAATTGAAAATACCATGGCTTGGGTTAGGCACACTTTGGTCTTCGAGGAGATATCTTTGCTCTCAGCATTTTAAAGAGGTCTTGTGCAGCAGATTTGCCCAGTGCAATATGTCATCTGATGTCTTGACTGCTGCTTCCTTTAGTGTTGATTGTGGAACCAAATAATATGAAGTCTTTAACAACTTCAATCTTTTCACCATTTATCATAATGTTGCTTATTGGTCCAGTTGTAAGGATTTTCATTTTCTTTGTGTTGAGGTGTAATCCATACTGCAGACTGTAGTATTTAATCTTCATCAGTAAGTGCTTCAAGTCATTCTCACTTTCAGCAAGCAAAGTTGTGTCATATGTGTATTGCAGGTTGTTAATGAGTCTTCCTCCAAACTTGATGCCATGTTCTTTTTCATATAGTCCAACTTCTCTGACTATTTGCTCAGCATAGAGATTAAATAAGTATGGTGGAAGTATACAGCCCTGACACATCCCCTTCCTTATTTTAAACCATGCAGTATGCCCTGGTTCTGTTAGAATGACAGCCTCCTGGTCTATGTACAGTTTCCTCATGATCACAATTAAGTTTCTGGAATTCCCATTCTTCTCAATGTCATCCATAATTTGTTATGATCCACACACTCAAATGCTTTTGCATAGTCAATAAAGCACAAGTAAACATCTTTCTGGAATTCTTTGCTTTCAGCCAAGATCCATCTGACATCAGCAATGAATGATATCCCTCATTCCATGTCCTCTTCTGAACCCAGCTTGCATTTATAGATGTTCTCTGTCAGTATACTGCTGCAATTGTTTTTGAATTATTATTATTTGTGTCCCTGGTAACATTTATTCCAAAATATTTTATCTTTTTGGTTTCAGAAGGAAGACTGGACAATCTACTTCCTTAGAGATACTGCCTCAGAAACTCAAGGAGGGGCCACTATAAGTTGAATCAACTTGATGGCAGTGAGTCTTTTTTTTTTTTTTTTGTAAACAATATTGATTTTCTTGTTTCCTTTTCAGAGATCTCTTTGCTGGTGTAGAGGAGTCCAAGTGATTTTTGTGTGCTGATCTTGTATTCTGCCACTATGCTAAATCTTTCAATTGGTTCCAGTAGTTTTCTTGCTGAGTCTCTTGGGTTTTCTATGTATAGGATTATATCATCTGTAAATAGGGATAATTTTACTTCTTTACCAATTTGGATTCCTTTTATTTCTTCTTGACTTATTACCTTGGCTAAGACTTTGAATACAATGTTGAATAGAATTGTGATAGAGAGCATCCTTGTCTATTTCCTATTTGCAAGGAGAATGCTTTCTGTCTCTCTACATTGAGAATAATGTTGGCTGTTGGTTTTGCATATATGCCCTTTATTACACTGAGGAATTTCCGTTTTATTCCTATTTTTTGGAATTTTTTTAATCAGGAATGAGGGTTGGATTCTACCAAACATCTTTTCTGCACTGATTGATATGATCATGTCGTTCTTTTCCTTTATTTTACTTATGCGATGGATTATGTAGATTTTTTTCTAAAGTTGAACCATTCTTGCAAACCTGGTATGAATCCCACTTGGTCTTGATGTATAAGTTTTTTGATATGTTATTGGAATCTGTTGGCTGAGACTTTATTGAAGATTTTTGTGTCTATATTCATAAGGGTTATTGGTTTTATATTTTTCCTTTTTAGTGGTATCTTTGCCTGGTTTTGGTGTCAGGATTATACTTACCTCATAAAATGAGTTTGGAAGGATTCCATTGTTTCCTATGTTCTGGAAGAGTTTGAGTAGGATTGGTGTCAGCTCTTCTCTGAATAATTGGTAGAATTCTCCAGTGACGCTGTCTGGGCCAGGACTTTATTTTATTGGTAGTTTTTTTTAATGACTTGTTTGGTTTCTTCTGTTGTTAGAGGTCTGTTCAAATTTTCTAGCTCAGTCTGTGTTACTTTAGGTAAGCAGTGTGTTTCTAGAAATCTGTCCATTTCTTCTAGGTTTTCAAATTTGTTGGAGTACAATTCTTCATAGTATCTTGACATTATCCTTTTTATTTTGGTTGGTTCTGTTGTGATGTCACCCATTTCATTCCGTAGTCATGTTATTTGCATCTTCTTTTCCTTTGCTAAGTTTGTGAGTGGTTTGTTGATTTTATTAATCTCAAACAACCAACTTCTAGTCTTGTTGACTTTTTTCTATTGTTTCTAATTTTTGCTTCCTTTTTTTCTGGTCTTTTTTTTTTTTTTTTTTAAATTGTGATTTGGGTGAAAGTTTACAGAGCAAATTCACTTTCCATATAGCAGTTCACATACACTTTGTCTCATGACATTGACTACAATGTACCACAACGCAACAGCTCCCCTCCCACTTCCTCCCCATAGTTAACTCTTCCCTGTGCCCTTCCTTCCCATACACTCCTGCCCCTTGAGCTGTCTCTCTGTGCATACACAGCTCTTCTATTCTCTCATGATTGTTTTATCCAAGGAGTGTATCTATCTAGTGTAAATGTTCACCTCATATGCCTGTCTTTTGTTTGGCTGGAAGCAACAGGAGTAGGTTCAATTCCAGACCTGAAGGCCAGCTAAGGGCCATAGTCTCAGTAGTTCCATCGGGCTCTATCAGACCAGAAAACTTGGTCTTTTTTTTTTTTTCCTTGTGATTTTGAGTTTTGTTCCACATTGTTCTCCCACTCTATCCAGGATCTCCTACATAGATTCCCGTCTGAGTGGTTGGTTGATAGTGGTCGCTGGGGACCATCTAGTTCTTCTGGTCTCATAGTCATATAAGCTGAGGATCACATAGTATACTATTCACTTGGACTAATTGTTTCCATGAGTCTTTGGTTTTCTTCATTCTTCTTTGGTCTGGATAAGAAGAGACCCATCGTTGCATCTAGATGGCTGCTTGCAAGCTTTGAAGATCCCAGTTACTACTTGCCAAAGTAGGATGTGGAACAATGTTTTGTGTAGTATGTTATGCCAATTGTCTGCTCAAATGTTTATTATTTCTTTTCTTCTAGTGACTGTAGGCCTTTTTGCTGCTCTTTTTTCTAATAGTTGGCAATAATGTTTCTAATAGTTGGTTAATGTTGATTTTGGCTGTTTCTTCTTTTTTGATGTATGCATTTATTGCTATAAATTGCCCTCTGATTACTGCTTTTGCTGTGTGCCCCAAAATTTTGGTATATTTTGTTTTCATTCTCATTTATTTTGATTTTGATTTTGATTTTCATTCAATTTCCTTTTTTATTTCTTCTATTATGCAGTAGTATTTAAGGAGGGTGTTATTCAGTTTCCATGTGTTTGTTCTTTTTCCATTGATCTTCCTATTATTGATTTCTAATTTTGTAGCATTGTGATCTGAGAAGATGTTTTACTGTATTTCAATGTTTTTAAATTTGCTGAAGCTTGCTTTGTGGACTAACATATGATCTGTCCTGGAGAATGTTTCATGTGTGCTGGAAAGAGTGTATATTGTGTTGTTGTTGGGTGAAGTGCTCTGTAGATGTCTATGAGGTCAAGTTAGTTGATTGTATTGTTTAGTTCTTTTATGTCTTTGTTGAGTTTCTTTCTAGTTGCTCTATCTTACATTGAAAGTGGTGTATTAAAGTCTCTTATTACTGTGGAGTCATATATTTGTGTTTTCCATTCTGTTAAAGTCTGATTTTTGTAGTTTGGGGCTCTTTCTTTAGGTGTATAGATATTTTTTATGGTTATGTTGTTTTGTTCAACTGATCTGTTAATCGTTATATAATGTCCTTCCTTGTCTCTAAAGGGGGTTTTTGCCTTTAAATCTATTTTATCAGAAATTAATATTTTCACTCCTGCTATTTTTTGATTGCCATTTGCTTGATATATCTTTTTCCAAACTCTGATTTTTAGTTTATTTTTGTCTCTGTGTCTAAGGTGGGTATCTTCTAGGCAGCATATTGATGGGTCATATTTCTTTATCCAGTATGCAACTCTCTGTCATTTGAGTGGTGCATTTAATCCATTTACTTATACTTATTGATAAGTATGAATTTATTGCTGTCATTTTGCTATAGGTTTTTTTTGTAGTGTTGTTGATTTCTTTGTTCCATATAATTTTCTGTGCTGAGCTCATTTTGTTTATGAATTTTGTCATTATTTCCTTTGTTTTTATTGTTTTATTATTTGCTAAATATTTGTGCCTCTCCTCTCTTTTATTTTGATGTGACGGTTTATTACTTTTCTTTAAGGTTACCTTGTGATTTATTATTCTCTTCCCAAGTTGCAAGTTCTATCTTGCTATTGTCTTGACTTCCTCTTCATTTAGAAGTTCTTTATTTACAATATTTATTCCTTCTTTTTGATTTGTAGTTGTCCTTATTTACAAATTGATGTCTCTGGTTCCCTGTTTACAGTTTTGTAAGTTTATTTTACTTTATATAATTCTATAACTGGATTGGTTTCTGGGCTATATCATCATATGTGCTAAACAGCAGTTTTCTGCTTTTGTTAGTTCTCTGTCTGAAGGACTCCCTTTAGTATCTCTTGTAAGGTTGATCTGGTTTTAACAAATTCCCTTAATTTCTGTTTATCTGGAAATGTCCAAATTTTACCATCATATTTAAGGGACAGTTTTGCTGGATATATAATTCTTAGTTGGCAATTTTTTTTTTCTTTCCGGGTTTTATATATATCATCCCACTGCCTTCTCACCTGCGTGGTTTCTGCTGAGAAGTCAGAGCTTAGTCTTATTGCCTGCCCCATGTAGGTAGCTTCATTATTCCTGTGCTGCTTTCAGGATTATTTCTTTGCCTTTGGTTTATTGAGTTTGATTAGGATATGTCTCAGTGATTTGATTTTGGCATCTGTCCTGGTTAGGGTTCATTGAACTTCTTAAATTGTCTTTCATCACAGTAGGGAAATTCTCTTCCAACAAATCTTCAACAATTTTCTCTGTGGTTTTATTTGTCTATTCTGGTTCTGGAATTCCTATCACAAATAAATTATAAGTGACTTCCAGCAAGATGCCAAAATAGGCAGACATGCAAGTTATGCAGATACTCTGTCAAGATGGTGGAATAGACAGATAAGCTACACAGACTGTCTGCAACAAAGAAATGAGAAACCAATTGAAACAGATACAGAAGATAATCCTGGAACCCTGAGCTTTGAAGGGAAGGATAAAGAAGTATATTAAATGCCAACTAGTGGAAGAACCTGAATGAAAATAGTAAATAAGGAGATGAATGGAGCTGCAGACTCTCAGCTGTCTGACAGCATGGCCTATTTGAATATTTATAAGTGGTGTTTCTATCCAGGCAGTAACCTAAGAATCAGCTCTGACTGCTGAGGACTGCATGGGCAACTCCACTGGTGGCTGATGACTAGAAAGGAAAACAATGAAGAAGGAGACAAACAGAGCTATGGACTATTGGCTGTCCTGGTGGCACAGCCATTTTGAATATTTGCAAGTGGCATGGTGTTTTGGTTACCTAGTGCCACTCTAACAGAAGATACTACAAATGGGATGGCTAGAAAAAAGAAGAATTTATTCTCTTAAAGTTTTGGAAGCTAGAAATCTTAGTTAAAAAGTGCCAGACTCTAGGGGTTGGGTGAAAGCCCTTAAACCTCGGGCTTCAGCTCTGCCTCCTGCTCCTAGCCCACTGAAGCTGGAGGTTTTTCTTCACTCAGGCAGCTGCTAGTTACTGAGGCTGACAAACCCAAGGCTGACAAGCAAAAAGACATAGTCCCAATATTACCAAACTACATGGCAAGCTACTAATTCAAGCCTAGAAAAAGTCCCAGGATCAGCCTGGCATGGCAGGGTGTTGAACAATGACTTGGCTACATGCAGGGTTCAAGCATGCCAAAAAGCTGGAGACTTTCCTCAAAGTTGCTTCTTATATAAAAGAAACAGCCCACATCCCTAAAGCAGCTACTCAGCTGCTCCAGCAGATTCCACCATGAAGTTAATTACCAATTTCACCATGAGGAATATCTATATACAGCTGCCTAGCCACTCAACCAGGCCCAGCCAAGTTGACATACAACTTTACCCACCACATATGGCCATTTTGAATAATTGCAAGCAGCATCCAATCTGGGCAGCAACATCAGAATAGATTTTGCTTGCTGAAGACAGCACAGGCAACCACACTGGTGGTTGACAACTAGAAAGATATTGTGGGTTTTTTTTTTTCATTTTCTCTTTGTCCTTCTGTCTTTTATTTTATTTTATTTTTATTTTCATGTATTGTTTTTTCCTTATTTTTTGTGATTGTTGCTATTTGTATATGTGGTTCATGTTTATTGTTCTCTTGTTTTTATTTTGTTCATTTATTTATTGTCTAATTGGGTGGGAGACAGCAAACATGCCCACATGACCGAACCCCACCCACACCTCCTACAGCCTCAACCAAAAAGTGAAAGCCACCTGCAGCAACTTATCAATGTAGATGCTGGCCAATACCAACCCAATTCACTTCCAACTACTCTTCATTAACAACTATCAGAGATCTATGCACACATTCTCATCCTCTACCACATCAACCAGAAGACAGGTGGTGAGTGCCTAAGTGCTGCCAAACTAGCAAATGTAGTAAAAATATAAATACAGTGACATCATAATGTCTCAGAGACAAATGACCATCCCAGTTCACACAAAGAAGCAAGATAAAGAATTACAAACAAGGACTAAGATACACACCCAGAAAACTTCCCTGAGGAAGAAGCAACACTGGAACTGCCTGAAAAGAATTCAAAAGAATTATATTTAGGTACCTTCAATGGATTGAGAGCCAGATCAAGGAAAACACTGACAAAATTAAGGAAAACACAGACAAAACTCTAGGACAATTTAGGTAAACAATGTAAGAACAAACTGAGAAAATAAATGAAAACTTAGAAACCATGCAAAAACAACAAATAGAAATCCAGAAGAGTAATACTAATATTTCAGTAATAGAATACATTGAATGAGCAAAAGGGTATAATTGGATCAATGAAAGTCAGAATTAGTGAGATTGAATACAAATATCTCAATACTACTTTGTTAAGGGATCAATCAGGAAAAAAGATAAAAACAAAATGAAGAAAGCCCAAGATTCATGTGGGATACCATCAAGAGGAATAACTTATGAGTGCTCTCATTCTCTTGGCTTCTAATCTTCTATGAGTGATTCCCCACTTAGCAAAACCTAATTGCAATTCTGCTAACATCAGCACCTGGCTTCCAGCCCCTGAAACACAGCAGAGAACGTAGAAGGGCAGGCATGCACTTATGACCAACACATGTAGTATCTGACACAGAAAGCACTTCTAATAACATGACTTTCATCATAGACCTGTTGGAACAGAGGGGCAAGCTATGCAGCTACCTAAAGCAGAAGGTATAGCAGGTGCAAACCTCTGAGGTGGATCATGCTTGATTAGCTTGAGGAATCCAGAAGGTCAGTGCATTTGCAATAGAATGGGCAAGGGGTAGTAGAAAAGAAATTAAATCAGAGAGATAATTGAGGGGCCAGTTCATGGAAGACCTACACACACACACCATAAATCGAGTGACAATATAAATTATCATCCAAACCAGAACACTTTGAAAAAGAAAGGAGTGGTACCATTTATAGTAATCACCCAAACAATGAAGTGCTTAGGAATAAATCTAACCAGAGACACAAAAGACCTATATGAAGAAAACTACAAACACTACTACATGATATCAAAAGAGACCTACATAAATGAAAGAATATACCAAACTCATGGACAAGAAGACTTAATATCATGAAAATATCAATACTACTGAAAGCAATCTACAGAATTCTGATCAGATTCTTTCTTTAAAGAGATGGAAAAACGAATCATAAATTTTATATGGAAAGGAAAGAGACTCCAGATAAGTAAAGCACTACTAAAGAAGAAAAACAAAGTAGGAGGCTTCATACCTGATCTCAAAATCTGCTATAAAGCCATGGTAGTTATAGCATCCTGGTACTGGCACAAAAACAGACACATAGACCAATGGAATAGAACTGAGAACCCAGATGTAAATCCATCCACCTATAGACAGCTGACCTTTGACAAATGACCCAAACTTATTAAATGGAGAAGTTGGATCCAACTCATAATGGCCCTTCCTTCAGTTTCCAAGGCAGTATCCCTACAGAAGTAGATTGCCCAATCTTCCTTTTGAGAAGTGGCTGGTGGGTTTGAACCACCAACCTTCTGGTTAGCAGTCACATGCCTCAGGCAGTACATCACCAGAGCTCCTCTTTTATAAATAGTGCTGGCAAAATTTGTTATCTATCTTCAGAAAAATGAAACCGGACCCATATCCCACACCATATACTAAATGAACTCAAGTTGGATCAAATACCTGAATATAAAACCTAAAACTATAGAGATCATCAAAGAAAAAATAGGGACAAATCTATGGGCCCTCATTCAGAGCATAAATGCATTATCAAATATAACTAAAAATGCAAAAACACCAGAAGACAAAATAGATGACTGGGATTTCCTAAAATTCAGACACTTATGCACATCAAAAGATTTCACCAAAAGAGAACTCACAGACTGGAAAGAAAAATTTGGCAACAACATATCAGATGAGGAGTAAATTTCTAAAATGTATAGAAAACTTCAACACCTTAACAACAAGAAGACAAATAATCCAATTAAAAAATGGGCAGAGGCCATGAACAGAAACTTCAACAAAGAAGATGTTCAGGCAGCTAACAAACACATGAGGAAATGCTCAAGATCATTAGCCATTAGAGAGATGCAAATTAAAACAATAATGAGATATCGCCTCACCCCAGCACTAATAGCAAAGTTTAAAGAAACAGAAAACAACAAATGCTGACACGGGTATGGAGAGACTAGAACGCTTATACTGCTGGTGGGACTCTAAAATTGTGCATCTGTGGGAAATGGTATGGGACTTCCTTAAAAAAGCTGGAAATGGAAATACCTTATGATCTAGCAATCCCATTACTAGGTATATGTCCTAGAGAAATAAGCACCATGACAACAAACAGATATATATGCACACCCATGTTTATTGCAGCACTATTCACAACAGTAAAAAGATGGAACTAACCTAAATGCCCATCAGCAGAGGAATGGATAAACAAACAATGGTACAAACTATGGAATACTATGCAATGTTAAAGAGCAATTATGAATCTGTGAAACATCTCATAACACAGATGAATTTAGAGTTTATTATGCTGAGTAAAATTAATTAATCACAGAAAGTTAATATTGTATGAGACCACTATTGGAAAATTTCAAGAAAAGGGTTTCCAAAAAAAAAGCAGTATTATTTCATTGTTCCCAGAGGTGGGTGGGGAAAGGAGAGTAAACCACTAACTAGAGGATAGATACATATTTATATACTTGGGTAAAAGAAAATAAATAAAATAAGAATGATATGCCTAAAAAAAAATAAAAAGAGAAGGGGGTGGTGCTATTAATAATTACACCAGGACAACAGGCATAATAAAATGAATCAAGCCAGACTAGACATATGACCACTTACTTGGAAACCACTTTAAGAATTTGGTTTTTTTTTTTTTTTTTGCTGAGTGGCAGGGAAACCATTGGAAGCTTTTAAATAGATGGGTGACATTATCTGACTCACATTTTTAAAAGACGCTATGGTTTCTGTGTTAAGAATAGACTATAGGCTACAGTATTAATTTCCTAGGGCTACTGTAAAAATATATATATAGATATATATATACCACAAAATGGGTGGCTTTAAACTGCAAAATTTTATTGTTTCACAGTTGTGGAATCTAGGAGTCAAAATTCAGAGTGTCAGCAGGGCCACGTTCCCTATGAATTCTCTAGAGCAAGATCCTTCCTTGTGTCACTCTGCTGCTGGTAGCCCCAGACATTCCTTGACCTGCAGCTGCACTATAACTCTCTTATCACATGGCTGTCATCCCTCTGTCTGTCTCTCTGTGTCTCTTCTCTTTTACAAGACACCACTCAGATTGAATCAGAACCTTGTATGACTGCATGTTAATTGATAACATCATCAAAGACACAAACAATGTCACTTTCACAGGTACCAGGTCTTCAACTTATCTTTTGGAGGGATGCAATTCAACCCACAACAGTAGCCAAGAGTGGGTGTATTAGAAAGCTACTACAATCATCCAGGCGAGTGATCATGGTGGCTGGTATCAGAGTGTTAGTAGGGGAATTGGTGAGAAGAGATGACATTATCAGTAAGTATATGTGGATACTGAGAGAAGTTGAGGGTGGCTCCAAGATGCTTGGCCTAAGCAGCTGAAATGACAATGTTATCCTTTACTAAGATGGAGAAGTTTTGAGGAGGAGCATATGGGATGGAAATCAGGTGTCCAGTGTGTGGACATGTAAAATTTGAGATGACTGCTATGACTACTAGACATCCAAGTAGAGATGTTGCAAGCTGGAAGTATAGATCTTGGGGTTGTCAACACATACTTGGTATTTAGGACCCTGGAACTGGATAAGGTCACTTAGAGAGCACTTGACACAATAGGTTACACTTTTTTTTTTGGAAAGACTTTCTTCATTTGGCTTTCAGGTTACCACTTTCACTTGACAGTTCTCCTGCCTCACTTGGCTCTCCTCAGTTTTTTCTGGATCCTCTTTATTCGTCCAACTTCTAAACCTTCAAGTGACTCAGGCTTCAGTCCAAGCACTGCTTCTCTTCTATCTCTGCACTCACTCCTATAGTGATTTCACCCAAATCTGTATATTGTTGTATATACTTCAGGTCCTGATATCCAGCTCTCAATACATAGTATCTCAGCTATCTTCCCTATGTTTTCTTTTGCATGACTAATAGATATATGAAACTTATATCCCAAACTGGACTCTGTTCTTTTACCTTTTCAAAAACGTTTCTCCTGTTACACCCATCTCAGTAAATTATTATCCTTTCAATCAATTGCTCAGGCCAAATAAATCTCAGCATCATCCATAACTTCTTTCTTTCACACTTTTCGTCTACTCCATCAGCAATAATATCAGCTCCACCTCCAAAATATAACCTAAATCTAACTCCTTTTCACTATCACCTCCACTATTATCCTGGTTCTTTCCACCACCATTTCTCACCTACACCACTCTCTTAGCCTCCTGTCTGCTTTCATTAGTTCCATGTTTGAGCCATTATTGTCTATTTTTCTATAAACAACCAATCTAGTTGTTGTAACACATAAGTCAGATCATCATGTCCTCCATTACAGATCCCTTGCCCCTCACTCGTGGACAGAACATGCTGCTTTCTCCATACCTCACCATTTACATAAGGCAGAAATAAGACTATAAAAACACTCTAAACCCTCCAAACCCATCAAAACATAAACTGAGGCCTTCAGGAGTTTTGCCAAATCTTCTTGGGAATCAGATTTGATTCCCAACATTTTCAACTGACACTTCTGAGCCTGCCACCCTCATTTTGGGCCCTTGAGCCCCATACCCTACACCTTCCTTCAGGGTCAGATTAGGCACACAAGGACCCTGAGCTTTGATCATCTGTGGTGAGCCCTCCTCTGCTGACTCACTCATTCAAATGGGATATGTGAGCTATATACATACATGTATATCTGTGTGTTTGTGTATCTTAGCTATTCATGATGTAACTTGTTTGTTTTTAACTTTTTATTGTGATTTGGATGAAAGTTTAGAGTAAATTGGTTTTCCATTAAATAATCCATGCACATTTTGTTTCGTGACATTGATTGCAATCCCCACGTTTTAACAGCACTCTTTCCATGTCCTCACTGTGTTTACCTTTTCCACTTGTCCTTTTATATCCCTTCATGACTTCTGAGCTTTATGCCTGGGCCAATGCTGCCCTTTTGATCTTGTATGGTTGATTGTCCTAAGGGGTGCATATCTCCCTGCTGTTAGGACCTCTGGTGGCATGGTGCCTAAGGCATTTGACTTCTAACCAGAAGGCTGGTGGTTCAAACCTACCAGCCACTCCTTGGAAGGAAGGTTGAGCAATCTACTTCCGTAGTAATATCACCTCAGAAACCCAAGGAGGAGTCACTATGAGTTGGATCCAACTTGACTCCAGTGAGTTTTTTGTTTTGTTTTGTTTTATATTATTAATGACTGAATGAAAACGTGGTGTATACCATTTTAGCAGAAAGAGATGAACTAGATTATTAAAATTTTAGTGGATGTGGGGCACTAAAATTTTTACTATATACCACATTTTCTACAAAAAAGAGTATTACACATATTCTACAGCAAAGAAAATGAGTCAGTAAACATAATTGTTTCTACAATCAATATCAAATTCTATTGATTTCCCTCAATGATAAATTGACTTTCAATAATTTTGCTTTAAATGGATGATACTTCAATTTTGATTCTTGTTTCAATTTTGATGCTATAAATATAAATGAACAAATGAAAATATGTCATAGAGAAAAATTTAATGATCAGAAAACAAATATTACAACAAATTGCTATATTTTATTTTAGAGAGGTCTTTCATCTGTAGCATGTTGTAATTAAAAATATTTCTTTCTGTTCTTTGCTATTACAAATTTTTCAATGATTTCATCACAATTTAGCTGCCTGTTTCCATACATAATAATGATAATGAACAAAGTCTTTCTTGAATCGTTGTATGCTGAGGGTTTTTTAGTCTCTTTGGGGATAAAAATGAGTATTTTGTTGCATAATTTGTGATCACTAAAGTTAAGAATATGCATAAAATAATTCCATCATTGGGAAATTGTGTTTTATCTTCTACAATGGAATCATACCTGCCTAAAACGAAAAAGACAAACCCATTACCATCTATTGATGCCAGCTCATAATGATCCTTTGGGACAGAGTTGGACTGCTCCATAAGGTTTCCAAGGCTGTAAATATAAAAGCAGACTGTCACATCTTTCTCCTGTGGGATGGCTGGTGGGTTTGAACTGCCAACATTTTGGTTAGCAGCTGAGTGTGTAAGCATTGCACAGTGTTCCTTCATACATGCCTACATGAATAAAATTTGTCTTTCCCAAATCTGTAAACTTAGCTCTCATGTAAGGATGAAACTGTTGCACTTCTTCATAAAGTTTTGTATTTAAGTCATTGGGATGAATCTGAACTTCTTGCATCCTTTCATACATTCTTTATCTGGTATATCCACATTATTTAAGATGGAAAATCTACTTGAAAGAAATCCATACACTCTCACTCTTATTTCCATCCAAGATTCAAGTGTGTCAGTGATAATGTAGTACATAGTTGAATGAAATTAATCTCTGACACTCAATACTTTTAATACTTTGGAGCACTTCTATAATTTGCTTGTTTCTTTCTAATGCTTTTTTTTTTCTTTCAGTGATGAACTGCTTGATAATCAGTATTTGTCAGTATTTGTTTTGTTGTGTTTCAAAAGTTTCAAAATCTTCTCTTAAATTATGTGAATGGGGGTTCTGATAAGATGGCAGAATAAGCAGACAAACTACACAGACCCTCTTCAACAAAGAGAGGGAGAACCAATTAACACAGATTCAGAAGATAATCCTGGAGCACTAAGCTTTGACAAGAAGGATACACAAGTGGACTGAATTCCAGCTAGTAGAAGAACATGCATGAAAACACCAAAAAAGGAGACATATGGAGCTGTGGTCTCGCAGTGATCCTGACGGCATGAACAGCTTGGATATTGCCAACTGGTGTTAGGACTTAAGAATTAACCTAAAAATAGGCACTGCTAGCCAGGGGCTGCACAGAGGACTGCACTGGTGGCTGATGAATAAAAGGGGAAGCAGTGAAGAGGGAGATGGGCTGAGCTGTGGACTTTTGCCTGTCCGGATGGTACAACCATTTTGAATGTTTACAAGCGGTTCAAACATTTTGGATATTTAAAGCAACAGCATTCCATCAGATTCCAGGGACCTAAGAATAGGCTTC
>NW_006921641.1:5057815-5071724 GCF_000298275.1 Orycteropus afer afer | reverse complement strand
TGGAAGAAATGGACAGATTTCTAGAAACACACTACTTAACCTAAACTAACACAGACTGATGTGGAAAAGTTGAACAGATCCATAACAAAAGAAGAAAATGAACAGGTCATGAAAAAATTACCAATAAAAAAAGTCCTGGCCCAGACATTTTCACTGGAGAATTCTACCAAACGTTGAAAAAAGAATGGACACTAATCCTACTCAAACTATTCCACAACATATTAAAAGATGGATTCCTCCCTAGTTCATTTTATGAAGCAAGCATAACCTTAATACCAAAACCAGGCAAAGATATCACCAGAAAGGAAAACTACAGACCAATATCCCTCATGAATATAGATGCAAAAATCTTCAACAAAATCTTAACCAATAGACTCCAACAACATATCAAAAAAATCATTCATTATGACCAAGTGGGGTTCATACAGTTACGCAAGGATGGTTCAACATTAGAAAAACAATCAGCATTATCTACCACATGAATAAAACAAATGAAAAGAATCACATGATCATATCAATTGATGCAGAAAAGGTATTTGATGAAATCTAACACCAGTTCCTGTTAAAAATTCTCAGCCAAATGATAATAGAAGGGACATTTCTCAACATAATAAAGGGCATCTATGCAAAACCAACAGCCAACATTATTCTCTATGGAGAGAGACTGAAAGCATTCCCCTTACAAACAGGAACCAGACAAGGATGCCTTCTATCATCACTTCTATTCAACATTGTATTGGAAATTCTAGCCAAGACAATAAGGCAAGAAATGGCAATCAAAGACATCCAAATTGGTAAGGAAGAAGTCAAACTATCCCTATTTGCTAATGATATGATCCTATACCTAGAAAAGAGACTCAGTAAAAAACCTACTGGAACTAATTGAGACGTTTAGCATAGTGGCAGGATACAAGATCAACATGCAAAATCAATTGGATTCCTCTACACCAGCAAAGAGATTGCTGAAAAAGAAATAAGGAAATCAATACCTTTTACAATGTTATTGTTGTCATGTGCCGTCGAGTAGGACACGGCCCATAGCGACCCCTCCTTGGGTTTCTGAGGCAGTATCACTACGGAAGTAGATTGCTCCATCTTCCTTCTGAGGAGTGACTGGTGGGTTTGAACCGCCAGCCTTCTGGTTAGCAGTCAAGTGCCTTAGACACTAAGCTACCAGAGCTCCTACCATTTACAATAGCTACCAAAAAAATAAAATACTTGAGAATAAATCTTACCAGGGACACAAAAGACTTGCACAAAGAAAACTATAAAAGACTACTTCAAAAAACCATAAAAGATCTACATAAATGGAAGAACATGCTATGCTCGGGGAGAGGAAGATTGAACATTGTGAAAATGTGAATTCTACCCAAAGCAATCTGTACATTCAATGCAATCCCAATCCCGATCTCATCAACATTCTTTAAGGATATGGAAAAACCAACGGAAAGGAAAGAGACCTTGGATAAACAAAGCATTGTTGAATAAGAAAATAAAGCTAGCATTCTGACATTCCCAGATCTTAAAACCCACTACACAGCCACAGTAGTCAAAACTGCCTGGTCTTGGTACAGTGACAGACACATAAACCAATGGAATAGAATCTAGAACCCAGAAACAGATCCATCAACCTATGGTCAGCTGATCTTTGACAAAGGGCCGAAATCCATCCAACGGGGAAGAGATTGTCTGTTTAACAAATGGTGCTGGCAAAGCTGGATATCCATTTGCAGAAAAATGAAACAAGATCTATACCTCACACCATACACAAAACCTGCCTCCAGATGGATCAAAGACTTAAATGTGAAACCTAAAACTATAGAGTTCCTCAAGGGAAAACTAGGGGCAAATTTAGGGGGCCTAATATATGGCATAAATAGACTATCAAGCTTTACCCAAAATGCACAAACACCCTAAGTGAAACTAGATGAATGGGACCTTCTAAAAATTAAATTTTTATGTGCTTCCAAAGTCTTCTCCAAAAGAGTCAAAAGAGAACCTACAGATGGGAAAAAATATTTGGCAATGACATATCTGACAAGGAACTCATCTCTAGAATGTATAGAAGACTCCAGCACCTCAATAACCAAAAGACAAACAATCCAATTAAAAAATGGGCAGAAGACATAAGTAGACACTTCACCAAAGAGGATATTCAGGCAGCCAACAAACACATGAAGAAATGCTTATGATCATTAGCCATTAGAGAGATGCAAATCAAGACACAATGAGATACCACCATCTTGCCCCAGCACTAGTAGCAAAGTTCAACAAGACAGAAAATAACAAATGCTAGCAAGGATGTAGAGAGATGGGGACTCTAATACATTGCTAGTGGGACTGTCAAATGATACAACCACTGTGGAAAGCAGTATGGTGATACCTTAAGAAATTGGTATTAGAAATACCATTTGACCCAGAAATTCCATTACTAGGCATACGTCATAAAAAGTGAAAGTCAGGACAAGAACAGATATATGCACACCAATGTTCATTGCAGCACTATTTACAATAGCCAAAAGATGGAAACAATCTAGGTGCCCATCAACAGAGGAATGGATAACCAAACTATAGTACATACACACAATGGAATACTATATAACCTGAAAGAATAACCTTGAATCTGCAAAACAGCGCATAATGTAGATGAATTTGGAGGACATTATGCTGAGTGAAATAAGTTAATCACAGAAGGACAAATATTGTATTAGTCTGTTATTGTAAATAGTGAAGGAAAGGTTTATATATGGAAGGAAATTTTCTTTGTTGGTTACCAAGGGTGGTGGTGGTGGTGGGGGGGGAACACTGTTAGGTAGAGACAAGAATTTTTTTAAAAAAATGTAAATACCCTGTTAATGACTGGTAGAGATTTGTGTATGTCTTTAAGTTTATTTCTGTGTTGTGGAGAGCTTGACTCATCTGATGAAAATGCTGCAATATATTATTCCATTTACCTTCATAAATACATACTCTAGTGTTTGAGCTTTGTTGGTGATGTTTTCAGCTTCTCTTTTGGCATTTTGGTTTTCAGTTTTTCATTGTAACTCCCACCAAATGACTTGGTAGGACTAGGCAAATGTGAGATTCTTGTGGCCCACCAAGAAGATTGCATGGGTTGTTAATGATGTAAATAATATGCATGTCACCAGTATGGGGGTGGGACCATAGAAATAAGGTGTACAGAACCCTCAAGAGGGAATTGGTCAGTGGCTTCAGTAAGCCAGGAGAAACAGGCAGAGCTGAATCCCAAGGTTGAGGGGCTTTCACGTAGCTCTTAGAGCCTGGCACTTTTGAACTTGGACTTCTAGCTTTCAAAATTGTAAGAGAATAAATCCGTTTTCTTGACACATCCCATTTGTGGTATTTGCTATCCCGCTAGGCTTAAAATGAGCCATCACAGTGTCAGGAAGAGGAGGATCACACTATCAAAAGGAAAGAAGATCCAGGAGTGAAGCACATCTTTTGGGCCTGAGATCACTGTGCAGAGTTCAACATACCATAAGCTAGAGACCATTCCCCAAGACTTCTCCTTATATACAGGAAGCAGACCACATCCCTAAAGCAGCTGCTCAGCTGCTCACAGTAGATTCCACCATGGAGTTGATTACCAGTCTCATCATGGGGAATACTACATCCAGCTGCCCAACCACTCAACCAGGCCCAGCCAAGTTGACACACAAATTTAACCACCACAAATGTCTTCAGTTTAAATATGACACTGTAATAGTTAAGGTTATGTGTCAACTTGGCTGGTCCTGGTTTTGAGTGGTTGGGCAGCTGGATGTAGTTATTCTCCATGGTGAGGTTGGTAATTAACTCCTTGGTGGAATCTGCTGGAGCCACTGAGTAGCAGCTTTAGGGATGTAGTCTGCTTCCAGTATATAAAAAGCAACTTTGAGGCAGGTTTCTAGCTTTTTGGCATGCTTGAACCCTGCATATAGCAGAGTCTTCATTTAGCAGCCTGCCATGTTTCCTGCCAGTCTTAGGACTCTCTCTGGACTTGAATTAATGGCCTGCCATGTTGTCTGGTAATATTGGGACTGTGCCATTTTCTTTGTCAACCTTGGGCTTAGCCTCAGCAGCCAGTAGCTGCCTGAGTAAAGAGAAAGCTTCCAGCTTCAGTGAGCCAGGAAAAACAGGCAAGCTGAATCTCTAGGGGCTTTCACGTAGCCCTTAGAGCCTGGCACTTTTGAACTTGGACTTCTAGCCTCCAAAATTGTAAGAGAATAAATCCGTTTTCTTGACACCTCCCATTTGTGGTATTTTCTGTTAGAGCAGCATGAAATAACCAATACAGCATTATACAGTATCTGTGAGTTGAACTGTTTTCATATTTATCAATCATATTTGAGTTGCACTAAATCCATCCATTGCAAATTGAAAATTAAATAACTTAGGACGTAATGGTTATGTTTGTGTGTCAACTTGGCTGGGCCTGGTTGAGTGGCTGGGCAGCTGATGGTAATTATTCCCATAATGAGACTGGCAATCAACTCCATGGTGCGACCTACCACAAGCAGCTGAGAGCTGCCTTTGGGATGTGGTCTGCTTCCTGTATATAAGGAAAAGCCTTGGGAATGGTCTCTAGCCTATGGCATGCTTGGACCCTGCATGTAGCCGTGTCGTTGCTCAGCAGCCTGCCATGCTGTGCTGACCTTGAGACTTAAAATGGACTTGAATTAATGGCCTGCCGTCATGCTGTGCTGACCTTGAGACTTAAAATGGACTTGAATTAATGGCCTGCCGTGTGGTTTGGTAACATCAGGACTGTGCCTCTTTACTTGTCAACCTTGGGGCTTCTCAGCCTCAGCAGCCAGTAGCTGTCTGAGTGAAGAAACGCCTCTAGCTCCACTGGGCCAGGAGCAGGAGGCAGAGCTGGACCCCAAGGTTGAGGGGCTTTCACCCAGCCCCTAGAGCCTGGCACTTTGAGTTTGGACTTAAAGCCTCCAATTTCTAAGAATAAACTCCTGTATGTTAAGGCCATACCACTTGTGATATATTCCTATCAGAGCAGCACTAGGTAACCAGAACAAGGACTGAATATTTTGCAAACAAAACTGACTGATGGAGAATATAGTCACCATTCCTTCTTATAATTTTTATCATTAGTTTTATACCCTAGAAATACATTTCAGCTACAGGACCTTGTTTATTCACCATCCAGAAATTTTCAAGACAAATTTCCAAATGCTCCAGTATGCTGTTGACAATCATTTGGCCTCTTTTGAGGTAATAATTTACATCATTACAAGAAAGATTATTCCACAAAGCACAGTCTGCATCTCTGTTATTTATGAGGTCTACCTACAGACCCTACAATTTCAGATTCTACAGACCCTACAATTTCAGATTCTAGAATACTTTCACTTTCTACACCATTATTAATTTGTTTTAATACCACAAGAAATGAATGAAGATTTTAGAGCAAATTTTGTTATATGTGTATTGCTATTAGTAATTTCAGTGCTAGCAGTACTAGATAATGATTTACAACCATTAAACTCAAGCATTCAATGGAAGAAATCTCTTCTAATTCATTATGTTTTAAAAAGGAAATAAATACTGGAATTTTCTTTAGGCATTCACAAATCCTTATATTTTTATCTTCTGCTAGCTTTTGTTTTTGTTCTCCACTTAGTTGTTTCTGTTTCATTTTACCTGGACTTAAAAGTATGTCACTTTTTAAATTTGGTTCTACTGTACCAAATAAATTTGAATAATTGAAAATAAATAAAATTTATAAAATAAGTAGAATTTATCAAATGAAATTGGCATTCAAATTTAGATGTCAACACCAAAATTTATATTTGAAAATTAGTAAATGAAAAAATCATTTGGAACATGTTATTTTGCTCTTCAGGTCTGAGGAAGTTGAAAGAAATAGTACTTACAAGGCAGACTGAAATAATTTCATTTATTTGTCTTACAATGCTTGTTGATGGGGCCCTTTGTAGATCTCCACGAGTGATTTTCATCTTGAAATAATACTTCAAAACTTATATATTCACTTTACATCTTTTGATACTGCATCTCCACAGTTCATTGAACTACCACTAATCTGAAGATGCATTTTGGATCACTTTGCACAGGACAGGACCAGATACATCATAAGTCATATGACTATGTTGTTGTTGTTGTTGTTATGTGCTGTGGATTCGGAGCTGACTCACAGCAACCCCTCCTTGGGTTTCCGAGATGGTATCACTACAGAAGTAGATTGCCCAACCTTCTTCCGAGGAGTGGCTGATAGGTTTGAACCACCAGCCCTCTGGTTAGCAGTCAAGTGCCTTAGACACTAGGCTACTAGAGCTCCTCATGCGACTGTAGTGTTGCTAAAGTATTCTTTAATGGTCTATGAGAGAGAACTGAATGGGAGGTATACCCTATCAGTCCAAAATAAAAAGGAAAATACAATTGTTATTGTATACAAAATGTATAAAATGTACATTTTATCTCTTTGTGGAATTGTTCAATTCCCATATTTGGAGATATATACATAATTAATGCAACAATAGCACTACTTCTCAACAAGCAAGTTTATTTTTCAAGTCATCACAATATCAATCAATTTCTTAAAAGAAACTCAATCTGCAGGGAAATGGAAAATAACATACATTTACATAATTTTTATTATCTAAATATGCATCTAATTTATTTCCTTGAGGAATTGTTCAATTTCCTTATACAGAGATACATATAAATATTCTGACAAATATAAATATAATGTTCTGATTAACACCCTTTGTTGCTTTTTCAGAAGATGAATTTAGAAGCACATTCATTGTTGCAAAACAGAAACATATTTCGCACTATAAATAAATATTGAATTTTGCTTCTTAATATGTTTAATATCTCACTTATTAGCATATATAGAATAATATTAAGCACTATGTCCTGTGCAACAGACAATAAAAAACAAAAGTCACTAGATGTATAAATTAAAATTTTTCATGTTACATC
This sequence comes from Orycteropus afer afer, assembly GCF_000298275.1. Classification (NCBI taxonomy): domain Eukaryota; kingdom Metazoa; phylum Chordata; class Mammalia; order Tubulidentata; family Orycteropodidae; genus Orycteropus; species Orycteropus afer. The sequence continues at coordinate 5,064,764 of NW_006921641.1, read as the reverse complement.
ACAGGGGACATCAAGGTCAGCTGGCAGAACATGGTATAAAATACTACATATTACTTCACAAGTCTTAAAAGTTTGTGAGTGGCTATCTAAGATACAAATACTGGTCTCTTCTCTTCTGGAGCAAAGAAGAGTGAAGAAAATCAAAGACACATGGAAACAGTCCAAAGGACTAATGAATGGACCATGAGAACCTCAGCCTACCTGACCCTGAGACTAGAACTAGATAGTGCCTTGCTACCACTGCCAACCACTTGGAAAGGGATCAAAATTGGACACCCTGGATAGAATGGGGGAAAATGTGCAAAAAGACTCAAAATCATAAAAAAGACCAGGCTTACTGGTCCGATAGAGATGGGTAAAACCCTCTAGACAATGGCCCCAAGTCACCTTTCAGGCTTGTAATTGTACTCACTTCTGTGTTTTAACTCTCAGCCAAACAATAGACAGGTTGATGAGCTGAATGCCTACACTGGGGAGATGTACTACTTAGAACAACCTATCATGGGAGATTAGAAGGGTAGCATTTGCACAGGGAGAAATGTAGGGAGGCAGGAATGCATAGGCAAGAAGGACTCGGGTAAACAGTAACCACAAGGAGGAAGTGGGAGGAGAGCTGTCACACTGTGAGGAATGTGACCAGTGCATGAACTGTTGAATGTAAAACAAATTCACTTTGTAAAATTTCACCCAAATCACAATAAAATGGTTTTTTAAAAAATTTTTCATGTTAGATAAGTATTAATATTTCCAGCATTTTTTGGATGTTTTTCATGTTGGTACTATATTAAATTATTAACCCAGTTAGTATTATATTAAACATATGCAGATTGCAACCCAGTGTATGCCAACATATACTTTAAAGTTATAAATATAATTGTTTACAAAATTTAAGACATAACTCTGTATGTAATGCTACACAGTTAAAAAATAACTTGATTGAATTCATTGCAATGGTTGACTTTGAGTTCCATCAATTTTGTGTGTCATCTGGGACTGGAGTTCCCATTGGCTGTTTACTAGTACATGCACAAGAGGATACCTTTATGCTTGTATCATGGCAAAGAGCATTGCTAGTCCTCTTGACTGGAATTTCTGTATTAGCAGATGTGAATGTACAAGATGGTTCTCTTAAAATGAATCAGAGACCTGCTATCTAGCAATATAATCTGTCCTTGCCCAGTAACCACTCACATTGGATCCAGCTGCATATTGAGTGAATATAGCAAGAGCTAGACTCAACAGCCTATCCCCATCTCTTGTTTATTAGAAAGAAATTATATACTCTCAAGAGAACCACCAGGGTAAGGAGTTAATTTACACAAGAAAGGACCACAGGAGACAGATGTCAATGATGGTGTTGAAGTGGTAGAGTTCTCATAGCTTAAACAGCTTTGTATAGGGGTCCCTCATGACCCTGTGTGAACTTTATTTCCAGGCGGCACATTCTCATGCACTGGAGATGATATCAGTTTCATTTAGTGATCTGCCAGTTCTCTTCCACTGCGGTGCTCACTTTTCCTTGTGTCCCATCTGCTTTACGTCCATGAGTCTTTGCTTTAGACATGGTGCCCTGTTTTGTTGATGCCCTAAACATGTACTTATGTTGCTTATGAGGTAATCTGCCCTATATTTCTTACATCAATTTCTTAACAAATCTCTGAAGTGAATGAATCATAATCTTTCAAACATATTTTTTCTCATTTTTCCTTATGTTCCAAGTAGTGAGGAGTAACAGAAAAAATATGGGTTTAAGAGTTAGACCTGGAATAGAATCCTGGCCAGTCATGAAGTCTCTCTAAGCCTCTTATCTTTCAGCAGTAATATGGAAACAATATCTACTTATCATGCTTTTATGAGGTTAAATATAAAATGTACAATTTTTTTCCTTTTCAGCTCCCTTCCCCTAATACCTATTTACTTTTCTCTTTTTTTCTTTTTATCCCTCTTTCTTCTTTAGTCAAGAGCTAACATTGGGTACTTGCAGCCAGAGAAGATCTTGCCAAAATAAAATGGAAAGTGAATAAATGACCAAGATATTTAGACAGTTTTGAACCCTGCTTTTAATGACATAAACTACATCTTTCAGGCTAAAGCAGAAAATCATGCCATTTGAGACTTACTTAATTCTTTGGCTTCATTTCAGTTGAGAAGACCTGGTTTTATTCTTCTACCTTTTCCAGCTTGAATTACTGTAAGAGTGACCATTTTCTTCTGTTGCCAAAAGTGATGAGATCTCTGGAACATGATAGCTCAGAGAAGGGAATTCAATGTGGAGCTGATTTTTATTTTTTGAAAAGGATACTTAAATTTGTGTCTGCAGAGAAACTCTATTTTATTGAAATATAACTTTTGTTTATACCATATTTTAATTTATGTAACATAACTTAGTATAGTGGAAAAGAAAATATACTAAACTGTTCTTAAAATGCATTCTCATTTTATAAGAGGAGAAGGGAAAGGAGTGTATAAACTTTGGTAAGGAAAGAAGACTTATTGAAAAAAAACCTCGGATTCCTAGAAAAATATAATAGATACAACTAGCAAACAACAAACAGACATTGTTGCTGGGCTCAGTTGTGGCCTAGTTTTAGGAGAACAGAACCCTGGTTATATCTGCAAAATACTGTCATGGAGCTGAGACAGATTAAACTATGTATTCATCATTTAATAGGAGTTTTATTTTATAATCTATTGCTACATATTATCTATCCCTAATTTAGTAATACACTAAAATTTTGTTTGGGGTTTTCAAAAACACAGTTTTTTGTTTTGTTTCTAAATAAGCAGTTGTTCAGGTTCAGGTTATGTGACTTTGTTATCCCTGTTATAGTGCGCTGAGCCTACCAAACTATAAACCAGGGAAACACCATCTCTTACCTGTGGGCACTTCTTAAGAAGGAGGTGAATTTCCAAGAAATGTGAATGACTTCCCAGCTTATCGGGCACTTGACTCCATTCCCACTGGAATAAGTCAATAGTGTAGAAAAATGACACACAGTATTTATCAAAATTGATGACCCAAGACTGCTTTACTCAGCAGCAATCTATCTAGTTCAAATAAATGTGTCACACCAAGAAAGCAGCAGTCACTGAGCAAATTTGGGTGACTCGATAATTGAACATGGATGGGGTGTTTCCATGGTTTTGGGACCAAATATGCTAAAACTACATTCTCTTTCTAAATGCTATACAAGTACAAACTAATCCAGCAGCTCATTTAACACATTGACAATTAACAACAACAGGAGGCAAACAGCAGCTACCACGGATGCTATAAAGAACTGGTCTTTACTCATAGGGAAATTGACTTCATTTTCCTTTATTTAGTAGTTGATCTGAAATAATATACAATTCACATTTCTTATATTACTGCAATATATCTGTTTTCTTTGCACATGCAATGAACAATTCTTCAGAATAAGTAAGAGCATGAGCATGATTCCAGACAACTCTAAAACATTTAATGGTTAAGTCTACCCCAGCCTGAATTTCCTTCTTCCATCCTTCTGTTTAATATTTTTCCACCCAATGTGCTCTTTACTTCATTTTGTTCTAAGCCTTGAGATTTGTGTATCTCCCACTGATAGCTTGACTACAACCTTATGAGAAATCCTGAACCTGACACAGGCAACTAAGCTAATTCTAGCTGAATTCTTAACCTTCAGAAACCGTGTGAGATAACAAATGCTAACTGTGTAAAACTGCTAAAGTTGAGGAAAATTCATTATGCATCAATAGTTAACAAATCTTGGCATCAGGAATGGGGTGTTGATGTAACAAAAATCTGAAGTGTGGAAGTAGCTTTGGAATCAAGCAATAATGGGCTTTAAGGAGATGCTTAGTGAAAGCCTCTTGTGGCATAATGCCTAAGGCATTTGACTGCTAACCATAAAGCTGGTAGTTCAAACTCACCAGCCACTCCTCCTTGGAAGGAAGATCAGGCAATCTACTTCTGTAGAGATACCACCTCGGAAACTCAAGGAGGGGTCCCTATGAGTTGAATCAACTCAATGGCAGTGAGATTGGTTTTTTGGTTAGTGAAAGCCTAAAATTCCTTGAAGAAACTATTAATGGAAGCCTTATGGTTTCTGACAAGGTTGCAGATGAGGGCTTGCAGGAAAAATAGGGTAAAAGTTATTGGAAACTGGAGAAAATAGGACATTTTTTACATAGTGGCAAAAATAAAAAGCAACATTGTCACTGCAGTTATGTAGAAAGTAGTATTGTACCTAATGAACTGGACAATGTAGATAAATATATTTCCAATGTGAGAGTTGATAGAGCCACCTAGTTTCTTCTTACTGACAGAGAAACTCAGGAAATGACTTGAACAAAAAGGAACAAGAACTTGGTAATTTTAAGAATGTTTAGCCTTTCCAGATAACAAATGATAATAAAATTAAGAAATGTCTTCTGAGCAAAACTTAGACATTGCCACAAAACCAGATTCAAGGATGACATCAAGGGTATGACTACAAAAAATTTATGAATGCTTTAGAAAGTCCAAAGGTGGTCCTTAGAGTAACTATATAATTTCTTCCCTTTTTGCTTTGTAGTTGTCATCATTTACAAATTGATGTCTTTGGCTCCCTATTTTCAGTGTTGTAGGCTTATTTTATTTTTGATACTTCTATTGATTTCTGGGTGATATTGTTGTGTGTCATAATCTCCAGGTGTTGTCTGCAGTTGTTGGTTCTCTGTCAAAAGGATTCATTTTAGCATTGCTTGTAAGGTTTTTACAATTCTCTTAATTTCTGTTTATCTTGGAATGTCCTAATTTTGCAATTGTATTTGAGGGACAATTTTGCTGGATGTATTATTCTTAGTTTGCAGAGATTTTTTTCTTTCATATTTTACTTACATCATTCCATTGCCTTCTTTCCTGCATGATTTCTGCTGAGAAATCAGAGCTTAGACTTACTGGGTTGGCTTTGTAGGTAACTTTTTTTCTTTTTCTTGAGCTACTTTCAGGATTCTTTCTTTGTCTCTGGTTTTGGAAAGCTGGGTTATGATATATTTGGTGATTTTCTTTTTGGATTTTCTTGTCCTGCATAGAGTCACCAGCTTTTGGCTGCTAGGAGAAAATAGAAAAAAGAGAGAGTAAGAGGAAGAAAAAAAAAAAAAAAAGGAAAAAAACAAAGGCAGGGAAGAGGGAAGGCCTAAGAAAGAAAAGAAAAAGGGGGAAAAAGGGGGTGGCATAATATTGGCTCAAGTGCTAGTCACCAAACATGGCTGCAACTGGAATGCAGCACTTGTTTCTCAGGAGAATGTACTGCCTGAGAGGGTAAGGGACAGATGTTACTGAATGTGGAGGTGGCAGGGGGCAAAGCTCCTGCTCCACAGTATTAAAAAAAGGGAAGAGGAAGAGGCAGATTAAAAAAAAAAAGGCAAGAAACAGGGAATAACTAAAAAGAAAGGAAAAAAGAAAAAGTGGCACAGTATAAGCACAAGCATTAGCTGTCAAACATGGTTGCAGCAGGATCGCAGAGCTCACTCCATGGTAGTGCACGACATCATCCATGGAGACGTAGGTTGGTGTTGCTGACCATGGAGGCAACAGGTGAAGAGGGGACACCTGATGGGTGGGATCAAAAGAAAAGGGGGAGAGAAAAAAAAAGATAAATAAGGGCAGGAAAAAGAGGGAAAAATGAAGAAGGAAAAAAGAGAGAAAAAGAGCACACTTTACTGGTGAAAGTTCTAGCCACCAAACATGATGGCAAGAACACAGTGCTCACTTTGCAGGGGCATGCACTACTGACCAGAAAGAGGATGGCTGAGCACTGCTAATCATGGAGGTGACGGGGCAGGGCATCAGCTCTGCAGGATTAAAAAAAAAAAAAAAAAAAAAATAAGAGCAAAAAAAAAAAAAAAAAAAAAAAATTTAAATGGGCAAGGGAGGAGGAAGAAAAAAGAAAAAAGGAGGGAAGAACTAAGAAGAAAGATAAGGGAAAAATAAATTTAAAAACAGCACAGCTCTAGCAGTAGAGGGTTTGACCAGCTGCCAGGTGGTATGTGTGGGGGTGGGCACTCCTCTGGTCACCAGGAAGTTGTGCATGGCAAACAGGGAGACCACACCTCTCTGACTGCCAAACACCAATGTGAGTGCTGGTATAGTCCTGGGAGAGGGGAGCTGGTTACCTGGTTCCTGCTCTGATTGGAACATTGCTTGCATTAATACAAAATGCCACATTGTGCCAATTGGCTGTTTACCACTCCAGGTATCTCCATTTTCAGTTTTTGTTCAATCTCTTCCTCTCATCAGTATTTGATCTGCTTCTTTATCCTTTCCTTAGAAGCTCTGGGTTCCAGGATTTTAATTGTATCTTTTTCACTTGGTTTTTCAAGTCTTTGTTGTAGAGGATCTAGATAGTGTATCTGCCCAGTCTGCTATGTTGATTCTTCCCCTGTAATGTATTTTTTTTTTTTTTTCGTATAAAGTGAGTTAGGGATCTAAATTTTTCCCAAAGTGACTAATGAGTCAATTGTCTCAGAAAAGTATATTGAGTAGCCTATCCTTCCTCTATTTATAAGAACTGTTATTTCTGATATATATATCAGAAATATATGTTATTGTTAGGTGCCATCAAGTCAGCTCTGACTCATAGAGACCCTGCCTACAACAGAACAAAACACTGTCCAGTCCTGCACCAGCCTCACACTGCTTGTTATACCTGATCCCATTGTTGCAGCCACTGTGTCACTTCATGTCCTCAAGGGTCTTCCCCTTTTTCACTGACTGTCCACTTTACCAAGTATGATATCCTTCTCCAGGGAATGGTCCCTTCCAACAACATGACCAAAGTAGGTAAGACAAAATCTCGCCATTCTCATTTCCAAGGAGCATTCCAGCTGCACTTCATCCAAGACAGATCTATTCATTTTTCTAGTGGTCCATGGTACTATAGAAATATATATATATATATATATATATATATATATATATATATAT
>NW_006921641.1:5041272-5057655 GCF_000298275.1 Orycteropus afer afer | reverse complement strand
TATATATATATATATATATATACACACACACACACACACACACACACATACATACATACACACACACACACACACCATAAATTTGTTTCAGCAGCTACCTTCTATTCTAGTAAGCTAATAGTTTTTGCTCAGGTCAGTATCATGGTTATCTTAATATCTACTTCACTGTCAAAATAAATTTTATTTCTGCTTTAGAAAAACTTTTCAACTTGTTTTTCTCCAAAATTTCCTTTGCTTTTGTTGGTCTTTTAAAAATTTTCAGATGAATTATAGAATCATCCTGTAAAGTTCCATGAAATCTCCTGTGCAATTGCACTGAATTCATGAGGTGATATGTAAAGACTTGACATCTCTGTACCACTGAGTCCTTTCATCTAAGAACATAGTTTATTTCTCCATTTACTCAGGTATATTTGGCCTTTGATAATATTTTATATTGTTCTCTGTGAAGGTTTTGCAAATCTTTGATGAGATTTTTTTCCCTAAATACCTTTTGGATTTTGTTACTACTGTGAATGATTTTTTTTCTATAATATATTGATTATTGCTAGTGTTAGTAAGGCTATTGATTTTTGCGTGCAAAAATTTTAATAAACAAATTTGCTTAATTATCTATCTCTAATCATTTGGTTTTGAATTATTTTTCTATGTAAAAAATCAGGATCTATAAATAAAGATGGTTTTGTATTTTCTGTTTCAATTACTACACCTTATATTTCTTCTTGCCTCACTGTATTGCTATGATCTCATTAGTATTAACTATATTGAATTATAAAGTTAAGCACATGTTTCTTTTTTCTGAGTTTTATGCTAAATATGATGCTTGCTATTGTATTTGAAGATATTTCTCATATTGAGAGAGTTCATTTTATTCATAGTTTAGTCTTGGTTTAATCATCAGTGAATATTGAAATTTAATGTTATGTATGCATCCGTTGAAATAATGTTATTGCTTTTTTTTTAATCTTTTAATGTGAAGAATCACATTAACACATTTTTGGATGTTAAACCATACTCATATTTTTGGAATAACTCTTAATTGTGATGTATATTATATATAAATATATTCAAACATTTTATTATATATTTTTGTATGTATCCTTATAAGTTGCCTATTTACAATTTTGATCCAGTTGTTAAAGTTACTCCAGCCTCATAAAATGAATTTTCCATTTGAAGCAATTTGCATAAGCTAGAAATCATTTGACCCTTGAAGGTTCATAAAACTTGCCATCAAATCACTCTGAGTACGGTATCTGTTGAGTGTGGAGATAACAATTTACTTTAATAATTGCCATTACTATTGCACAGGCATTAGACATTACAAACAGCACAACCTCTATTTAATCACTTGGGGCCTCATCTGTAAAATCTATTTCTTCATCTGTAAATTAGGGAAAATTTACCCCTAAAGTTTATTATTATTTTTCACATATTCATTCTTCGTTCTTCTTGAAATAATTTTGGCATATTACTTTTTCATAAAAAATAAAATTTCCTATTTAGTACCATAACAGTTTTTTCATTTGTCAAATTGCTTTTCTAATTGTAATTATCTTGCATTTTATCATTAATATTGTATATGCTTTTTTTATTCCTACTGTCAGTAGTATTTGAGGTTTGTCTATTTTTTCTTTTCAATAAACTAATTTTTAATATTGACTATCCTAATTTTTTTTAATTTTCATAATATACACTTTTTATCTTTGTTATTTCTTCCTTCTATGTCCACACAAGGCCTTGTGCACAATATTAGTAGCAGTTTTATTTATAATATCACAAATGTTCAGCAACAGGTGAATGAATATCATACTATAGTACATTTAGGCAATGAAATACGGCTCAGTCAAGAACCAGTGACACATGCAACAACTTGCCACAATTCTAAAATATTGTGTTGAGTGAAAAAAAAAGTATATACTATTGGATTCTATTCATATGAAATTTTAGAATATGTGAACTAATCAGTAGTGACAGGAGCACATCACCCTGAGACTGAGGGTGGAGATATTATTGACTAAGAGAGGTACAAGAGTGATGAAAACATATTCTATCTTGGTTTTTGTGGTAGTTACTTAGGTGCATAAATTTTCACAACTCATCAAACTGTATACTTACAAATGAGTGTATTTTATTGTCTGTATGTTGTGCCTCTACAGTTTATTTTTAAAAAGTACATTGAGATACTTTTTCTAAACTACTAAAAAGAGTAATATTAAAATGATTGAAAATACCCCATGTTGTTGTTTTGATTACTTGGTGCCACTCTGACAGGAATATACCACAAATGAGATGGCTTTAACAAATGAGAGTTTATTATCTTACAGTTTTGGAGGCTAGAAGTCTGAGTTCAAAGTGCCAGGCTCTAGGGGCTGTGTGAAAGCTCCTTGACCTTGGGCGTCAGCTCTGCCTCTTGCTCCTGGCCCACTGAAGCTAGAGGCATCTCTTCACTCAGGCAGCTACTTGCTGCTGAGGCTAACAAGCCCAAGGTCAACAAATAAAATGACACAGTTCCAATGTTACCAAACAACATGGCAGGCCATTGATACAAGCCCCAAGATCAACAGAGCATGACAAGCTGCTGAACAACGACTCAGCTACATGCAGGGTTCAAGCGTGCCATTAGCTAGAGACCATACCAAAATAGCTAGTGACCATTCCTAAAGCTGCTTCTTATATGTGGAAGAATATCCCTAAAGCTTGTGGTAGATCCCACTATGGAGTTGATTGCCAGTCTCATCTTGGGGAATAACTACCACCCAACCCAGCCACTCAAAGAGGCCCAGTCAAGTTGACACACCACCTTAACTACCACAGCTGCTAAGGTTGTGAAACAATTAGAACTCTGATACATGGTTGGTGGAAGTGTAAACTAGTACAATCACTATGGAAAACTCTTTGACAGTTTCTAATAAAGAAACTGGTTAACTGTCAAATGCCTCAGGTACTACACCACCAGAGCTCCCTAAAGATAAACATGCACTTACTTTATTATATAGAATTCTACTGCTGTATGTATACCAAAGAGAAATGTAAACATATGTCCACAAAAAGATTTTTTCCAAAAATCATCATAGCAGCTTTCTTTACAATAGCCAAAAATGGGAACAACCCAAATGTCCATCAACAAGTGAAAAGGGATAAATAAATTGTGGTATATTCATACTGTGAAATATTATCTGTTATTAAAAGTAATGAGTTACTGATATAAACAAGATCATGGATAAATCTGCCCATATATCTATATCCTGTGTGAGTTAGTATTAGCAGTGTGCAATTGGTCATGTACTCAGCAGTCTTAGATACCAGCCCACTATTTCTACCAATCTTTCTTGCATTTTGGTATTCATTTTCTTGTGAATCAAGTATTTAGCTGATACAGTAAGATCATTCTTGTGTTTTCTCTTGTTTGGAAACGCCCTACACTACTCCTTGACCATTTGGGAGGATTTGGATCCCAAGGTAAGGAAAACCAAAAAAAACAAACTCACTGCTGTCAAGTCAGATCCAACTCATAGAGACCCTTCCTTGGGTAAGCAGGCATATATACTTTGGCTTAGGTCACTTCTGAGACAGTCCTTTGCAGGAAAATCCCTTCTTCCTTTAGTCTTTGATGTATTCTTCCTCGGCTTTACCTCTGTTTACCTCTCCCCATCTGGGAGGCTGAGAACAGAGAACAACCCGAGGAAAAGGGTTCAACAAGAGCCCTCTATTTGCTCTTGCTGTCAGCATTAACCCAGTCTGTAGCTGAGTGATCCAGCCCAATTTACCAAGTATTTGAGAGAAAAATTGCAACAACAAATTCAATGGTCTTTGCCTGAAGTTTTTCCTCTACAGAGCTCCCTCGAGAACCTGTGGTGGCTTTAGTGGCTAACCTTGGGGGATCATGAGAACTGGGGAAATATCAGCTTATTGAATGAACAGTTGACATATGAGTTGATTCCCATTCCTCAGACTTGTGTTCTCTTTTACAATAATATAAGCATCATGAGGACAAAAATGGCACAACAAGCACCCGACAATAGTTCAATCTTCATCCCAAATGCCTTCTTTCTCTTCCTCATCCCAGGAGACCTCCATTTAGGCAGTCTCTTGTCAATTCATGTCTGAGCTGGCCTTTCTGAAGAGAAGCAATTAGCAAACCCACATTAGACTATTCTCTCTTATCTCAAGCTATAGCAGAGTGGGTAGTTCATCAATAAATGAATGGTGTCAAAGGAAAGAATGGGAGAATCAATTAGCTGTATGATTGATTCTGATATTCTTTCACAGAATATGGGCTCTGTTTACTTTATTAAAGATCTCCTAAATAGAAAAAAGTCTGAGAGGGTTCCCATATCAGATTTCTCTTTATTAAATGCCTTGGTTCCCTAGTCCTTGGCTCTCCTTCTAAGCTTCAGATATTTGTTTGTTGAAGAAAACCTTCAGTAAGTTATGAAGTCCTTTTTAAACATCCATTCCCTCCTGGTTGCAACATTTTAAGGTGATAATAAGGCATGTAAGTTACTTGTTACAGAGATAAACTTGGGGGGGGCGGGGCAGAAGACCTGGACAGATTTTAGTTTTGTATAAGGGAGGAGATAAAATAGTTCTACTGAGAGTTTTAGAATAAATAGAAACAGCATGCTGAGGAAAACGTCCCACCCTAACCATTACTCCATCAAGTATATTCTTGGCCAGATACCCATGTTTCGAGAAAGGAAAAGTTCTGCTGCCTGCACCTGTGGGAGACAGATTGGGACCCAGTCTACCACAGGCATTGGACGTGCACATGGTTAGGTGAGGAAACTAATGAATTTGCAAATCTTTAGGGAAACTTCTTCAGAAAGTTTTCTTGTGTTGAAACTTAGAATTTAGAGTTGAGTTCAAAGCTTATAAGCATAGGGTTAGCCTGAGTTCACCTGACCCTGAGATTATAGGTCCTCCCAGATGTGTGACTAAGAAGAGAAGAGCAAAGAGTCAAGAGAAGAAGAATGACTTGAGATTCTGGAACAAGTTGTCAAACAGTATGACTGAGCCCTACCATCACTCCACACAATGCTTTGTGCTAAAAGCATACAAAAGTGTGAGGCATTGGCTCTGGGCCACAGAGTGGACAAGATATGCACCCATAAAATGATTAAAAAAAAAAAAAACATATTAGGGAGCTGTAATTAAGGACTAAATTGTGTGGGATTACTTTTAAATTATTAACAAATCTGAAAGGAGTAAATGTGGCCTCCCTTCAAACATTAGAGAAGATTTTAAGGAGGGACTGAGGCTTGAGTAGGGTTCTGAAGAATTTATGTTAGGTAAGAAGAAATGGAGAGAGGAAGACGTTCTTGGTTTGAGTGGAAAACAAACAAAATCTTGCACAGGAGATTAAGGGCAGAATATGCATGGTAAAGATGGAAATAAAGTAGAGAAAGACTGGAGGAGATGGAGTTTATAAGATAAGGATGAGCCAAATCATAAAGGGTCCTGTAAGTCAATGAGTTTTACTTTATGTGTTAAGAAAAACAAAGTTGCATTAGTAAAACAGTTCAGCTGCCATCAGTGCCAGGGTAAGGCAAGTGAGGGAAACAAACAAAAATAAATAACCCCCAGTAATCAAGATAAATAGTATTTTAATGCAACATGTAAAAAATAAATATTAATGTAAAAAAATCCATGATGAACAAAATATCCAAATTTTTAAATGAGACCAAGGTCAGCAGTAGTGGTGTACAGAACCATATGAAAGCCTGAGGCAAAAGGATCATCAGTCATTATTAATCTTTGTCTTTTTTCCAGATTCATAACACAGATTATATTAAAGGCTTTGAAAATCCTACAGAATGAACCTAGTCAACTTTAACTCTACAGATTCCAAATGTACTTAACTATGCAACTATTTTTGCAAGAACGTTTCATATAACTACTATTTCGTAGGGTATTTCTCAGGACAAACTTATATAATCTAACTTTTTTTTGGATGATAAAGAAACCAAGACATCAAAATCAGTAAGGTATTTCTAGGTAAGTAGGACCAAATCAATAAAAATTGTTGATAAATGTCTGGATTATTTTATGCATTAATAAGTGTGGTATAATTAAGCATTATCATTGTTGGCTGCTCTGTAGTTGGTGCCAGCTCATGATGACCCCGTGTACAATGGCGCAAAATGCTCCCTGGTCCTGGGCCATCCCTGTGATCAGTTGCAGATTGGAGGATTGTAATCCATGGGGTTTTTATTCATTGATTCTGTTTTTAAAAATGCATTATTGAAATATGATTTATGTACAGTGAAATACACAAAACTAAAATGACACGGGGCAATGCTTTTTTTTTTTTTTTTTTGCAGTGTGCCCTCCTCTCCCCTCCCACCCCTGGCAATCAACAAAGAAAGTTTCCCTCCTCATATAAACCTTTCCTCGACCCTCCACAATGAACTAATACTATATTTGTCCTTCTGTAATTGACTTATTTCACTCAGCATGTCCTCCAAGATCATCCATACTATGCGGTGTTTTGCAGACTCTAAATTATTCTTTAGTGCTGCACAGCATTCCATTATGTGTATGTACCATAGTTTGGTCATCCATTCTTCCGCTATAAATCTTAGAGATAAGTCCCTTGCCAGATACATAATTATCGGCAAATATGAAATTGTTGCTGTCATTTTTGTCATGTGCTTTTCTGTAGTGACGATTTCTTTGTTCCGTATAATTTTCTATGCTGAGCTCGTTTTGTTTATGAATCGTGTTATCACTTCCTTCATTGCTATTGTTTTAGTATTTGCTGAATATTTATGCTGGTCCTCTTTTTTGATGCAAAGGTTTATCATTTTTCTTTGAGGTTACCCTGTGATTTATAGTTTTCTTCCCAAGTTTAGAACAGTCTGTTCTATCTTGTAGTTCTCTTGACTTCCCTGCCATTTAGAAGTTCTGTAATGACACAGTTTTTTCCCTCTTTTTGGCTTGTAGTTGTCCTCATTTGTCAATTGATAACTCTGGTTCCCTATTTGCAATCTTGTGGTCTTATTTACTTTGGATACTTCCATAGCTGGGTTGGTTTCTAGGTTATATCATCATGTGTGTTAATGGTCAGTTGTTGTTGGCTGTTGTTGCTTCTCTGTCCAAAGGACTCCCTTTAGCATCTATTGTAAGGTTGGTCTGGTTTTAACAAATTCCCTTAATTTCTCCTTATCTGGAAATATCCTAATTGCACCATCGTATTTGAGGGACAATTTTGCTAGGTACATAATTCTTGGTTGGAAATTTTTCTCTCTCAGGGTTTTATATATACCATCCCATTGTCTTCTCACCTCCATGGTTTCTGTCGAGAAATCTGAGCTTAGTCTTATTGGTTGCCCCTTGTAGGTAACTTTCTGTTTTTCACATGCTGCCCCCATGATTCTTTCTTTGTCTTTGGTTTTGGTAAGTTTGATGATGATATGTCTGGGTGATTTTCTTTTGGGGTCTATCCTGGTTGGGGTTGTTGGACTTCCTGAATGGATATATTCTCATCTTTCATCATACCAGGAAAATTCTCTTCCAACAAATCTTTGACAGTTTTCTCTGTGGTTTTATTTGTCTCTTCCTGTTCTGGAATTCCAATTATACATAGGTTATTCCTCTTGATGATAACCACATGAACCTTAGGCTTTCTTCATTTTGTGTTGATCTTTTTTTCTGATTGATCCCTTTCCAAAGAAGTGTTCATGTATTTGCCTTCAATATCACTAATTTTGTCTTCCATTGATTCAATTCTACTCCTTGCCCTTTCAATGTGTTATCTATTTCTGAAAATGCAGTATTAATCTTCTGGATTTCTGTCTGTACAGTTTGTATCATTTCTAATTTTTCATTTATTTTGTCATTTTGTTCTTGTATTGTCTGTCAAAATTGTTCTAGGGTTTTCTCTGTATTTTCCTTGATCTGTCTCTCAATTCGTTGAAGATACGTATACAATTCTTTTGAATTCCTTATCTGGGAGTTCCAATGCTGCATCTTCCTCAGAGATATGTTTTGGGTCTGTATCCTGGTCCCTTGTTTCTCCTGCTTTATCTTGCTTCTTTGTGTGAACTGTTGTCTCCAAGGCATTGTGATGTTTTTGTGTTTATATTTAATTGGTGATTGTATGTTGGAGTGACTTGCCATGATTTTCGTTTTCTTTATTTTGTTTGTATGTTATCTATGCAAGCAGGGTACTGTGCTCCTCTATTCACCGGTTGACAACACTTATACACTCACTACCTGTCTCCTTTCCTGTTGTCAGCCTCTCATATGTCCCTGCTGACCTAGGGAAACAGAGCCTATTCTTAGGTCCCTGGAATCTGAATGAGAATGCTATCACTTTAAAATCCAAAATGGTTGCCACTTATAAAGATTCAAAATGGCTGCACCCTCAGTCACTTTAAATATCCAAAATGGTTACCACTTATAAATATCAAAAATGGCTGCTGCATGTAAACAATCAAAATGGCTGAGCCCTCTGGACAGCAGAAAGTCAACAGCTCAGGTTGTCTCCTTCCTTGCTGTTTCCCTTCCTAGTCATAGGCTACCAGCATAGTCGTCCCTGCAGCCCTTGGTGACCAGGGCTGATTTTTAGGTTAATTCTCAGGTCCCAGCACCACTTGGAAATATTCAGGCTTTTGGTCCCATCAGAGTAGCTGACAGTCTGCAGCTCTGACCATCTCTGTACTCACTGTTTTCATTCAGGGTTTTCCACTAATTGGTGCCTAATTCACTTCTGTATAGTTCCTTTCAAAGTTCAGGGCTCCATGATAATCTTCTGTATCTCTGTCAATTGGTTTTTCTTTTCTTTGTTGAAGAGAGTCTGTGTGGCTTGTCTGCCTATTCCTCCATCTTACCAGAAGTCCTATTCATTGATTCTTGGAATTAGATCACCAGACCTTTCTTCATAGTCTGTCTTAGTCTGGAAGCTCCATTGAAACCTGTTCAACATCATAGCAACATGCAAGCAACCACTGACAGATGTGAGGTAGTTTTACATGAGGAGCACTGGCCAGAAATCAAACATAGATCTCCAGCATGGAAGGAAAGATTTATACCACTGAACCGTTAATGTCTGACCAAAGAGTTTTTAACATTTAGTTAATTATTTTTGGAGACTTTAGATCATTGTAACTGTCAATTTATTGAGAACTGTCTGTGAATATGATTTTATAAAATGTAAGGGATTGGGTTGAATCTGTGCTGACTTCAAGATAAAAATAATATTCCTGTCTTCTGCTTCTTATATGGGGAAATTGCCATTTACCAATCTGATCATGCTACAACCAAGATTTATAAACTCTGAACAAATGTGGTAGTTAAATTTGTTTGTCAACCTGGCTGGGCCTGGTTGTGTGGCTGGACAGCTGGTGGTAGTTATTCCCCATGGTGAGACTGGCAATCAACTCCATGGTGGGATCTACCACAAGCAGCTGAGTAGCTGCCTTTGGGATGTGGTCTGCTTCCCGGATATAAAGAGAAGCCTTGGAGATAATCTCTAGTTTATAGCATGCTTGAACCCTGCATGTAGCCATGTCATTGATCAACAGCCTACCGTGCTCTGCCAACCTTGCGACTTTCTATGGACTTAAATTAATGGCCTGCCATGTGGTTTGGTAACATCAGGCCTGTGCCATTTTATTTGTCAACCTTGGGTTTGTCAGTCTCATCAGCCAGAAGCTGTCTGAGTGAAGAAAAGCCTCTAGCTCCAGTGGGCCGGGAGCAAGAGGCAGAGCTGAATCCCAAGGCTGAGGGGATTTCACCCAGCCCCTAGAGCCTGGCACTTTGATTCAGACTTCTAGCCTCCCAAATTGTAAGAGAACAAACTCCTGTTTTTAAGGCCATCCCATTTGTGGTATATTCTTGTTAGAGTGGTACTAGGTAACCAGAATAACAAAACACTAAAAAGAACTATTTGAGGACTCTGGGCCCTGAACAAAGCAGGCAGTTTTGTGGGGAATGTTGAAACCTAAAGCAAAAAAACATGAGTTTCCCATTTTTTGTGGTTTTATTCTGAGCACAATGGCAGTCACTGGTGCTATGGTGCCAAGTGGCTAAAACTTTTCTATATTTTCAGGCTGGAAGAATTAAAGAAAAATAGCAAATAGGGAAGAATCCTGAAAAAGGAGAGATCCAAAAAAGGAGAACCCTTAATTCTCTGTGTAAACTCATTCCAAGCAATTGGATGATTGCCAAATCATGTACATGCAGGGGAAACTGAAAACAGCTTGCAACTAATGCTTAAGGAACTGAACTAAGGTGAGGTCAGTTCCACCACCCACTACAGGTGAGACAGTCCTGAAGTTAAGCCTAGCACAATTAATTACCTACTAACATAGAAAACTTCAAAACTCTTCAGAGCAATAAAACCAAATTCAGAGTCTGCACAACATAATATCCACAATATCCCAGATAAAATCCAAATTTACTCAAAATACAAACAGCCAGGAAATATGAGCCATTCTCAAGGGAAATAATGACCAGCAAATGCCTATGCTTAGGTAAGCCAGATGCAAGATTATCAGTCAGGACTTTAAAAGAACTATTAATAGTAGTTGTATTAATTGGTCTTCCTTGTAAGCAAGTGGATATTATCCTACTACTGACAGAGTTGTACTTCAGGATAGATCTTGAAATGTTCTTTTTGACAATGAATGTAAAGATGTTCCTCTTCGATTTTTCATTCTTGCAATAGTAGACCATATGGTTAAAGTAGGGAGCTCTGGTAGCATAGTGGCTAAGACACTTGCCTGCTAACCAGACGGCTGGCAGTTCAAACCCACCAGCCACTCCTCGGAAGGAAGGTTGGGCAATCCTACTTCCATAGTGATACTGCCTCAGAAACCCAAGGAGGGGTCGCTATGAGTTGGGGCCGACTCGACGGCACATGACAACAACAACAACATGGTTAAAGTAAGAATGGCCAGACTTCGTCTCACCTACTTTGGTCATATTGTCAGAAGGGACCATTCCTTGAAAAGGGATATCAAACTTGATAAAGTGGAAGGTCAGCATGAAAGAGGAAGACCTGCAACAAGATGGATTGACCCTGTGACTGCAACAATGGACTCAAGCATAGCAAGGATTGTGAGGATGGCACAGGATTGGGCAGTGTTTCATACTGTTGGTACACAGGGTCACTATGAGTCAGAGCCACCCCTACGGCACCTAATAACAACATGACTGTCAAATTCAAAATGGCTAATACTAATCCATTTCAGTGCACTAATGCATAGGTTATCGATCTTTATGTGTTCTCTTTCATTTTTTATGACTCCCAATTCTCCTAGGTTCATACTTCAAATGTTCTACATTCCAATTATTAATGGATGTTTCCTGAGTTTTTTTTTTTTTTTTTTTTTTTTCTCATTTTGAGTCATGCCACATCAGCAAATGAAGATCCCAAAAGTTTTACTCCATGCACCTCATTAAGGTCAGCTTTACTTTGAGGACCAGATCTTCCCTAGTTGTATTTTGAGTGTCTTTCCATCTGAACGACTCATGTTCCAATCTGATATCAGACAATGTTCTGCTACTATTGATATGGTTTTCACCGGTCAATTTTTCTCTGAAACAGATCATCAGGTCCTTCTTCCTAGACTGTCTTAGTCTGGAAGCTCTGCTGAAACCTGTCCCCCATGGGTGACCTTGCTGGTATTTGATCCATAGGTAGTATAGCTTGCAGTATAACAGCAACAAGCAAGCCACCACAATAAGACAAACTGATGGACCATTGAGACTCCTATTGAGTTTCCAAGGCTGTAAATCTTTATGGAAGTAGATTGCCTCATCTTCCTTCCGTGGACAGCTGATGGGTTTATACCAGAGACCTTTTGGTTAGCAGCCACATCCCTACCCATTCTATCACCAGAGGTCTTTGGAAATACTACTACTACCCATCTATTCATATTGCTTAAATAAATTTAACAATAATAAGTGCTAGTGAAGATGCCTAGCAACTAGAATGCTCATAAATGGCTGATAGGAATGCAAAATGATACAGCCACTTTGGAAAAACAGTTTGACAGTCTCTTTTAAAATTAAAAATATATTCATCATAATTCAGAAATCTCACTGCTACATATTTATCCAAGAGAAAAGAAAATTTGTATTTTCACAAAACCCTGTATATAAATGTTTATAGCATCTATATTTATAAAATCAAAATCTAGAAAAAGTCCAAATGCTCACCAGCTTGTGAAAGAATAATCAAAATGTCTTATATTTTCACAAATTTAATGTGGTATTATGGAGTGAGAGCAGGGAATAAACTACTGAAATTCAGAGCCACATTGATTGATCTCAGAATTGTTATGCTGAGTTAAAGAATCTAGACACAATAGAGGGCAATGCTGTATGATCCCATTTACAGAAAATGAGAACTAACCTATAGTGAAGAAAATTTTGCAAATCAGTGATTGCCTATGGTTGAGAGTGGAGAGAATGGATTGCAAAGAAGCATAAGGGTGGAAAAATATTCTCTATCTTGATCGCAATGATAGTTTCTTGGTTGCAAACAGCTCTCAAACTCCTCTATTGTACACTTTAAATGGGTGCAGTTTATTGCAAATAAATTGTCTCTCATCAGGTTGATAAAGAAAAGACACCCATACTATCACTTTGCTTTTTTTTTTTATGATGTTCTTTTTTCTAAAAAAGAATGAAACAGAAAAAAACTTTTGTCTAGCAGAGATTTACGTAATCAAGTCACTGATGCATCATCTTGCTGTAATATCCTACCATATATTATGATTTGTCCCTCTTTCATCCCTCACCAGCTACCTTGCAATGTAAGCAGCACATGTTTGAAGATGATAACCCTACTTCTGTAGACAGCTCACATCCCCCTTGCCCCTTTTCAACCATAAAGAGCCAGCTCTCTTCCAAAGATGCCCAGATGATGTGTTCATTACACTTGACTTCTAGAACAGTATGGTCCAGAATTTGGACATCAGTGCTCCAAGAGATTCCATTTACCTTTGAATTGAACTAAACCTCTTGAGTATTGTGTTTTACTACTCACTCATGTCCAGATATTACTGGTCCAGGCTCAGAATTCAGTGCAATTGATCCTACGAAGATCTGGGTTGATTCTCATAAACCATCTAAATCTACAAGTCAGGTTGGCCTGGTCAAACATGTGAACCAAGAATTTTGTCTTCAATGCCTAGCACTTGGAATTGTAAACCTACAGGGGAACTTAGAGAACACTAACCCAAATTCTAGCCTGCCTTCAGCTGACCTTCCCCAGAATGTCATCTTCTGGCCTCTTCTGGAACACTCGTAGCATGGGAAACTCATCTCCAGGTTATCTTCCTTATGGTTAATCAAATATCATTCCTTTGAATTTGTTCCTGGTTTTCTCTCTGGCCTTTCTCCCCAGCCCCTGGGATGTCCAGAGTTCTAATCCCAACCTCTCAGTTACAACAAAACACTATTGTTGCTGTATTATTATATGACAGATGTTTTAGTGTACCAATATTGTATTAGTTCATTATTGTAATAAGTCAAGGAAAGGCTTATATGTGGAAGGAAATTTCTTTGTTGGTTATCAGGGTGTTGATCCCAGGTTATGAAGGAGTTGTTCAGCACGAGGAATTTGCTAACACACGACAATGCAAGTGCAAGAAGGAGAGTTTATTTGCTAGCTCGAGTTAGGGTCCCTGCTCTTACCAAATCAGTGGCTTGAGCAAAAGACCTCGTGCTCCTTCATTATCACATACTATAGAAAAAAATATAGGGTGGAGTAGATAATTGGGTTTAGTACAGGGGTTTGGGAAGTTGGGGGGTGGGTTGGAATCCCCCGGCTTCAAAGGTGAGTGAGAGATTTTTTGGGGGGCCCAGGCGGATCTCTTTGATATGTGCAAAATCCGTGGGGAGGTGAGAGCTGTCGGAGCTTTCAAAGGTGGGTGAGAGACTTTTCGGGGCCAGGGAGATCTCTGATAAAAAGTTCTGAGGCAGGGGATGTGTTAATCTCCATACTGAAGGCTTCTGGTTTAAGATCTACCTGGAGGCATTAGGACTCAGCATGGGACATGTTAATCTCCATACTAAAGGCTTCTGGTTAAAGATTTCTCAGGCCTCACAAGGGGTGGGAGGGAAAGGAGGGAAACAATAATAAAATAGAATAAATAAATAATAGAAAAGAAATATGTTTTAGTGTATCTGAAAGTGTTTAACTATTTTTTGGCATAGAAAGATGCACTATATACTATACACTAAGACAAACATTTGTCTAACTGACATTAGATATGAATCTTACCTGTTTCCATTTATGTACAAGTTTAACTTGAAGACCGATTTAGGAAAGCAACTTGCTCATAATTTGAGGACTCCCTGCCATCCTTAGGACTTTTTTATACTTCTGTTGTAGCCTTTATCACAGACTCTCCCACAAGATTCTGAGTGCCCTCAGGGTAGAGGCTGTATTGTATTTTCTTGTATAGAGTGTGTTCTACACAGTAGGCCCTCAATAACTATGCGTGACAAATTGCACTGAATGCTGGTAGCCTGCAAGAATAGTGTCAATGAGTTAGACATTTTTTCTTAAGAGCATCCAGGTAACACCTAGAACAAACTCTGCCTCAGACAATCCTTGGCAAAGTGAAATAGCAAACAATGAAAATTTATTTTCTGCCCCCTATTTAGGAGCTCTGGTAGCATAATGCCTAAGACATTTGACTGCTAACCAGAAGGCTGTTGGTTCAAACCCATCAGCCACTCCTCTGAAGGAAGGTTGGGCAATCTACTTCCGTGATACTGATTCCGAAACCCAAGGAGGGGTCGCTAGGAGTCGGGTATGACTCCACGACAGTGCATGTGCCCCTACTTGATTCAGTTCTCCAGAATGAGATTTTAGCCTACTTTTCCAAATCGTGAATCACTGTACTTTCACTGTTTCCGGTGGAAGTTTTTTTTTTTTTTTTTTGGTACAGAAACGAAAACTAAAGACTTGGCTGTTAAACTAAACCATGGGGATAAAAAAGCCAATCTGTATTTTTATTCATACAATCACTGAATGATACCCACTCTCTTGCAGGATTATTTGCTTGTGAAGAATTAGCTCTACAAGAAGTCTGAAGATACTAATTCTTAACAACATCTGTTGTTGTTGTTATGTGCTGTGGAGTCGGACTGACTCATAGCCACCCCTCCGTGGGTTTCTGAGGCAGTATCACTGTGGAAGTAGATTGCCCAACCTTCCTTCCAAGGAGTGGCTGGTGGGTTTGAACCGCCAGCCTTCTGGTTAGCAGTCAAGTGCCTTAGACACTAGGCTACCAAAGCTCCTCTTAACATTATTATAAGGCATTCACAAAGAATTGCATCTGAATAGGGAATCCAAATTCCATCCCAGAATACAAGCACCATGGAGGCAGGGATTGTTGTTGCTGTTGTTATGTGCCATCGAGTTGGGCCGGACTCACAGCGACCCCTCCTTGGGTTTCCGAGGCAGTATCACTACAGAAGTAGATTGCCCAACCTTCCTTCCGAGGAGTGGCTGGTAGGTTTGAACCACCGCCAGCCTCCTAGTTAGCAGTCAAGTGCCTTAGGCACTATGCTACCAGAGCTCCCGGAGGCAGGGATAGTTTGCCGTTATTTCCCCAGTGATTAAAGGAGTATCTAACATATAGAAAAGGAGCTCTGGTGGCGTAGTGCCTAAGGCACTTGACTTCTAACCAGAGGCTGGCGGTTCAAACCTACCAGCCGCTCCTGGGAAGGAAGACTGGGCAATCTACCTCCATAGAGATACTGCCTCAGAAACCCAAGGAGGGGTCACTATGATTGGAATCGACTGTACTGCAGTGTTTTTTAGATGGTAATTCCATATGTTAAACTCTTTTTTCCAAAGCAGCTACATCATTTTACATTCCCACCAGTGGTCATCAACACTTGTCATTGTCTGCTTTTCGGATTACAGTTATTCTAATGGTCTTAAGGGAGCTCTGGTAGCATAGTGGCTAAGGCACTTGACTACTACCCAGAAGGCTGGTTGTTCAAACCCACCAGCCACTCCTCGGAAGGAAAATGGGGCAATCTACTTCCGTAGTGATACTGCCTTGGAAACCCAAGAAGGAGTCACTATGAGTTGGGTCTGACTCCACAGCACATAACAACAACAATGGTCATGAAGTGGTTCCTCATTGTAGTTTCAATTTTCACTTCCCTAATGACTAATACCGAAGGAAGATTGGGCAATCTGCTTCTGTAGAGATGCCACCTCGGAAATCCAAGGAAGGGTTGCTATTAGTCAAATCCAACTGCACGGCAGTGAGTTAGAATAATGACTAATGTTTGTTCAGTATCTTTCATTTGCTTATTGGCTATTTGCATATGTTCTCTGGAAACATATATACAACAACCACACACACACACACACACACATATGTGTGTGTATATATATATATA
>NW_006921641.1:5039282-5041172 GCF_000298275.1 Orycteropus afer afer | reverse complement strand
ATAACCAAAAACCAAACTCACTGCCTTCGAGTCGGATCCAACTCATAGCGACCCCTCCTTGGGTTTCCAAGGCAGTATCACTATGGAAGTAGATCGCCCAGCCTTCCTTCTGAGGAGTGGCTGGTGGGTTTGAACTGCCAGCCTTCTGGTTAGCAGTCGAAAGCCTTAGGCACTGTGCCACAGAGCTCCTATGTATGTATGTATGTATGTATGTATGTAGTGTGTGTGTGTGTGTGTGTGTGTGTGTATTCAGATCTCTTTTCCATTCTTAGTTCAGTTATTTGTCTTTTATTATTCAGTTATAAAATATCTTTATATATTCTGGATGAGAGTCCCTTATCAGATGTATGACTTGTAAATATTTTTTCTCTCTCTATGTGGTTACTTTTTTACTTTCTTTGAATCACATATTTTTTTAAAAATTTGAATAGGGTCAAAATTGTCTGTGTTCTCTTTTGTTGATTGTGCTTTCAGTGTTATATCTAAGAAATCATTATCTAACCCAATATCACAAGAATTTATTCCTATGTTTTCTCCTAAGGGTTTTATAGTTTTAGCTTTTACAGGTGGAGCTAAAATTAACTTTAACTTTTATTTATGGTGTGAGATAAGAGTCCACATTTCTTCTTCATGTGTATATCCATATGCGCAATAAAAAAGAGTTGCTTAATGAATGAAAAATCTTATGTGACTTGTCTTCAGAAGCATCTGGATTTTTCCTACAGATCTTATAGGCTAAAGTAAAATATTGAATCCATTGAACTGATACAGAACAGAATAAAGTTTTGCGTAACTTAAACCTCTCGGGCTTTCAAAATGAAGAGCATGCATTAGAAGTGTTGATAAAATATGGTGACATTTCAGCCCCATTAGGCTCTGCTAATAATTCTGCCAGTAGAAGTAAAGGATGGTGTCAGTATTCCTGGCACAGGAAAAATTCCTGTGAAATTGGGGAGGGGAATGTTTCAATGTGTGGGAAAAGAGTAGATGTCAGCAAAGTTGAGACAGCCAAATTAGGGGGAGAGAGTTGGAACGCATAGCATTCTAATAGCCACTGTACACAAGATTATGGGGCTTTTCTAACCCAAATTTTCAACTAAACATATGGAGAAAATTTCCTCACCATTAAAATGCTTTCCAGTTGTATAATGGACATCATGAAGACACAGCTTATTTCATTATCTCTGTGAAGCCTTCCCATATCCCTCCAGATCCATCTGCCCTGAGAATTCTAGCGACTTTCACCTTCTCAAATCCACAACTCTGTCTTGACAACTTAAGGACACAGCCAGGCTTTGAGTTTCCTTCTTTATGTTGTGGCTTAGAAACCCTCTCTAGAGAGCGGCGACACTTGGGTCTATCTTGCTCAGGAGCCACTGTCAGGCAATGCCAATGTTCAGTGTCAGAGAACATTGCTTCATCCATTTTTTTCAAGTATTTCAGTTTTAAATCTAATCCCTAATACCACATCATGCTTTCAAAATTTTCTCTTTCCCTTTGATTTCAGCAGTTAAGCTATGAGATGTGTAGGTGTGTTTGTTTTGTTTTATTCAATCTGCTTAGATATCTCTGAGTTTCTTGAATCTGTGATGTGTGGTCTTTTATTAATTATGGGCGAAGTCTTAACTATTATCTCCTAAAATATTTTTTCTGCCACCTTTTCTTTATTTCTTTCTTTGGGGACTCCACTTACACATACTTTATACTATTTGGTAATATCCCAATTGTTGTTGTTGTTGTTGTTAAGTGCCGTCGAGTCATTTCCGACTCATAGCGACCCCATGCACAGCAGAATGAAACATTGCCCGATCCCGCACCAGCCCCACAATCCCTGCTATACTCGAGCCCATCATCGCAGCCACTGTATCAATCCATCTCGTTGAAGGCCTC
>NW_006921641.1:5031688-5033532 GCF_000298275.1 Orycteropus afer afer | reverse complement strand
TAGGGTAACAAGGGAACGTGTTCAGTGCAGATCAGTGAGTAAGCACAAGCCCGCCTTGTTTCAGTGCCTATGCTTAAACTGCCCCCTGGCTGAATATCCCAATATCACCTTTTTTTCTCTCTCTCTCTCTGTATTTCAGTTTGGATGATTTCTATTGGCCCATCTTCAAGTTTACTGATTGTTTCCTCTGATGTGTTCAGGCTCAGAAGCTCATCAAATAAATTTCACCTTTGATATTGTAGGGTTTTTTAACTAGCATTTCAGAATTAATATTTTAAGTCTACCTTTCTGCTAATATTTCTCACCTGTCCATGCATGTTGTCCACTTTTTCTTCTAGATCTTTTGATAAATTAATCATAGTTATTTTAAAGTGTCTGTCTGATTTTTCTAATCTGGGCCACCTCTTTGTTTAGGTCTGCTGACTGCTTATCTATTGATAATGGATCAATAGATAATGTTTTCTTCTTTTTTTTGTGTTTTTCATAATTTTTTAATTGAATAACAGACTTCTATATAATGTAGAAAAGAACAGAAGAGACTGGAGTAAAAAGTATTTACACACAAAATTAAGCATACCTTTTTATCAGTCATTAGTGAGAAAAAAAAAACAGCAAGGTTGAGTCAATTTACTCAGTAATTGAGCCATATTTGGGTTTTATTTTGATACATTTCCTTGCTATAAACCACACACTTCAAATTCCCCCTAGTGATGGGGGGATGCTACCTTCTGCTTCGTGTAAACACCGTATGCCTGAGGGATTACTCATTGCTTCTTCCCTATCTTCCACTCTCAGAAGGCCGTGCATGCCTGTCCCACAGAAGGGCATCTCACTTCATGCTCGTCCAGTGGTAGGCAGTTGTTGCTTATTACTCAGAGAATGCTGTGTGGTGGGAGTCCCTGAGTGGCACAAATAGTTAAATACTTGACTGCTAACTGAAAGGTTGGAGGTTCAAGTTCACCCAGAGGCACCTTGGAAGAAAGTTTTGATGATCCACTTCTTTAAGATTACAGCCATTGAAAACCCTTTGGAACACAATTCTGCTCTGACACACATGGGGCTGCAATGAGTTGAAGTTGACTGAACGGCAATTGATTTTGATTACACCATGTGATGTAGATGGTGTGATTTCTCATTTCTCCCACTCCAGCCTCAGTCCTATATGGGCCTGGGCTGCACAGTGGAGATTTCTCAGCACCCCTGATCCTCATCCCCTTATATTCTTAGTGTCAGCAGACCCTATCTTTGTATCATTACAGGATTCTGGGCCTGAGCAGTTTCCTGCCCTCCTCTCAGAGCAGACTGCTTTTGCTTCCACCCTTCCTTCAGCATGAGTGTAACTTTACCTGGGACAGGGGCAATTTCCTGCTCTGCCTCCTGTGGTAGACCGCTGATGCTTGTTGCTTGTTACTCGGTGCGAGACTTTTGCCTCTCCCCAGCTTCTTGCCTCTCCCCATCACCTAGCCCCAGGAAGAGATAATTTTTGCTTCTACCCCTTTTTCAGTGGCATTTTTAAAATATGGTAGTACTGAGAGAGCAACTTGTTACCAATGAATGTGTTAATAAATGAATTAATGAAACAAAATTGATTTTATGGTGTTTGCTTTATAGTTAGCACTGAAGTAAATGCATCCCTGTTGAGGGTCTCTTTCCTTTGGGGCCTTTATAGTAAAGGAAAGGATTTTGTAGATTTTTTTTGGCTTTATCTCATTGTTACTGAAAGAGTTATGATCTCCGTGGCTTTTAACTTCCTAAGTGAAAGAAAAACTCCTCATCCCTTTTGCTTTTTAAGAATTGAGCTCTGAAGGGCAATGTACCAAATGTGAGTGACCAATATGGCAGCA
>NW_006921641.1:5020989-5030623 GCF_000298275.1 Orycteropus afer afer | reverse complement strand
AAAAAAAAAAAAAAAGAAAGAATTGAGCTCTGACCTTAGACTCTTGTCCTCATGGAAGGACATTATAAGTAGCTCCATAAGAGCGACTATTGTATTTGCTGTGAAGATGTTCTCATGAATGTAAGTCCCCACATAATACAGTGAAGAAATTTAACATGAATCTTAGTACAGGAAGAGTTGTGTTCCCAGTTCAACCAGTTCCTTTGCTTTTTTGTTTGTTTGCTTTGTTTTCCCTTTTAATCTTATGAATGCTGTGACTATTTAGCAATGGATCATTTCCTTCTTTACTTTGAAGATTCAGAATTCAATTTATGGCTTAAATCGTAATCACTGTACATGATCACCTGGTGTGCATTTTTGCATTTTAACCTTACCTCTGTCTTTATTTCTTCACCCCTATTTTTGTCTCCACTTATTTATCTATTTATATTTTATCCTGTTGTAAACCACTACAACTATTTCACTTAAATGAAATAGTATCTAAAAAGCTGCTTGTGACAAATTGGTGCAAATAAATGAATTGATGAAATTTAATTGATTTTATAGTATTTGATTTTTAGGTAATACTGAGAAGAAAACAGCAACACATCCCCATAGGGAGGGACTCTTTTCTTTGGGACCTCTGTAGTAAAGGAAACAAAGGTCATGAAAAAGGGAAACGTTGGCAAAGACCCCTAGTGGGTGCATAGTCCTCCGGATGTTCCCGGCTTCCCATTGATCTTACGGAACTTGGATTCTGCCACACATTTCTCGGAGTAACTACTTCGCTCCATTCTCACAAGTGTCATTGATGCACCATCTTAAAACCATCTTTACGAGGTGAGTAGATAGGAATACAGTTAAATTAT
Source organism: Orycteropus afer afer (assembly GCF_000298275.1). NCBI lineage: Eukaryota > Metazoa > Chordata > Mammalia > Tubulidentata > Orycteropodidae > Orycteropus > Orycteropus afer. The sequence goes on along the minus strand of NW_006921641.1, from coordinate 5,029,775 downwards.
TTATTGGGAGGCACAGCCATATGGCTTGCGTTTAAAGAAACTCAGCTCCTTCTCTTATGAAAAAGGAGCCCTCAGAAGAGCTTATTCTTTCTTAGAGTAACTTCTTCCCTTTGGACAATTGGAAGGGGGTCAGGCTTATGCAAAGACACAAGGAAAAGGAAAGAAGTCCTTTCTATTGGGGGGAGACCACTCTCTCCCAAGGTCCCTGTCTGGCCTCAATGCCAATCTCTCCCTGTGGAGTTGGATCCCCTTGCAAGTAACTCCACCACATTCTTCTACTTTCTCTCCTTCTCCTCCTCCTCCTCTCTGCCAACTTGCCATCTGCAAGAGGATATTGGGTTTCACTCATCTACATACTGATATCACTGCAAAGTCAAATGCTGAACCTGCAAAGGACAGGACAAAAGGAACTAACACAGCTTGATGCATGCTGTAACTTTTTCCCACAATGCGTTTAATTTCTAACTCCCACACTAAGGCTAGTGGGAAGAAAAGAGACACAATACGTAGAACACATAGAACCTTTTAAGATCACAACTCTATGGACTTGCAGAGAAAATGGACAAATCTCTTACTTAGAAATTAAATCCACTCAACAGAATATTAATTCACCCAATCACCCACATTGCCTTCTGGTTCTATGCCCCTTTCTTTTATCATGTGCAAGTGTGGAGCTATACAACCATCAGCAGCATACTCTAGAAGATCCGGCTTTACATTTGATGTAACCCAGTTTGTCTGCCCTGCCTGGACCTCAGCCCACAGCCTATTATAGAACCAAAAGGCCAACAGAAGAGGAAATAACTCCTGGCTAGTCCATTCCTTTATGTGCCATGGTCTAGTGCTCCTTCTTCTTGTGAGATTGTCCTAAGGTTACTGCAAAAAGTCAGGTCAGCTGTTGCAAAATTACAGGACAGTAAATTCAGAGGTTTATGTATTATTTTTCTAAAGGGATTTAAGCCACCTATTTGCATCACTCTATTTGGAGTTCCTGGGTGATGCAAATGGTTGGCACATTCAGCTGCTAACCAAAAAGTTGGTGATTCAAGTCCACCCAACAGTACCTAGGAAGAATGGTGTGGTGATCTACTTTCAAAAAAATCATCCATTGAAAACTCTCTAGAGTATAGTTCTGCTCTGATATGTAAAGGGTCACCACGAGTTGGAGTTGACTCAAAGGCAAATTATTATTATTTTTTTAATAACTACTTATAGTACTCTTTTTTCCTTTTAGAATACAGTGGAGCCAGTGTTGCTCTCCATGAAGATGAGTGCTGGGAATAAAGCCATTTGGGACTTGACATTTTTTCCATCCTGAACATAAATGCAGTATGGATTACTCTGAAGTGGGGAATTCCCTCATTTTGTCAAATAAATTGATGACAACAGCATCAGCTGGATCATCTCCACAGAGTGAGGGATGTGGATTACACACAAAATGCACAAGAGCTATGTAAGTATTTGAATTGTCACACAATATTTAAACTCTAGTTGTTTTTCTCTTGCATGAGTTCTTTAGAAATCCAAATAGCCAAGAAATTGTGTCTAATTCAACAATATCATCCCATTCCCTAATGTTTCTTATATTGTAAATACTCAATAAATGATGTTGAGTGAATGAGTACATGCAGGCCTTAAATTCACATCCATCTGTGTAGGTTCTGCTGAGTCTCTTATAGAAGCCTGCTTTGCCTTAAGAAGAAAAAAAAAGACTTGCAACCTCCAAAGGGACAAGGTAAAGTGGCTGCTCTGACTAGCTCCCTGGGGAAGCATTTAACTCTGTGGGTCTTAGATTCACCATCTATAATATGAAGGAGCTGGACTAGCTTATGTCTAAGGTATGCTTCAGCTCTTTAAGGCTAAATTGTGGGAAATAAGCCAAACACCTCAACACCCTCTATGATGTCAGAAGGAAAGCATCCCCTCTGTGAAGAGCAAGACTGAGAATCTTGTTAGCTAAGACATTGTCATGTGAACCAAAAACCAGTCCATGGAGACATTGATTACCCATATTTTTGTTACACTCAATTTTTAGGAAAACTGGAAATATGTTAGGGACAAGCACAAATTCAGACCTTTATTTTATTCATCTGCATATATCCCCTAAACAAACAAACAAAAACCTGAAAGTGAAAACAATGGCCCTAGAGCATTGAGAATGCCTCGGTTTTCAAGGGAAGAGTTAATATTACATGAAGTTCATGCTACACTAGCTTTAAATTAATAAGGTAGACAACTGTGTTAACTTCAAATGACAATCAGGTTTTTTTTTTTTCATTCCAAATATGTTTAAAAAAAAAAAAACACTGCCGTCGAGTCGGTTCCGATTCACAGCGACCCATCCTTGGGTTTCTGAGGCAGTATCTCTATGAAAGTAGATCGCCCAGTCTTCCTTCCGAGGAGTGACTGGTGGGTTTGAACCGCCAGGCTTCTGGTTACCTGTCAAATGCCTTAGGCACTACACCACCAGAGCTCCCCAAATATATGTTACCATATGTCGTAGTTAAGGTTGTGTGTCAACTTGGCTAGGCCTGGTTGAGTGGCTGGGCAGCTGCGTATAGTATTCCCCATGATGAGACTGACAATCAACTCCATGGTGGGATCTACCACAAGCAGCTGAGCAGCTGCTTTAGGTGTGTGGTCTGCTTCTCATATATAAGAAGCAGCTTTGTGAATTGTCTCTAGTTTACAGCATGATTGAACCCTACATGTAGCCATGTTGTTGTTTAGCAGCCTGCCATGCTCTGCTGACCCTGGGACTTTCAACGGACTTGAATTATTGGCCTGCCGTGTGATTTGGTAACATCAAGACTGTGCCTTTTTATTTGTCAACCTTGGGCTTGTCAGTCTCAGCAGCCAGCAGCTATCTGAGTGAAGAGATGCCTGTAGCTCCAGTGGGCCAGAAGCAGGAGGCAGGGCTGAAGCCCCAGGTTGAGGGGCTTTCACCCAGCCCCTAGAGCCTGGCACTTTGAACTTGGACTTAAGCCTCCAAACTGTAATAGAATAACCTCCTGTTTGTTAAAGCCATCCCATTTGTGGTATATTCCTCTCAGAGAGGCACTAGGTAACCAAAACACCCTATAAAATCAGAGATAGCCAAAATAAAATTCTAGATGTCACCCTCTAGTGGCAAAAATGAATCATTGCTAAATAGCTGTTTTGTCCTGAGCAAACAGTAAACACACATACAAATAAACAGTTACTTGTCGAATCAACCCCAATGCCTAATTTTTTGGACGTGTATCACCACATTTTTATTCCCAGGCACTTCTGGGTGGACTCAAATCTCCAACCTTTTGGTTAGCAGGGCAAATAGGTGTTGTTGTACTGTTGGCAGGTACTGCCGAGTCAGTTGTGACTCATAATGACCTTCTACATAACAGAATGAAACATGGCCTAGCAAATAGTAGCTGCCATTTATTGGGGACTTATTACATTTCAAGAGGTCCCTAGGTGTTGCAAATGGTTTATGCGAGCTTATTGACAGAAATGGTTGGCAATTCAAACCCGCTCAGCAGCATCATGGAGGAAAAGCCCGGCAATGCTTCCATAAAGATTACAGCCAAGAAAACCCTAAGTAACGATTCTCTTTTGTAACAACACATGGGGAGTCTGTGAGTCAGAATCAACTTGACAACAACTGGTTTGTTTTTGTTTTTTTTATTACATTTCAAGGACTGGCCTCAGTTTTTATATGGTAATAAGATAAATGATTTAAGAAAGGTAGCTTTCAATGTCATGGAGAAAGCTAGAAGTCTTTGAGTTCACAAAGCCCAAGCTACACCTTACTATTTATTTCACTGGCTGTGTTTTCACCCCCAGTATGTTCCTGAACACTTGGGGTGGCATCTAATCCTATTACATTTTCCCATACCTTCTTTGGACCTTCTTGGAGTTCTGAGTGGTGCTTGAGAATTTCTGTAACTCATACTTCTTCATTATTTTCAGCTCAGAACCTCTAATTCCAGGTTGTCCAAATGAAGAGAGAAAAGAAGCAAGGAAGCAAACCAAAGAAACAAAGAAACAAAAATGGAAATGGATGAAATCATAAGCCCAAACCTTGTCAAATCTCCAGAAGTCCAGGGATCTTTTAATTCAAATAAAATTACTTAACATTCATAGTTTGAAAGGTATTTAATGAATAGCAAAAACACATATTTACATGGTTACAATTTGTCTTTTTCAGTAATCTCACCCTTCTCAGATTTTCTAAGTTTCCTATGTGTATACAGAGTGAGTTTCTGAACTTGGCCCTGTACTTGATATCTTCTGTACTTGGAATCTAATCAAATTAGTGCCCATTTCTCAAAAGGAATCACTCCATATTGTCAAAGCCTTTTACAAGCCTAGGCCTAAGGATACAAAATTATTCATATATTCTGTTTATAAATGTCCATTCCCTTCTTTAGAGAGCCCAACAGCCCAGCAGTATTCATGTAGAGTGATCCCTCCTCAGGACATACAAACTCAAATGCTTACTAGCTAGTCGGTCACAGCTCTTCTGTGAGAATTCAGGCTCAAGGTAGCAGATCCTCCAAACTGTTAAAGGAAGCCAGAATACCAGAATTCTATGAAGAAACTTCCTAGTTTTCAGATTTTAAAAATGGAACATCAAAAAAAAAAAAAAAAAATCAAATCAAAATAGGTGTGAAACACAGTCTAGGACAAACAAAACAGGTTTTCTGCCCAGGTGGATGCCTTGAGCTAGTTTTGGGTTTCTGCCCTCGGGAGCTTTGGTGATTCAAACCATCCCGAGGAGACACAGCCTTGAGCAGGCTTGCAGGACTATGAGAAAGTCTCAAAGAGGCAAGTTGCTTGCTGTTTCTGACGCAGATATTCACTATTATTGCAGATAGCTCTTGAAGGCAAGCAGGATACAAGCTTATTTGCGAATTTCTCTTATTTGGCACTATCCCATTATTTGGATATTCCTAAAAGTTTCCAAGAATGTGAGATTTTGTGATGTCTGGTGTAAAATTTTTCTTTACTCTCCTGGTAGCCATCCAAAGTCATTCCTTTTTCCTTGTGGCCATCAAAACTCGACCTTCACTAAAACCCGTACTGGTTTTGTGGCTTAGGTGATGATATCTCCAATAGGGACTGTGAAGTCTTCAGAAAGACAGAGGAACACACGAATTAAAATATAGCCCAGTTTTGAAATGGGGCCAAAGCATCATTGCAGTTTTAGCAGTATGATTATCAAAGGTTGACTTGATAATCTCACATCTTTCATAACTCATGGAGGAAAAGGAAGACTTGACTGGGTTTTCTTTATTTGGGAGTAGATTTGCTCTTTGTCTGTGTGGCTTCAGAACTCCTTAGGCACTATGCCACCAGAGCTCCCATTAAATCTCTTCTACTTTGTATTAATTTAAAATGTATACAGACAATCCCCAAATTACAAATGAGTTCCATTCCTAAGTCTGCCTTTCAGTTGAATTTGTACATAAGTCAGAACAGTTAGGTATGGTTTGTATCTCATGTTAGTTAGTCAAATGTCAGTCTTAGTATATAGTATATAGTCTATCTTTCTATGCATAACAACTTCAAATGAGCACTTCCAGATACACTAAAACATCTTTAACATAATAATGCAGTAATAATAATTTTTTAATATGTACCTCAAACTAATACTCATTTGCTATTACAAACCATTGTACAGATCTCCAATTTTTAGTGCAATAAATAGGCTTTAAAGTGGTTGGTTTGTAACTACAGGTTGTATGTAAGTCAGACATTCATAATGCAAAACTGCCTGTACTTTTAAAATAAATGCTATAATCACTACCTTCCACCCAAAACTTTCTTGACTCCAGAGTTGTCCTACATCAATATAGATAAAAAGCCACAGGTACTTGGACTCCTCAGTGGGGGGAAAAATGTGTAGGGGAAGTTTTGCACTTTCTAGGAGGAAGAGCTGTGTCCAGTGGAAAAAGGCCTTGTTGAAGCTTCAATGGGAGATGAGGGAGGCTGGGAGTCACCACTCAGTGTGCCTAGGCCAGCTGTTAGAATATCAACAGACCAACTATGCTATAAACAGTGAGACTTTAAAAGGTACAGGTTTAGCAACTTAATGGTTTTCAGCTTGATGGTATTGTGGGAGTTTTACTCCTTTTATCATCAATTTCTTTAAAAGACGAATGGGATAAGGGCTTTCCGAGATTTGGGATAGTCCTTAAACATCCTGAGGTAGAACCTAAAAGACAGGAAAGGAATGATTACAAATGAAGTCAAGCTGTGGTCAAGAGTTGTGTATTACATACACAATCCTGAAATAACAGTAATAACAATAATCTATGAGTGGATACATAGACACTCAAGCTGAACAGGAGTGATAAGGCAAATGAGACTACACCCACTAATGCATATAGGTTTGAAAGAGAATATCTCTATCTATCTATCTATATATTTATTTACATGTGCTGCAAATATATCCATGAATACAACAGAGCATACAGGGGACAAAGTCATGAAAACCTCTTATCCATAAGTAAACACCTTGAGGGAATGAGTTGCTGGGCATGAGGGCTCAAGACCATAGTCTCAGGGGACACTAAGGTCAATTGGCATAACACAGTCCACAAAGACAATGTTCTACATCCTACTTTGGTGAGTAGCAATTGGAGTCTTAAAAGCTTGTGAGTGGTCATATCAGGTGCAACTATTGGTCTTTCTCAGTCCAAAGTAAAGAAAATCAAAGATTCAGGGAAACAATTAGTTCAAAGGACTAACGGACCATGCCTCCATGACTCTGAGACCAGAAGAACAAGATGGTGCTTGGCTACCACTGTTGACCACTCTGAAAGGGATCACAACAGGAGGTCCCAGCTTGTTAAGTGCCGTCAAGTCAGACCCAACTCATCATGACCCCTCCTTGGGTTTCCGAGGTAGTATCATTACGGAAGTAGATTGCCCAACCTTCCTTCTGAGGAGTGGCTGGTGGGTTTGAACCGCTTTTATTTATTTATTTATTTAATAATTTTGAGATTAGTTCCACGTTTTTCTCCCACTCTAGCTGGGACTGCCAGCTACAGTGGGAGAAAAATGTGGAACTAATCTCAAAAAAAAAAAAAAAAAAAAGACCAGGCTTTCTGGTCTGATGAATGAAGACTGGTAGACTCTCAGGCGGGAACTGAACTCAACCCTCATGGCTCTACTTTCAGCCAAATGATAGGAGAAATAAAAAAAGAAGAAGAGTTGAGTTTTGATGTCTCTAACATCCTTGTTACAAGCCAACCAATAGTTAGTTACTCGGGTCATGATGGTTATTTGTCCATTTTCTTTCTCCCTCGTACAGACTATCTCTTCAAGAATCTTAATTCCATGGTGAATTAATAAAATGTAATAACTAAAAAGAATCTCCCATTTGGATGGAGCTGAGAAATACAGAGACACAGAGAGAGACTCCAAAGATTATGGATAAGGTTAGCTCTAGAGAAAGTGACAGTTTCCCAGCAAAATACCCCTTTCTTAGGCCTGAGCATGTCAAGAGGAACATTACCTGGTAAAAAGTCTGTCTCTCTGAGTTACTTTGGTCCCCTTCATTAACTAAAGCTGGTAGCCCTCAAGTTATAATCAAGATGATAAAGTATCTTAGTCTGAATTGAAGGACAAATAATACATTACAAGTGGTGGCTGCTTTTGGCATGATATGACAGGACTGGTGAGCTGCCCTTGCTCATGTAGCCTCTCTTGTGTGTGCCTGGCCACCTTTGTTAAAGTAATTACAAAGCTCAAATCACACTATTGAAAAAAAAAAAAAAAAGATGCCCTTTGGGGCAGTCTGATGTAATTGGATAGAGTCTTATTTTGGGATTGTTGTTGCTTCACCATCTGGAAACTTCTGGTGGAATCTCCACCCTCCCTGACCAAGCACAAGTGACCCTGCACTTGTCTGGGTCTCCATCTGCTAGGACTATGCTGTCTCTTCCCCCACTTCCTCTCTGCCTTTGGTGGGCAACAAACCCTGCCCAAGGTGGTGGTTGTTGTTGTTGTTATGTGCTGTCGAGTCCCACCAACTCATAGCCACCCCTCCTTGGGTTTCTGAGACAGTATCACTACGGAAGTAGATTGCCCAATCTTCCTTCCGAGAAAGAGATAGCCAGGCTACCTGGAAGGGAGCGGCTGGTGGATTAGAACCGCCAGCCTTGGGTGTGGCAGGTGACTGCCTTAGGCCTGAGGCCAACCCCTAGGGCCCTGCCTGAGGTAGTGAGAACAATTACCCTTACTCTATTATAGGCTAGGGACCCTCTTCTTTCCCACCAGGTATAGGGTGGTGGCAGAATTTGGCCGTGAGGAGAGGTGGTGTTTTGTTCATTTCTGACAGGTCTGTGTTTCTGAGTAAAGTCTACTCCAAGGAAAAGAATCTACTCTTAATTTAACCTTACAAACTACAAAATTAGCCATAAGCCAGACTAAAACACCTAGATAGGCGGCAAGGGTTCCCCTAGCCTCTAGTTCCAAAGGCATTGCCTTTTTGGGTATTCCCCGCTCTCTGTCTCCAGTGAAAACAGGCTTCTTCTTTCCTACAGTGGCAAAAAAACATATTAGGGAAAGGATCTGAAGTTCACGCTTGAATTTAAAGCCTGATAAAAACTTACTTAGTATGTAGCCTTTTCCTTCCAGGCATGTTGTTGTTGTTGTTATGTGCCGTCTAGTCCGCCCGGGCTCATAGCGACCCCTCCTTGGGTTTCCAAGGCAGTATCACTGCGGAAGTAGATAGCCCAATCTTCCTTTCCAGGAGTGGCTGGTGAGTTTGAACCTCCAGCCTTCTGGTTAGCAGTCAA
>NW_006921641.1:5004548-5020692 GCF_000298275.1 Orycteropus afer afer | reverse complement strand
ACTCCTCGGAAGGAAGGTTGGGCAATCCTACTTCCGTAGTGATACTGCCTCGGAAACCCAAGGAGGGGTCGCTATGAGTCGGGGCCGACTCGACTGCACATAACAACAACAACAACAACCTTCCCAGAAAGCCAGTTTGACTATGATTTATTGAGAGGCGAGGACCAAGGAGAGATTGAGCTGAGGCTAATCTTGCACAGATACCAGTGATACAAAATACCTGCATTCCTTACTGAAAAAATAGAAGACAGACACCGAGTAATCCTTCACAGACAACCAGACACTATGGGAGAGAGATCCAATAAATCTACCGTCTCATGACCATAGTACTGGGGGACCCCAGACTCAACTGGCACAACAAAATACATAAAAGCCTTGCTCTGTCCTACATTAGTGAGTAGCAACTGGGGTCTTAAAAGCTTTCAAGCAGCCATCTAAAATGCATCTAATGGTCTCCTAGCATCAGAAGCTAAGAAGAACACACAAAAAAAAATAAAACACACAAGGGCATTTGGAAGCAATCAGCCACAGGACACCATGGCCCTCAAGACCAGAAGAACTAGATGGTGCCTGGCTACCAATGCCAACCACTCAGAAAAGGATCAAATCTGGAGATCCTGGATAGGATGGGAGGGAAAACATAGAACAAAATCCAAAAACTCAATAATAACCAGAATTACTGGTCATATGAAATCTGATGAGACTCCCAATACTATAGCCCTGGAAAACATTCTGCGCCTAGAATAAAACTCACCCCCAGGGGTGGGCTTTCAGCCCAGTAGTTAACAAAATGTACACGCAGACCACTCAACCCAGGATGATGCACCCACATACTCTATGGTAATACATCCCTTAGAGCAATAGACCACGAGACACCAGAGAACCAACATGCAAACTGAGGAAATGCAGGACAAATAGGAGTGAATAAATATGAGGGGCACAGGGGGAGGGTTACAGGGTAGGGAGGGGAGGAGACTGGGTTAGGGATGGACATGGTAAATGCGGAGTGAAACTACATGTACACGTAATGTTGGATGTAAAACAAGTTCTTAAAATAAAAATAAATTTAAAAAATATAGCATCTTAAAAAGAAAGAAAGAAAGGAACCCTGGTATTACACAGATTTCAGGGGGAAATAATCCTTCTAGATTTTCCAAGGCTGGAATTAAAAAATAGCAGCCACATTAGGCACAGGGCTAGTACTTTGTAATTGGATAATCACAGTTATCCCCAAAAAAACCCAGACTCGCTGCCTTCAAATCCCATCCAGCTCAGAGCAACCACTCCTTGGGTTTCCAAGGCTGTGTCTCTAGGGAAGTAGATTGTGCCATCTTCTTTCCGAGGAGTGACGATTGGGCCATCTGCTTCTATAGCGATACCACTTCAGAAACCCAAGGAGGAGTCGCTATGAGTCGGATCCGACTGGACAGCAGTGAATGTGGTGTTTTTTTTGTTTTGCTTTGTTTGGGGGGGGGGCAAAGTACTACCCCCACGCCTAATGTGGCTGCTATTTCAGTGGTGAGAAATGTGGCAGAGGGGAATTAGATTGAAGCATGAAATGGAAAGCTATTACTTTTACTCCTTTACTCTTACCGATAGCTTACTGTGAAAAAAGCTTTGGTGACACCGTGGCGAAAGCATTGGGCTACTAACCAAAAAGTTGGTGGTTGGAGCCCACCAGCTTCTCTGTGAGAGAAAGATGAAGCAGTCTACTTCCATAAAGATTTACAGCCCTGGAAACCCAGTGGGGTGGTCCTACTCTGTCCTATATGATCGCAATGAGTCCCAATCGATGCAATGGCAGTGGGTAATGTGGCATATAAAGAAAAAAAAAAAAAAAAACACTGCCATCAAGTCAACTTCAATTCATAGTGGCATCATGGTTAAAGTATACAGCTGCTAACCAAAAGGCCAGTGATTTGAACCTACCAGCTACTCCATGGGAGAAAATGAGGCAATCTGTTTCTGTAAAGATTTATAGCCTTGGAAACCCTATGGAGCATTTCTACTCTGTCCTAAAGGGTCGTTATGAATCAGAATCAACTCAATGACAGTGGGTTTGGTTTTTCGGTTATTGCCTATTGCCAACCAGTAACCATCTCCAAATGAGGCAGCAAGGAGGCCACAAACCTGAAACACCTAACTGCATGTAGACACAAGGCCATAAAAGCATTCTTGTTGGAATGCTTCTTCAGCAAGGCAGGCACAGTGCCTCTCAATAGCCAACTCAGTATGCCTCTGTGTAGGAGTTTATTTTTACTCTTCGGGGAAAAAAAAAAAAAATGGTACTACTACTACTACTACTGGGAGCTCTGGTAGCATAGTGCCTAAGGCACTTAACTGCTAACCAGAAGGCTGGCAGTTCAAAACCACCAGCCACTTCTCAGAAGGAAGGTTGGGCAATCTACTTCTGTAGTGATATCACCTCAGAAACCCAAGGAGGGGTCACTATGAGTCAGGTCTGACTCAATGGCACATAACAACAACAACAACTACTACTACTACTACTGTCATCCAGCTAAATTACAAATTCAGTGAAGCCTAAGATGTTAGAATTTACCAATTCAAATTATTATGAATACCTTACCTTATAAAAATAAATATCTTAGGTTTCTAAATCTGACTCAATGCATTTGGAAAAGAAATCCATGTAGATGCCCCTACCTTGATTGAAAAGTTTACCTGTGGTGGTGGAAAGCTCGTAGCCCAAGGAAGCAGAATGAGAAAAATGCAAATGCAAGTCCTGGGAAAGACCAAGTAGCCAGGGCATAGCCAATCCATTCAGTGATCTCACCAAAGAAATTGGCTCCAGAGACATATGTAAATAATCCACCTGTGGGCAGAAGAGTCAGAATAAAATCATTTCAAATTTAGACTCCTCTACTTTGTTGCAACTGGTGGTGTAGTACCTCAGGCATTTGACTGCTAATCAGAAGGCTGGTAGTTCAAACCCACCAGCCACTCTTTGGAAAGACGATTGGCAATCTACTTCCATAGAGATACCACCTCGAAAACCCAAGGAGGGGTTGCTATGAGTCAAATCGATTCAATGGCAGTGAGTTTGGTTTTTTTTTTTTTTTTTTTTTTTTTTACTTTGTTGCAAGGCAAATAAGGGCAGCCAGAACAAACATGACTGGACTCCCTTCACAGTCACAGGAGTTTTACAGAATCCTCCTTTGAGGAAGAGAACAAAGCAACAGCAATATGTTGACCTTGGAACATCCTGGAATCTTGAGAAATGGCCCAACTTCTTGATGAGCTCCATTCAAATCCCCAACAATTATTGGACACTAACTTTGGATATACAAGGGAGAAATACAGGATGTCTGGCTTTTGTTTCATTTTATTTACTGATGTTCCCAGTCTAATGCTTACTTTTCCACTATTCTTCCCTGAATACCCACATGCTCAGCATTTTTCAAGGTTAAAGAACTGAAGGAAAAATTCAAGACTTGAGCTGCAATATTGAAGGATTATATGGGCAAAATATTGAACAATGCAAGAAGCATCCAAAGACAATGGAGCCAAAGACAAAAGATACCAAGCTGTGCACATAGGAGATAGACAACAGATGCTAATACCAACCAGCACATCCACAATAATGCATTGCCATTAACACCAAACACCAGGCTACAGATAAACACATAAACATCTAAGATCAGATGGGGTTCAGTGAACAGGAGTATACTCTAGACCAAGGATAGATTCAGCGGAGGCTAATCTTACAGAGATACCAGTGATACAAAATACCCACAATCCTTACAGAAACAACAGAAGACAGACATAGAGTAATCCCTCACAGACAGCCAGATACTGTGGGAGAGAGATCCAATGGATCTACCAACTCAGGACCATAGTACTGGGGAAAACCAGACTCAATTGGCACAACAAAATACATAAAAGTCTCATCCTGCATTGTTGAGTAGTGATTGGGGTCTTAAAAGTTTTCAAGCGGCCATCTAAGATGTAGCTAATGGTCTCCTAGCACTGAAAGTGAAGAAGAGTGCAAAAAAAACAAGGGCATTTGGAAGCAATCAGCCCTAGGATATGATGTCCCTCAAGACCAGAAGAACTACATGGTGCCTGTCTACCAATGCCAATCACTCAGGAAAGGATCAAATCTGGAGATCCTGGACAGAGTGGGGGGAAAAATGTGGAACAAAATCCAAAAATTCAATAATGACCAGAATTACTAGTGAGATGGAGTCTGATGAGACCCCTAATATTATGGCCCTGTGATACATTCTGGGCTTGGAATAAAGCTCACTCCTAGGGGCTGGTTCTCAACCCAATAGTAAACGAGATGTACACACAGACCACTCAACCCAGGATGATGTACCCACATAGTCTACGGAGATGCATCCTTGGAGCAATCAACCACGAGAGACCAGAGGGGCAACATTCACACAGAGGAAGTGCAGGACACACAGGAGGGCATAACTATGAGGGGCACAGTGGGGAGGATTACTGGGCAGGGAGAGGAGGAGACTGGGTTAGGGTTGGGGATGGTAAATGGGGAGTGAAACTAAAATACATGTAATATTGAATGTAAAACAAACAAGAAGACAATGGAGAAATACAGAGTTACTATACCAAAAAGAATTGGTTGATATTCAACCATTTCAGGAAGCAGTATATGATCAAGAAGAGCCTGTGGTATTGAAGGAAGAAGTCCAAGTTGTGCTGAAGGCATTGGCAAAAAACAAGGCTCTGGGAAATGATAGAATACCAATTGAAATATTTAACAAGGGAATGCAACACTGGAGCTTGTCACTCATCTATGCCAAGAAATTTGTAAGACAGCTACCTGTCCAACCAACTGGAAGAGATCCATATTTGTGTTCATTCCAAAGAAAGATTATCTAATAGAATGTGAAAATTATTGAACAATATCATTAATATCTCACATAAGTAAAATTTTACTGAAGATAATTCAAAACAGTTGCAGCAATACATCAACAGGTAACTGCCAGAAATTCAAGCAAGATTCAGCAGAGGATGTGGAATGAGGGATATCATTGCTGATGTCAAGTGGATCTTGTCTGAAAGCAGAGAATACCAGGGAGATTTTTACCTGTATTGAATTGCCCATGCAAAGTCATTTGACTGTGTGGATCATAACAAATTATGGAAAACATTGTGAAGTGTGGGAATTCCAAAACCAAACTCACTGTCATAGAGCCGATTCCAAGTCATAGCTACCCTCTTTGAGTTTCTGGGGCAGTAAATCTTTACAGAAGTAGATTGCCCAGTCTTCCTTCTGTGGAGTCGCTGGTGGGTTTGAACTGCCAACCTTCTAATTAGCAGTCAAATACCTTAGGCACTGAGCCATCAGAGGTCCTTATGGGAATTCTGGAACACTTAATTTTACTCATGTGAAATGTGTACATGGACCAAGAGGCAGTGATTCAAACAGAACAAGATACTACATGGTTTAAAATCAGAAAAGATATATGCCAGGGTTATATCCTTTCACCATACTTATTCAGTCTGTATGCTGAGCAAATAATCTGAGAAGTTCAAACCCACCAGCCACTCTTCGGAAGGAAGGTTGGGCAATCTACTTCCATAGTGATACCGTCTTGGAAACCCAAGGAGAGGTAGCTATGAGTCAGAGCTGACTCAACGGCAGTGAATTCGGGTTTTTTGTTTTGTTTTGTTGTTTTTTCTGAACTACATGAAGACGACTGTGGCATCAGGATCGGAAGAAGACTCATTAATAACCTATGATATGCAGATGACACAACCTTGCTTGGTGAAAGCAAAGAGGACTTGAATTGCTTACTAATGAAGATCAAAGACTACCACTTTCAGTACAGATTATACCTTAACATAGAGAATACAAATATTCTCACAACTGGACAAATAAGTAACATCATGATAAATGGACAAAAGATTGAAGTTGTCAAGGATTTCATTTCAATGCCTATGAAAGAAAAAACAATCCCACTGCCATGAAGTTGATTCTGACTCATAGTGGCCCTATAGGATAGAGTAGACTACCCCAAGGCTGTAAATCTTTACAGAAGCAGAATGTCCCATCTTTCTCCCATGAAGCGGCTGGTGGGTTTGAATCACTGACCTTTTGGTTAGTAGCTGAATGTCTTAATCACTGTGTCACCAGAGCTCCTTCCCTTGGAAGCAGAGTCAAGAAATCAAAAGACACATTGCATTAGGCAAATCTACAGCAAAAATCCTCTTTAAAGTGTTAAAAAGCAAAGATGTCACTTTGAGGATTAAGGTGTGCCTGACCCAAGCCACAGTATTTTTAATCACCTCATTTGCATGCAAAACTGGACGATGAATAATGGAGACCAAAGAAGATGCATTTGAATTATGGTGTTGGCAAAGAATATTGAGTATAGGGTGTACTTCCAGAAGAATGAACAAATTTGCCTTGGGAAAAATACAACCAGTATGCTTCTTAGAAGTGAGGATGGTGAGACTTTGTCTCACGTACTTTGGATATGTTATCAGGAGGGACCAGTCCATGGAGAAGTATGTCATGCTTGATAAAATAAAGGATCAGTGAAAAAGAGGAAAATCCTCAATGAAATGGGTTGGTACAGTGGCTGCAACAGTGGTTTCAAACATGACAACAATTGTGAGCATGGCACAGAACTGGGCAGTGCTCCATTCTGTTATACATAGAGTTTTATGAGATGGAATCAACTTGATGGCACCTAACAAGAACAACAAAGAGGAGCGGGAATCAGGAGGGTGGGAAGACATTACCTTGGGGAATCCTATAGGTGGTTTCTCCAGGCTTCCTGAGCTGGCACAATATATAGTCACTATGAATGTTGATTCCCATTCCTATGATAAATAAGAAGACACCTTGACAAAAGAAGAGAGGGAGAAGAAGTTAAACATGTATTTCAATTATGGAGTTTTTCCTCACACTTAAGTTTTTTTCTATAAATGGAAGAAATGAATTTAATTTCTAATTCTAAGAATGGTACTAAGATATAGCGGAAAAAAAAAAAATGGAGATGGGAAATTAGCTCTGGTCCCAAGTTTAGGTGGAGGGGCTTTGTTGTTTCATATACTAAGGGCTTAAATTACACAGTTGGGTTTCACAGGCAATGGTTAATAAAATTTGTATTTTATTCTAACTGAGAGTAGTGGAAATCCACTAGAGGATTATTAGATGGGGAATGATATGATACATGTTTTTTTTTTTTTTTTTTTTTTAATCTCTCTGGCTATTAAGTAGAGAAAAGACTGGGGTAGGGGTGGGAGAAAGAAAGAATGCTGTCATTTGTTGTTGCAGTACAGTGGAGAGATGATGATGATGAGTTACTTAGAATATGGGGAGGGATGTTAGCTGGGAAGTGGGTGAGCACTGGTCAGATGTACTTACCCAAGCTAAATCGCACATCTGTGAACCATTCATAGGGGTATTCAGCACAATAAATCAGATAGTAGCCTTGAAGGAGCCCATTTCCAAAGCAGAAGATAAAGCCTCTGAGAAGGAATATAATTGGAAAAGGTCTCCCTCTAATGAGAAATGAGTAAATGAATGTCCTGGAATAGATGGGGAGAAAGGTTAGGATCCATTGCCAAAAAAAAAAAACAAAGAGTCAAACAATGAGGGGAAAATGATTCCAACGGAGAAACGTATCAAACCTATTTCAAAAACCATTTTCCCTTAAATTTGTGGAATGAAATAACAGTCTTATTCTAGAGCAAATATTCATGCTATTATCCTAGTATTCATAATGTTGTTGTTGTTGTTGTTGTTTGCCATCGAGTCGGCCCCAACTCATAGCGACCCCTCCTTGGGTTTCCGAGGCAGTATCACTATGGAAGTAGGAATGCCCAACCTTCCTTCCGAGAATATTCATAATAGCCACCATTTACTTACTTTATTATATCCTCACAGCAGCCTCAAGAGGTAAATATCATCTCCCTTCAGTAGTTAATAAACTCAATTCTATGATCCGTGGATTGGAGATGAGTTTTATGTAAATTTGAAAATGAAATCTAGTTTATACTGGAAGAAAAGTAAAGCCAAGAAACAGTAGAATGGCATTTTGGTAGCAACCATTCAAGCACAGGACTTCCCATAATGTGCTTCTAATACGATTTAGTGACTGATATTGTAGCATTCCCTAGAAAGTAGACTGCAGAATCGTTTGAGAAAAAAGAGAGACCCTTCTAATGCTGGGAATTAGGAATCTAGAAGAATGGAAAATGAAGGGCTTAAAATTTTTAAATAACACAAAGTTAACATTTTTCCAGAAGATTATGCTAAATACTAAACCACAAATAACTGTTTAGAATTTTTCTTTTATGATTCAATATAACATCTGTACAGAAATACTCATAGCCATTTGTGAAGAATTTAATGAATAATTATCAGATAAACACCCATATAGCCACTAACCAGGTTAAGAAATAGAACACTGCCATCATCCCAGAAGCCTCTCTTGTGTCCCACCCTGTTCCAAAACCATCATTGCCCTAGCAGCAACAGGCATCCTGAATTTTGTGATCATTTCCTTTCATTTCTTCACAGTTTCACCAAATTTGTATATGTCTCTAAAAATACAGTTTACAAAAATAAAAAATAAACAAACCTCGCTGCCGTCAAGTTGGATTTGACTCATAGCAACCCCTCCTTGGGTTTCCAAGATGGTATCATTATGAAAGTAGTTTAGTTTCCTCATTTCTAACTCATTATGAGTGAAACCATACTCAGTGATAATTAGAGTCTATTTCAGTGTCTTTTTTTTCTTTAATTCATCATTATGAGGGTGATTTTGCATATGGCTGTAGCTCATTCACTTTCACTGTTGTATATTATCCTCATTCAATATACTACATCTGTATTTTACTTTGATGAACATTTGGGTTATTTCCAATTTGGCACTACTGTGAACAATAACCAATCAGTTGTCATTGCAGTCAATCCCAACTCATGGCAACACCACGTGTCAGGTAGAAGGGTTCTCAGTAAGAGTTCTTTGTATATTTTTAATATATGCTCCTTACCAGATACATAACTTGCAAATAGTTTTTTCCTAGGCTGTGGATTGTTTTTTTCATTTTCTTATGCTATCTTTGAAGCACAAAAGTTTTTAATTTTGATGAAGTCTGAAGTTTCTATTTTTACTTTTGTTGCTTATGATTTTGGTGCCATATCTAAGAATCCTTTGTCAAATCCAAGCCCATCAAGATTTACTCCATGTTTTGTTCTAAGAGTTATATAATTTTAGCTCTTACATGTAGTTCTTTGATCGATTTTTAGTTAATTTTTGTTCAGTAAGGGTTCAACTTCATTCTGTTACATGTTGATATTCAATTGGTCCACCATAAGTTTTTGAAAAAGTGTACTTTCACCATTAAAGGATTTGGACACCTGTGACCAGAACTTTTATGTGTTAGTGTGGTTAGCCTATGGTTCCCAATTGTTTGGTTAAACACTAGTCTAGTTGCTATCATGGAGTAGTTACAGAAGATTAAATTAGTTAGCCTTAGGTACAGCAGATTGCCTTCTACAATATGATCTAATGCAATATAAATCAATCGACCCATTGAAGCCATAACAATATAGGGTAGATTGTAAACAAAATCATTTGAATTATAAAAAGAGAAGAAAAGATACACATGGGGGAATATTGATACCAGATAAGGATTGTCTACAAGCCAAGGAAAAGAAGGAAGTGAAGAACACCCAGCATTATCAACAGGGAAGGAATCAACATAGCAGAAACCCTGGTTCAAATATCAGCCTGCAAAACTGTGAGAAAATTAATTTCTGTTCTTTAAAGCCATGCACTTGTGTTGTTTTTATTATGGCAGCACTAGGTAACTAATACAGTACTATGCAGATCTAGAACATACAAGTAACTAGCATAAGCAGTTACCTCAAACAGCTTCCTTTAACATCAATTCATGCTGCTTCTTGTTGTTGTTATGTGCTGTCAAGTCGGACCCAACTCTTAGCGACCCCTCCTTGGGTTTCCGAGGCAGTATCACTACGGAAGTAGATTGCCCAACCTTCATGTTCCTTACAGCCAATTGACTGATCCACCACTTGTCTGTCAATTTGTTGTTCTGTGGCTTGCATGTTGCTGTGATTCTGGAAGCTATGCCACAGACATTTCAAACACCAACAAGATCACCCATTCTGGGCAGGTTTCAGTGGAGCTTCCATACTAAGACTAAGAAGGAAGCCAGGGCCATCCACTTCTGAAAAAAATTGGCCAGTGAAACCCTTATGCATAGCAGTGAAATACTGTCTGATATATTACTGGAAAACATTATGAATAGAAGTGAAACATTGTCTGATATAGTACCAGAAGACAAGCTCCTCAGGTTGGAAGGCACTCAAATACAATTGGAAAACAGCAGCCTCCTCAAAGTAGAGTCAATCTTAGTGATATAGATGGAGTAAAACTTCTGGACCTTCATTTACTGATGTGGCACAAATCAAAATGAGAAGAAACAGCTGCAAACACCCTTTAATAATCAGAACATGAAATGTAATAAGTATGAATCTAGGAAAATGGGAAGTTGTCAAAAATGAAATGAAATGCATTAAGATCAATATCCTAGGCATTAGTGAGATGAAATGGACTGGTATTGGCCATTTTGTATTTGACAATCATATGGTCTACCATGGTAGGAATGACAAATTGAAGAGGAATGGTTCTGGATTCATCATCAAAAGAACATTTCAAGATCTATCCTGAAGTACAATGCTGTCAGTGATAGAATAAAATCCATATACCTACAAGGAAAACTGTTGGGCAACCCACTTCCATAGTGATACCACCTCGGAAACACAAGAAGGGGTTGCTATGATGGCAGTGGTTGAGTTGGGCTGTAAAGTCAATTTGGGAGCTCTGGTAGCTTAGTGCCTAAGGCACTTGACTGCTAACCAGAAGGCTGGCAGTTCAAACCCACTAGCCACTCTTCAGAAGGAAAATGGGGCAATCTACTTCCATAGCGATACTGCCTCGGAAACCCAAGGAGTGGTTCCTATGAGTCAGAGCTGACTCCACAGCACACAACAACAACAAGGAAAACTAGTTAATACTTATTATTCAAATTTATACACCAACCACTAAAGCCAAGATGAAGAAATTGAAGAGCTTTACCAATGTCTGCAGTCTAAAGTTGACCAAGCATGCAACCAAGATGTATTGATATTTACTGGTGACTGGAATGCAAAAATTGTAAACAAAGAGGTGTCGGTAGTTGGAAAATATGGCCTTGGTGATAAAAATGGCTGCATGATAGAATTTTGTAAGACCAATGATTTATTCACTGTTAATACTTTTTTCAACACACAAACTGCAACTATACACGTGGACTTTACCAGATGGAATACACAGGAATCAAATTACCTACATCTGTGTAAAGAGGTTATGGAGAAGCTCAATATCATCAGAACAAGGCCAGGAGCTGACTGTGGAACAGACCAACAATTGCTCATATGCAAGTTCAAGTTGAAGCTGAAGTAAATTAAAACAACTCCATGAGAGCCAAAATATGACCTTGAGTATATGCCACTTGAATTTAGAGACCATGTGAAGAATAGATTTGATGTATTGAACACCAGTGGCCAAAAACCGGAAGAGTTGTGGGATGACATCAAGAACGTCACATGTGAAGAAAGCAAAAAGTCATTAAAAATACAGGGAAGGAAGAAAAGAACAAAATGGATGTCAGGAAAAAACTTGCTCTTGAACAAAGAGTAGCTAAAGCCAATGGAAGAAATTATGAAATAAAAGAGCTGAACAGAAGGCTGGCTTGAGAAGACAAAGTAAAGTATTATAATGAAATGTGCATTGGAGTTAGAAAGTCAAAATGGAAGAACATATCCAGCATTTCTCAAGCTGAATGAACTGAAGAAAAAATTCAAGCCTCAAGTTACATATTTAAGGATTCTATGGGTAAAATATTTAACAATGCACAAATCATCAAAAGAAGATGGAAGGAATACACAGAGTCACTAAACCAAAAAGAAATTGGTCGATGATCAACTGTTTCAGGAGGTAGAATATGGTCAAGAAGAAGTCCAAGTTGCACTAAAAGAACTAGCAAAAAAGGCTCCAGAATTGACAGAATACCCATTGAGATGTTTCAACAAACAGATGCAGTGCTGGAGGTGCAAATTCATTTATGCCAAGGAATTTGGAAGACAGCTACCTGGCCAACCAACTGGAAGAGGTCCATATTTTGCCCATTCCAAAAAAGGGTATCCAAAAAAATGCAGAAATTATTAAACCATATCATTAATATCACACAGAAGTAAAATTTACCTGAAGATAATTCAAAAATGGTTGCTGCATTACATTGACAGGGATCTGCCAGAAATTCAAGTTGGATTCAGAAGAGGACAATGTAAGAAGGAATATCATGGCTTATGTCAGATGGATCTTGGCTGAAAGCAGAGAATACCAGAAAGATGTTTAGCTGTGTTTTATGGACTATGCAAAGGCATTCAACTGTATGGATCATAACAAATTATGAATAACATTGAGAAGAATGGGAATTCCAGAACACTTCATTGTGCTCATGCAGAACCTGTACATAAAGCAAGAGGCAGTCATTCTAATAGAACAAGGGGATGATGCATGGTTTAACATCAGGAAAGATGTGTGTCAGGGTTATATCCTTTCACTGTACTTACTCAGTCTGTATGCTGAGCACATAAACCAAGAAGCTAGAGTATAATATGAAAAAAAAAAAGTGGCATCCAGATGGAAGGAAGAATCATTAACAACCTGCGATATGTAGATGACACAACCTTGCTTGCTGAAAATGAAGATGACTTGAAGCACCAACTGATGAAGATCAATAATTACAGCTTTCAGTATGGTTTACACCTTACACCTTACACAAAAATGCTCACAATTGGACCAATAAGCAACATCAGGAAAAATGGAGAAAAGATTGAAGTTGTGAAGAAAGTAATTTTGCTTGGATCCACAGTCAATGCCCATGGAAGCAGCAGTCAAGAAATCAAATGATATATTGCATTGGGCAAATCTGCTGGAAAAGACCTCTTTAAAGAGTTAAAGAGCAAAGATGTCACCTTGAAGACTAAGGTGCACTTGACCCAAACCATGGTTTTTTCAATGGTCTAATATTCATGGGAGAGGTGGGCAATGAATAAGGAAGACCACAGAAGAAGTGATGAATTTGAATTGTGATGTTGGTGAAGAATATCATCTGTACCACGAACTGCTAGAAGAAGGAACAAATCTGTCCTGGAAGTACTGCCATAATGCTTCTTAGAAGTGAGAATAGCCAGACTTCATCTCTCATACTTTGTTCATGTTGCCAGAAGGGACCAGTCTGGACCAGTCCCTGGAGAAGGATATCATGCTAGGTAAAGCAGAGAATCAGTGAAAAGGGGGAAGTCCCTCAATTGAATGAATTGACATGGTGGCTGCAATGATGGGTTCAAGCATGGCAATGATTCTGAGAATGGAGAAGGAATGGGCAGTGTTTCATTCTATTGTACATAAGGTCATTATGAATTGAATCCTACTTGATAGCAGCTAGCAACAATAATTTATAAAAATTTTATGTGTATTGTTAGGTATGGGAGCTCTGGTAATGTAGTGCCTAAGGCATTTGACTGCTAACCAGAAGTCTGGCGGTTCAAACCCACCAGCCACTCCTCGGAAGGAAGATGGGGCAATCTACTTCCGTAGTGATATTGCCTTGAAATCAAGGAGGGGTCGCTATGAGTCAGGCCCAACTTGATGGCACATAACAACAATAACAACAACAATTGTTAGGTAGAAAGTATAAGAAAATAAGATATTTTTACTAAGAACTAATATTTTCAGTGTAAAAGAAGAGATGTACAAATGTAAAAATCAAAGAAAGCTGTAATGTTACATTTTAATGGAAAAAATATGAATTTAAACTCATGACTTTGTTAAATCTACCCACTCAGAGACTTAGGAATAATGACAGCAATAGGAATATTGAACTCCCAAGTCTTATTTTGATAAAGTAGAAGGTCTAGGAAAAAGGGGAAAGGCCTCAACAAGATGGAATGACACAGTGGCTGCAACCATGGGCTCAGGTATAGCAAGGATTGTGAGTCTGGTACAGGACCAGCCAGTGTTTCAATCTGTTGTGTATAGGGTCACTATGAGTCAGAGCCAACTCTACAGAACCTAACAATAACAGCATAGGAAACAGATGGAGCTCTAGTGGTGCAGTGCCTAAGGTATTTGACTGCTAACTGCAGTTTGGTAGTTCAAACCCCCCAGCTGCTCAGTGGAAGGAAGATGGGGCAATCTACTTCCATAAAGTTTTACCACCTCAGACACCCAATGGAGGTCACTATGAGTCAGAATAGACTCAATGGCAATGAGTTTATAGGAAATAGGACACCTTGGAGGTATAGCTAATTCCTGACCAGGGACAGGAAAGCACAAGGAGAGTCAGAGATTATTTTGTCATGTCTGAAAGCAAGGAAATAATTAACAGGGGTAATGGGCTGTCAAAATTACTTAAGTGGGTTCCACTGGCCAAATCTGGGACAAAATGGGTGTCAAAAAGAATAATGAGTTAAGAGATTCCAAGATGGTGGAATAGGCAGAAAGACAGCACAGACCCTCTTCAACAAAGAAAAGGGGAACCAATTAACACAGACACAGAAGATAATCCTGGACCCCTGAGCCTTGAAGAGAAGGATATAGAAGTGGACTAAACCCCAGAAGAATTTGCATGAAAATACAAAAAAGGAGACAGAGCTGTGGTCTGGCAGGGATCCTAAGCAATCCTGATGGCACAGACATCTTGGAGATTTCCGAGTGGTGGTAGGACCTGAGAATTAACCTAAAAATCAGCCCTGCTAGCCAGGGACTGCATGGAGGGCTGCTCTGGTGGCTGTGGAATAAAAGGGGAAGCAGCAGTGAAGAGGAAGACTGGCTGAATGGTAGACTTTTGTCAGTCTGGAGGGCACCCCCATTTTGAATGTTTACAAGCGGCTTGACCATTTTGGATATTTAAAGACACAGTGCTCTACCAGATTCCAGGGGAATAAGAATAGGTTATGCTTGCCAATAACCCCAAGGACACTCTGGACCTGCATGACTGAAAAGGTGCAACATTCCTCTTGTTACTCTAATACCCCACACCTGCTTGGTGAATGGAGGTGCAGCCATCCCCCACTCCCACCCACCTTCTGGGCCCACAGGAATTCCATCCCAATCTGTGTGCACTGACGGAGCCTGGGTGTCCTGCCCTGTCCTCCACCTTCTTTTTTTTCTTTTTCTCCCTCTTTTTTCTGGTGTTTAGTTTGCTTGTATTTGTCTGCTTTAAAACGACTGTTATTATTAATACTTTTGTCCTTTTTACTATTATTCTTTATTCTTGCCCTCCCAGGTCCTAGATTACAACTTTTTTAATCTTTTCCCTGTTCCTGGTTAAAAAATTTTTTTTTTAATTTAAAGTCTTTTTTTTTCCCCCTTTTTTCTCATGGTTAACCCCATTCCTTGTTTTTCTTTTTCCATTTTTCCTATTTTTTTTTTTCATTATTCTCCTTCTCTACTTTTTTTCTCTTAGTCCCTATCCACAGATATTGCAGATTTTCTTCTTCTTTTTTCTCTTTTTGGTACTGTTCCTGTGTGATTACATGGTGTATTTTTTGTCCATTTGCTTTTAGGTTTGGGTGGTTAGTCGATTGTAATTTTTGTCTAACTGAGTGGGAGACATAAAGAGTCCCCATAAGACACAACTACACCCACACCTCCTGCAACTTCACTTACTGAGTGAGAGCCACTACCTCCTTCTTCACCAACATGCCAATGATAAAAAAAACCACCAAAAGAAGCCTGAATCACCTTTGGCTGTTCTTCACAAACAGTTAACAGAGATCTAAATACAACACCACGATATCTTGGAGACAACAGACCATCACAGTCCACACAAAGAAGCAAGATAAAGTGGTAGAAAGAAGGGAACAGGATACAGACCCACAACACATCTCTGAGGAAGAAGGAGCATTGGAACTCTCTGATAAGGAATTCAAAAGAATTATCTTTAGGTATCTCCAAAGGATTGAGAGACAGACCAAAGAAAACACAGGAAAAACTTTAGAAGAATTTTGGAAGAAAATACAAGAACAAAATGACAAAATAAATGAAAAATTAGAAATTATTCT
>NW_006921641.1:4995589-4996236 GCF_000298275.1 Orycteropus afer afer | reverse complement strand
CTATAAAACACCACATAACATGGGTGAACTTGGAGGACATTATGCTGAGTGAAATAAGTCAATCACAAAAGGACAAATATTGTATTAGTCCATCATTGTAAAAGTCAATGAAATGTTTACCTATGGAAGGACATTTTCTTTGTTGGTTACCAGGGGTGTGAGGGGATAAATAGAGATAAGTCTTGATTTGGGCAAACAGAAGGGCAATGTACCAAATGTGAGTGATCAATATAGTGTCATTGAGGAAGAGAAAGACATAGAGAGGTACGTGGGAGGTACAGACAACAAAGATGAACCCATTTGCACATATAGTACAGTGTTGTCAGTGAAGGCAAACATGCGTATACAGGTGGATAGATGGGTGGAGAGGCTGAACTATTAGGTATGAAGCAGGGAGTGTACCCAAGACCATGTTTAGGGTTGGCAGACAATGGTCCTACAACTTTATGTGTATGATCTGAATTCCCAGGTGTATAGCAGAGCTGACAAGGGGCAAGGTTGTGGTCACTGCTTGGTCACAGCCAGCTTCCAAGAGGGACCGAGTAGTTGAACCTGAGGGCTTGAGACAATAGTCACAGGGGACATCAAGCTCAATTGGCATAACATACTACACAAAACATTGTTCCACCTCCTACTTTGGTGAGTAG
>NW_006921641.1:4986630-4994781 GCF_000298275.1 Orycteropus afer afer | reverse complement strand
AAATAAAAATCCAAGAGTCGGTAATAATATTTTTTACATAAATAAATAAAAGGTTGGAGGTGACTATTCCACCAAATCCTTTATATTATAACTGAATTATAAATTTATTAAGTGTAATTAAAGAGATAATTGAGCATTTATCCTACCTTCTCATCTTCTTAAAGGGACCTATGGTCTCCATCTTCAATTCATAAGTAAGTCATTACTTTTCAGAATTATATTAGCTCATAAATGGATCGGGAATTATAAAATTAAAATTCTGTTATCCACAGGGTGCCAAAGTCCCACCCCACGTATTATGTGCTAATTACAAGAGGGATCATGCTTCTGTAATGGTGAGGCTTAGAGGTCACCACTTCAATCAAGTGACCAAATTTGGCATCACTGAGAGTAGAAGAATTTCTTAGTATATACTTCTTGATAGTATGCACTATGAATTATGCAACTTCTCCTATGAAGTGTTCTTGCAAAAAAAATATTATATATATATATATATATATGTTTAAATGAAATCTAATCAAGCCCTTAGAACTAACTTTCAGGGAGGTGAAATACTAGAGATAGAAAAGCAACTTAATATACCCACAGTGAAACAGACAAATTCAGGCTATGAGATATTCTATAACTAGTATGGTCTCTTCAAAACACCATTACTGTAGGGAAAAAAAAAGGTATGTGGGTGGACCAGTTGTAGATCAAAAGAGATTCAAAAGCAGAGTGAACAATCTATGATCCTTCATTGAATCTTAAGTTGAAAAACAGCAATCAGTAACATTTGGAGGATATCTAGAGAAATTTGAATATAAAATGAATACTAGACGTTTTGCTGTCGTTGTTTTTAGATGTCGTTGAGATGGTTCCAACTCATAGCAACCCTATGTACAACAGAATAAAACACTGTTGGTCCTGCATCATCCTTACAATTACGTATATATGCATACACACACACACACATACAAACACACACACACACACACACACATATATATATATAAACCAAACCCAAATCCACTGCCATTGAGTCAATTCTGACTCATAGTGACTTCCACAGGGTTTCCAAGGCTATAAATCTTTACAGAAACAGACTGCCTTATCTTTCTCCTGTGGAGTAGCTACTGGGTTTGAACCCCAAAATGTTTCACTAGTTTTGTTTCTCTTGTCAACCCAGTGTAGATAGAAAAACATGTTGTATGGTTCCACAAAAATATAATTATTTTAATATAAAAATTACATGTTGTTGTTAGCTGCCCTCGAGTCGTTTCCAGCTCATAGTGACCCTATGCCCAGCAGAATGAAATACTGCCGGGTCCCACACCAGCACCACAATCCCTGCTGTACTTGAGCCCATCACCGCAGCCACTGTGCCAATCCATCTCATTGAGGGCCTTCCCCTCCTTTGTCGACCCTCCACCTTACTGAGCATGACATCCTTCTCCAGGGAATGGTGCCTTCTGACAACACGACCAAAGTAGGTGAGATGAAGTCTGGCCATTCTCACTTCTAAGGAACATTGCAGCTGCACTTCCTCCAGGACGGACTCACTAGATCTTTTAGCAGTACATGGCACTTTCAGCTTTTTTCACCAGCACCACAACTCAAAAGCATCAACTTTTCTTTGGTCTTCCCCATTCATCATCCAGCTCTTACACACATATGAGGTGACTGAAAATACCATAGCTTGTGTCAGGCACACCTTAGTCCTCAAGGAGGTTTTACATATACATGCGAAATATGAAGCAAAAATGTCAAAATGTTCATTGTCGAATTTAAGTATTGGATATATAGATGTACTATTCTTTTTAACTTATGTCTTTGTTTGAAATTTTTCATTAAAGAAAATGTTTAGGATAAAAATTACTTAACCAAGAAAGCTGGCCTAAGAAGAGAATTATCAAAAGAAAAACTGACAATGAAAAATCTTAGGTAAAGGGACTTGGGTGGGCATTTAATATACTGAAATATAAAACTACATTATATAGCTATTGGAATTGATTACAAACCCTGGCTATATAACTAATGATATTCACAGAATGGGAAAGAAGAGGTGAGAAGATACATAGGGGAAAACTGTCTCATTGTTTGCAGCAGAATCAATAGACATTACATGAAGTTGAAGGAGCAGAAGAATGAGCGAGGACTTGAAGATATATAATGACCTCCATCCCTTTATATTTTCTGAATTTTTTCTTATCTTTAAAGGGAACTAGCAATACTTCTTGTGATAAAGAAGTTTTGGATATTCAAAAGTTTCTTCAATTTCATCTCAGTCATTCTTTCTCAGTTAAGTTCAAATAAAACTAAATTGAACATTTTATTATGATATCATGTCCTGGGAATTCTTGTTTTCCTTAAAGGATTACAATCTATCTCAGATGCACATGTGCATGGTGGGACACTTGGAGTGTTGGCAGCACTTGTTTTTAGAGTGTGGGTTTAGAACATTTTGATGTCTTCTTTTCACTTTCCTACATTGGATAAATTTTTATAATGATCATTGATTAGTTTACCAAAACAAGTCATTGTC
This sequence comes from Orycteropus afer afer, assembly GCF_000298275.1. Classification (NCBI taxonomy): domain Eukaryota; kingdom Metazoa; phylum Chordata; class Mammalia; order Tubulidentata; family Orycteropodidae; genus Orycteropus; species Orycteropus afer. The sequence goes on along the minus strand of NW_006921641.1, from coordinate 4,992,257 downwards.
ATTAAAAAAAAGAAAAAAGAACTTGATCTGCAAATTGGTAGCAACAATTATCTCTGTTGGGTATGATTTTGGATGTTTTAATTTTTTCCCCTTGTTTCTAATCTGTATTTTCTAACTTTCCAATAATGAAGGCATGTGTGCATTTTCTAATTTTCCTAAGCAATAGTATTAAAGACACTCCATACTGGTCTCACTGGCAGGCATATTGTAAACTTTACAACTTCTTTGATTTGGGGGTTTCTCCAGACAGCCCTAGCCTTGAAAACAATCTCTGCCTTCTAGGTTGCAAGGTAAGTCTGTCTGTCTGTCTGTCTCCCTCTCTTTCCCTTTTCTATCTCTTTCTTCACTACACTCTGGTTTCAAAGATTCTTCTGTCCTCCTTTTCCTCTGGTGCTCTAGATGAGGCTCTAATCTACTCTCCATATCTGACTGTTAACTGTAGGTAACATTACAGAGCTAACTACACCTTGTCCTTCAGCAGGATCCAATAGTACTAACCAATATATCTGCATTATCCCAAAAAGCTCTCAAGTTCCTATTATCCTATTTAAAAGCATATCAAGAAACTCTAATTATAATGAACCTCAATCCTTTCTGGGGTCTCTCTCCTAAGAGACATTATCATCCCTAGGGTTCCTACTTAACAAAGAAGGTTCTTCAATTTTTAAATTGAAATGGACCTATAATTTGAAGAAAACTTTGTAACAAAATTGAATTTGGTTCAATAAGTGGCTTTGTATGTTTTATTTTAAAACTGCTAATAAATACAGACTAATAAGTGGATTAGGCTAGGTTCATAAATGGGTTCTTTGACAGAATTTTTCCCTTTTCCTTTTGTTACTTGGCTAACACACAAGATAACAAACTATCATAGCCTAGTGTTTTCTTTGCTCTCAAACTCAACCCTAGCAAAAATGACAGTAATGTAAAAACCATGAGCAACGTCTGGGTAGAATAAGTCTGGTGTGTGAGAGGGGGTGATTGTGGCAACATCCTAGGGCAAACAGTAGGCTGATGCAACATAGAAGGACTTTTAAGTTCTACTTTCACTTACCCTCTTCCCCTCTGCTCGAGAATATTCTCTATCTTTGCCATTGTGATTGACAATAACTTAAGTTGCCTGGAAACTATAAGGTCACACATTACCAGTTGCCATCAACTTCAACTCATGGTTACCCCATGAGTGTGAGAGTAGAACTATGCTCCATAGTATTTTCAATGATTAATTTTTCAGAAGTAGATCACTAGGCTTTCCTTCTCAGGCACCTCTGGGTAGATTTGAATGTCTGACCTTTCAGCTAGCAGCCGAGTGTGTTAAATAAGGTCACATTAGGAGAGTGCAAGCACCCTGCAGGGGTGAGTAATGATGAAAACAGGCATAGACTAAGTAGCTTCCCTATGACATTAATTTTCCATTACCTTCTTTCCATGGATGCAATGCTTGGTTAGTAAGCTACAGTTGATAATTTCTTCTTCACAGTACTCCTTCTAAGAGTTTAAAGAAAATCTCTGATTAGTTATGACACAGGGAATCCAGGAACAGCAGTTTTGTGATGCTTGGGGCTTCACTGGAGGATCAACTCCTCTTCTTAAGCTCACCAGTAGGGACACAGACAAAGACATGATACACATACAGATACATTCCCCTGGAGAACCTGTCTTATAGATCAAAATAATTAAGTAATTGAAGAGTACAACCACTAAGAAATAATAAACAAACTGAACACCATATATTGTTTCTTAATTATCTAGAGCTGCTATAACAGAGATACCACAAGTGGATGGCTTTAATACATAGAGATTTATTTTCTTACAGTTTGTTGTGTTGTTGTTATGTGCTGTTGAGTCAAACCTGACTCATAGCAACCCCTCCTTGGGTTTCCAAGGCAGTATCACTATGGAAGTAGGATTGCCCAACCTTTCTTACAGTTTAGGAGACTAGAAGTCTGAATTCAGAGTGCTGGCTCTAGGGGAAGGTTTTCTCTCTGTGTCAGCTCTGGAGAAAAGTCTTGGTCTTTCAACAATTGTAGGTCCAGCATTCCTTGGAGATCTCCATGTGTCTTGGCAACAACCTTCTCCCTGAGTCTAGGAGGTTCTCAGCACAGGGACCCTGGATCCAAAGGATGCACTCTCCTCCGAGTTCTTCCCACTCTCTCCCTCTGTCTATGTGTGTGTGTGTGTGTGTGTTTACGTCTCTCTCCTTTTATCTCTTATAGGACAAAAAATGTGACTCAAGCAAGGACTTGACTTCAGTAAGGTGGTGATGAGTAGTGACTTAAGTAAGGTGGTACTTAAAGGGTGCATCTCAAGATACACACCACCCTAATCCTCCTTTATAGAATTTACAACACTGGGTGACTACATCATTACATAACTGTCAACTTACATCATTACAAAACTGCCAAACCACTGAGAAATATGGCCTAGTCAAGTTTAAATATATTTTTGAGGGGCAAAATTCAATCCATGAGATTACATAAAGCAAAATTAGTGTAACAAAACAAGAATTCTAACTAAGCTGAATAAGGATCCTAAAAGAATGAAAAAAGATGTTAGTAATACAAAGCAGGAAGGAGTCATTAAAAAAGAAATCAAATGAAAATATTAAGTATTAATAATATAATGGTTGAAATAAAGAATAAAATACTTGGGATAAATAGCAAATAGTCTTGAATAGAAAGTTCAAGAAAGAAGTAGGGATTCTGGTGATGTAAGATCTAATGCAGGAAAGACTTGCCCCTTCATTATTTAGTTTTTAGATTTTGAAAATGTTTATGATCAAAAGACTTTTTTAGGTGCCAGAGTTTAGAGGTAATGCAACCTTAGTGATGTTCAACATTCTCATTTTAGAAAGACAAACAAACTGAGGCTTGAGTCAATAAATATGTTGTTGTTGTTGTTGTTATGTGCCGTCGAGTTGGCCCCGACTCATAGCGACCCCTCCTTGGGTTTCCAAGGCAGTATCACTACGGAAGTAGGATTGCCCAACCTTCCTTCCGAGGAGTGGCTGGTGGGTTTGAACCGCCAGCCTTCTGGTTAGCAGTCAAGTGCTTTAGCCACTATGCTACCAGAGCTCCTATAAATATGTTAGGAAGAGTTAAAACTAAGATACGTGTATTCAGATCAGAGAAGAGACAAGATGGCATCCTGCTTACACACTCTGGCCAATCCTCTACAACAGAGACCCAGAAAAAATGTGTGAAACAGATACAGATAATGATCCTGGATTTCTAAGCATCAAAGGAGAAGATAAGGAATTACATTGAGTGAAGATTGGAAAGGAAAATGGAGCAAGATTAGTAACTGGGAAAAGAGAAGAGGCTGGGATCAGCCAAAGTGGGGACATCTTGAATAGAGACATCGGATAATGACGAGGAAGAAAATAAATAAATAACTTCATGGAATCCACAGAGCAATAATGACAGAGTGTAGACAGATCAGAAGGAATTTAAGGAGAACATTAACTCTCCACTAGTCAGCCATATCTACTGCACTGACCACTTCACCCAATGGATGAGCACTGTTATCAGCTCCCCTATACCACTGGATCAATGACAGATGGTGGACATCACCTGTTCATTCCAACTATAGCTCCTCTTCAGATCGAACAGACACCCACATCCACATTGCTGCCAGTTATTCCACCAATCCGGAGATGTCTCAGGAGTGCCCTGGTGCTGTCAAGTTAACAACCAAAGAAGCACACCTGCCCCACTCATCCAGATATATCAAAACAAAGCAAAATGAAAAACTGGGATAAAACAAACCAGCACAACATTAACAAATAAAAACAACTTCAAAAATCTTGGAGACAGCAGACAACTTCAATTCAAACAAAGAAACAAGACAAGATAGCAGAAGCAAGTGACCAAAAAAAAAAAAAAAAAGGAGTGAAATCTCCCCAAGAAAGAACAGGTAATAGAACTATCCAATAAGGAATTCAAAAGACAAATATATAGGATCTTCCAAGAGCTCAAGGAAACTACAAACAGAAGCAAGGAAAAGACAGAAAATACACTTGAAGAATTTAGGAAAATCATACAAGAACAAAATGGCAAAATAAATAAGCAATTAGAAATCATACAAAAGCCGTAATTAGATATACAGAAGATGAACATTAAAATTACAGAGATAGATAGCACATTGGTAGGTTAAAACAGTAGAATCAAATTGGCTGAGGAATGCAAATCCCAGCCAGAAGACAAATCCCTTGACACCAGCTTGTATGAGGAAAAATCAGAAAAGAGAATGAAAAGAGATGAAGAAAACCTAAGAGTTATACAGGATGATATCAAAAGAAATAGCATATACCTGATTGGAATTTCAGAACAAGAGGAGGCAAAAAATAAATAAATAAAATAGAGAAAAATTTTGAAGACTTACTAACAGAAAACTTCCTCAATATCATGAAAGATGATAAGATACCCATCCAAGAAGCTCAACAGATCCCATATAGGATAGGCCCCCAAGAGAACGTCACAAAGACATACCACAATCAAACTTTCCAAATCAAAGACAAAGAAAGAATCTTTAGAGCAGCTCAGGAAAAACAAAATGTTACATAGTAGAAAGGGCAACAAATAAGACTAAGCTTTGATATCTCACCAGAAACCATGCAGGCAAGAAGGCAATAGGATGACATAAACAAAATCTTGAAGGAAAAAGTTTGTCAACCAAGAATTATATATCCAGCAATACTATTAGGAAATTCCCAGACAAACAGAAATTGAGGGAATTTGTGAAAACCAAACCAACCCTAAAAGAAATACTAGGGTTTTTCTTTTAAGAAAGGAAAGGAGCCTTTCCAACAGAAAACCAACAATGGAAGACAACTTAGGATTAAGACATGTGACAACAGCATTCAGAAGCCAACTAAAGAAAAGAATTTTCAAATCTAAAATAAGATTACAAAATGGAAAATTCAGAACTAGAGGAATAAATCAGTAAACAATGCCAACTACAAGGCAAATAGAGGGAATAAATGGCATAATTACACAACTTCCATATGGAAAGGAGTTCAGGACAATGTCAATATAGAAAGATTATTCCATACTTAGGGAGATAAGAATATACTACAGGATGACCACAAAGAAAATTAATAAATCTTTTAAGCAAAATAAGAAAGAAGAAAATGACAAGGACTTCTTGTTGCTGTTGTTGTTATGTGCCATCGAGTCAGACCCGACTCATAGCTACCCCTCCTTGGGTTTCTGAGGTGGTGTCACTACAGAAGTAGATTGCCCCACTTCCTTCCAAGGAGTGGCTGGTGGGTTTGAACTCCATCCAGCCTTCTGGTTAGCAGTCAAGTACCTTAGGCACTTAGTGAACACAAAATCAACAGTAATGAAGAAAAGGGAAAGAAAACTTGATAATAAAATGAACTCAGCACAGAAAAATATTTGGAATAAAGAAAGTTTGAGCACCGCAACGAAAAAACACAAAATAATGACAGCAGTAAATTCATACTTATCATTAATTACACTAACTGTGAATGGATTAAATGCATCAGTCAAAAGAAAGAGAGTGGCAAATTGCATAAGACCCATCAATATGCGGCCTACAAGAGACTCACCTTACACACAAAGATAAAAATAAATTAAAAATCAAGGGATGGAAAAAAAAAAAAA
>NW_006921641.1:4964893-4986530 GCF_000298275.1 Orycteropus afer afer | reverse complement strand
TATATATATGTCTGTGTGTGTGTGTGTGTGTGTATCAAGCTAATGGCAACCAGAAAAGACCAGGAGTGACAATATTAATTTTTGATAAACTAGATTTCAAGGTAAAATCCAGCATAAAGAACAAGGAAGGGCATTATATAATGATAAAAGGGTCAATAGATCAGGAGGACATAACCATAATAAATATCTATGCACCCAATGAAAAACTCCAAAATACATAAAGCAAACATCCACTGAATTTACAGGAGAAATACACAATACTACAATAGTAGTTGTTGTTGTTGTTGTTATGTGCCGTCGAGTCAAACCCGACTCATAGCGACCCCTCCTTGGGTTTCCAAGGCAGTATCACTACGGAAGTATCCTTTAACACGCCACTTTTGATGAAGGACAGAACAATTAGGGAAAAAAAAACTCAACAAAAATACAGAAGATCTCAACAACACAATCAGCCAACTTGACCTGATAGACATGTACAGAGCATTCCACCCAACAAAAACACAATATATATTATTCTCCAGTGCACACGGATCATTCTCCATAATAGATCATATGATAGGACATAAAACAAGCCTCAATAAATTAAAAAACATTGAAATACTAGAAAGCATCTTCTCATATCAATGCTATAAAATTAGAAATCAGCAATGGAACACAGGGGAGATGAACATCAAACACATGGAAATTGAATAACACACTGCCTGAGAACCACTAGGTAACAGAAAATATAAAGTGTGAAATAAAAAAATTCCTAGAAACAAATGTGAATGAAAACACGACATACCAAAACCACTAGGACAAAGTGAAAGCAGGACTCAAGAGGTCAATTTATAGCAATTAATGCACACATCAAAAAAGAGGAGAAAACCAAAATCAACAGCCTAACCCAACAACCCTAACAATTTAAAAAAGAGTGACAAAAGAAACCTGCAGTCTCCAGAAGAAAGGAAACAATAAAAATCAGAGCAGAAATAAATGAAGCAGAAAACAGAAAAGCAATAGAAAAAAATCAACAAGACTAGAAGCTAGTTCTTTGAAAAGATTTACAAAATCAACCACTGACAGATTTAACTAAGGAAAAGAAAGAGAAGATGCAAATGACACAAATAGTAAATTCAAAGCATACACAATACTGCATTATCAGTAATAGCAAGCACCATGTGAATACATAGGTAGACAGGCAAGAAGATCAGGTATGGATACGCAACCATACATAGGTTTGGCAGGTGTCATTGCTACATATGTATTTGCATGTGCTATAAAAATGTAATATGCAGATTAAAAACAATAGGGGGCAAAGTTAGGATAACTTCTTAGCCACAACTAAGCACCTTGAGGAAGTGAGTCGCTGGGCCTGCAGGCTGGGGACTATGGTCACAGGGAACATCAAGCTCAATTGCCACAACATAGCATACAAAAATATTGTTCTACATCTTACTTTAGCAAATAGTGACTGTTGTCTTAAGTTTGTGAGTGGCCAACTGAGATATAGCGATTGGTATCTCTTCATCCAGAGAGTAAAGAAAATCAAAGACACATGGTAAGAATTAGTCCAAAGGACTAATGGACCATGAGAACCTCCGCCTATATAACCATGAGACCAGAAAACTACATGGTGCCTGGATCAAAATTGGAGATCCTAGATAGAGTGAGAGAAAAAATGTGGAACAAAAATAAATAAATAAATAAAGTTACAAAAACCAAGTTTACTGGTCAGATAGTGGCTGATGGAACCCCTGAGACTATGGACCCAAGTCACCCTTTGGGCCAGGGATTGAACTCACTCCTGTGAGTTCTCAGCCAAGCAATAGACAGGACTAGGAGCAGAACAATTAGACCAGGCAGATGCACTCCTTTGAAAAATCAACTGTGGGGGATCAGAAGGGCAGCATTTACACAGGGAGAAAGTAGGAAGGCAGGAATGTATAGGCAAGAAGGACACAAGGAAAGAGTAATCACAGGGAGAAAGTGGGAAGAAAGCTGTAACACTCTGGGGAATGTAATCAGTGTCAGGAAACAAAATGTATGAACTATTGAATGTAAAACAAATCTTTGTAAAATTTCACCCAATCAAAATAAAAAGTTTTAAAAAATAAAATATAGTTATCCAAACCCCCTCAAGTATGTCATACTGATTTTAAAACTAAAAAGACAGTGTTAGAATTTTAGAGCTAAAATATTTTTCTCAAACTCTTTACGTGTGACTAAACAAAGGCCCAAAATGGTTAAGTAATTTGTCCAAGATTATGGAGCCAACTAGTGATGGAGTAAGATCAAGATCTAGGGCTTCTAAAGATAAGCCCACACCTCTACATTAAACCTTTCTAATTATTCCTGAATTGACATTTGCAAAAAGATGTATTGTCACAGCATGTGAATGAAGGATAGACCCAAATAAAAGAGTTCTACTATCAAATAAATTAGCTCTGATGGCACAGTGCATAAGACATTTGGCTGCTAACCAGAAAGTCGGTGGTTCAAACCCATCAGCTGCTCCATGGGAGGAAGATGAGGCAATCTACTTCTGTAAAGATTTACAGCCTTGGCAACTCTGTGGGGTGGCTATGAGTCAGAATCAAATCAATGGCAGTGGGTTTAGGTTTTTGTTTTGGTTTTGGTTTATTATCAAATAAGTTTGAGAACTGCTCCACCAAACAAGGCCAAATATGTTTATTTACTGGGGGAATTCTTCAAACCTTGACATGCTTATGCATATTGTGACTTTCCTAAAAAGACAGTCCAGTGTACCACATTCATCACAGAACTAGAGCTCAACTCCAGAAAACACTTTCCAAAATGTGGCTGATATTCTTACACAGACGATTGGATACTGACTTTGAAAACTGGAATTTGGTTTTGAAAATTTCATGTTAACTTTGTGCACACATGCACACACATACACACACACACACCAGAACATCCCACATATCTTCAGAACATTCATCTTATCCTTTGTAAACAACAAAGAGTCAATAGGATCTGGAAACTGTCACAGTTGCCTTATAAATACGGACTCCTAGCTTCAGAGTCTAGGAGGCATGTCTTCAGCCTCCTAATCAAGAGAAGGCAGCGTAAGAAAAGCCTGGGCTTCAGGTTAGGAAACTGGATCTCACCATAGCTCATCTGGAAATGGGATGATAATTCTACCCCATTTCCTTTCAAAATTGCTGCAAGGATCAAACTAGATAACATATGTAGAAACTATAGAAATTAACTATATTTAGTTAAACTATATATAGAAATTAAACTGTAGAGTAATTAGCAAAGGTGCAGTTTTTTACATGTGAGCCAAACTTTGTTATAACACTCAAAAAGATATAAAACATCAAGTTGGTCTTGTGGACCTGTACTTTTCCCTTTAAGAGAAACTCCACCTCTTTCCTCTCTTGGCTGAGGCATTGACAATCCTATCAGGAGGCTGTCTGAATCTTCTCATGATGCTGAACTTTCTCACCTCTTCTCACCTTTAGTTCAGTCTCTGACCAGTTGCTGAATCATGGGGACCCTATAATACTCTGTAGTAAAGAGCTGAAAAAGAGCTTTGGCAGCGCAGTCCTAAGGCACTTGACTGCTAACCAGAAGGCTGGCAGTTCAAACCCACCAGCCACTCCTCGGAAGGAAGGTTGGGCAATCCTACTTTCATAGTGATACTGCCCCGGAAACCCAAGGAGGGGTCGCTATGAGTCGGGCCGACTTGATGGCACATAACAACAACAACAAAGAGCTGAAAGGGAAAAGAAGATCATTTCCTGTGTTTCCTATCTAGAAACTAAACACTATGCTTTCTACCCCATTCACTTATAACAGTGCCTACAATTCATCTCTGAGTAAATAACTAACTACTCTGTTTCTCACATTCTTAAAAATACAAATGAATACAAGAAAGGAGAGGAAATTGAGTCTCTAATAACAGAATACGCATAAGCAAATTACAGGACATTCCTTCTCCAAAGGGAAACAGAAGAGTGAGGACAGTGGGCAGAGCAAGTGCTGTAGGTCAGAAAGATCTGGTCTGAAACAAGCATTCCTTCTTCTTAACTCTGATCTTGGACAAATTTCTTCATCTGTAAGTGGAAGTTAATCATAACTACCTCACTGGATTCTTATAAATATTAAATAAGAAGATGCAAGAAATGCAAGAAAAAGTGCCTAATGTGGGGTAGTTGCTCAAGATTTGTGTCTCCTCCCACTCACACCACTTAAAAGCTTCTGGGATTAGAAAGTAGCTTAAGTTCTTAGAGGGAAATTCTAGAAAGCTATAGAAAGGCATAAAAAAAAAAGTTGTTTACTTCCCACTGAATTTATGCCAACAATGCTCCAAAAACATCTTCTAAAGGCAACATCTCTGCCCTCCAAAACCCAGGTCATGCTTCCAGATTGAATCATGTGCCCACCCTTACCCTCTGGACCTTCTAAGTGTAAGGCAAAGTCAGTGCTCATATCTTCTCATCCAAAGGCATAAGCATTAATCAAGACTGGCTCACTATTATAATAAACAACTCCAAAATATAAGAGGGTTAACATAATAAAAGCTTGTTTCTTGCTCATGCCACAGTACAGTGCTACTCAGAGGAGATGCTGTGCTTCACAGTCATTCAGGACTCAGGTTCCACCAGGGGACCCTTGGCATCTGGCCAGCAGGCAAAGGCAAAGAGAGAGCATGGAGGATCATGCAGAAAGTTTTCCTAAAGGCCAGGCTGCATAAGGTGCATATTACCCACTGATTCCTCTATTAAATTGCATAGTAGCCTGGGAAATGTAATCTAGCTGAGTTTCCTAGCAGGAAAAGAAAAAGAGTTTTAATGAACACATAGCACAGGAAAGAAGGTTCTGGAGAACCAGAAGTCCTGGAGGACAAACACAATTCTTCTGATTTGAATGGTTTTGCTGTTGGAAAACTGGAAGGAGTTCAAAATAACTATGTTTCTATGTAGAAAATGACAAAAACAACAAAGAGAGTCAAGTGGGCCGAGAGGCTGGCAAGTAGTCTGCGGAAGGTCACAGGTGAGTTTCACGTTCTGATCCCATGCTCCACATTCCTTCTGAGACTCAGTTTCCCTTGCTTGGGACCACATCTCTTTCATTTCTTTTCACACTTAAAATGTCACTCTTGTGTGTTTGTTCTGATACAGACTGATAAGTATTTGGAAAATATAAAGTTTTCTATCACTGCTAAGTGAATTTTCATTTGAAGGCATTCTTATTGGAAAGGGTTAACTGAAATTGCAAATCCAAATTAAATCAAATAAAAAAGTTTTAAAATTACACACCGTATATAGACCAATTCATATTTAACTAAGTCTTCTTCAAATATAAATGCTATTGCTAAGATTAGCAAGCATATTGAAGATTTTTCATTATGAGATTTAAGACTTCATTGTCAATCAAAATAAATTCAAAATCTGTATGTAAATACAAGGTTCACATGTACATATTTACCTACTATGTATAGTAATAACCCCTTCCTCAACCACATATTCCCCTACATCCATCCATTTCTCTGAGTTCCTCTACAGTAAAACTCCGCCACAGAGTTGTATATACTTTCCATCTCTATATCTTCCCCAACTCTTCTTTCCTGTTCCTCCCACTCCATAGAAACATATCTTGGCAAAACCAACAGTGACCTCCACATTTCCAAAGCTAAGAGCTAATTTTCAGCTTGCTTTTTATTTGACAGGTTAATCACATCTGCTTTCTGGAAACACTTCCTTCGTTTGCCTTCCAGCACACTACGCTCTCCAGGTCTCCTACTTCATGGATTTCTCTTCACTTTCCTTCACTGGTTTCTTCTCATTTTCCTGATCTCTCAGTACTGCAGTGTTCCAGGGATCAGGACTCCTTTCTTCCTTATTTACTAAAAGTCCTTGTTTTGGTTCTCTAGTGCTGCTCTAATAGAGAATACCACAAATGGGTGGTCTCAACAAATGGAATTATTCTCTTACAGTTTTGGAGGCTAGAAGTCTGAGTTCAAAGTGCCAAGCTCTAGACCCATTTCTTCAGATTAACACTGTTTTACAGGCTCTCATAGGACAGCAGCATGGGCTAAAAGTGGAATACTCACTTCCCGCTAATCCCAGAGGTGAAAAATGTAGGTGGGCACTACAAGTCCCATAGACCACAAAAGGGTTAACAAGCCCAGTATGTGCCACCTCAGGCTTTTTCACTTACAAGGAGAACTCTTGCCCAGACCCCCATAGGGTTCAAATGCTACCTTCCCTGATTACCCTGTGTAAAAGATCAAGCAAGCCTCCAACACCTTCAGCACTCATTGTCCTCTTAAACCTACTTTATATCCTCCAGTTGTATTTCTCACTACCTAACACATTGTATTTTATTTGTTAATTGTCTGTCTCTTCCACAAGAACGAATGCTCCATTGTCACTTTTGCTCTCCATTGTATGTATCTGCAGTGCCTGGCACAAGTAGTACTAGAATAAATGTTGAATTAATGAATGAGCCTATTATATGCTGTAAATAGTATATAAATATGCATACACATCTTCAAATTATATCCCATTAAATGTGCACAGTAATTTCCAATTCCAGGAAGATGAAGAGGGCATAAATTTCTCTATTCCTCTCATTAAATACAACTATATCCCTAGACATTACATATATATAACAAACCTAAGAAGACTGTGAAAGGTGCAGAGAGGAAAGTAGACTGGTTAGAGACTTTGTGTTCTAAGAATAACATGACTGTGAATTTCCTGGGTTTTCTTTTTCAGTCATATACCTCAGACTTACATGAGAAGAAATTGGCTACCAGGAACAGCCAATGGGTTCATACAGAACAAAAAATATTCCCTAAGAAAGCTCACTCTTTCTGGCCTAGAGAGACCAGGAAAGGGGGCAGCCTAGCAAGACAACTCTTTTTAGAAAATAACTGTTCCACTGCAGCCAAGCACCACAGGGGAAAAAAAAAAAAAAAAACAGTGACCCCATTCCCACTCAGCAGCATAGGCTGACAGGGAGTCCAGACTTCAATCCTCACCTGTAACAAGGCTTTCCCAGTGAGGTGATGTCAGAGCAGGGAGTTTTCTCTATACTTGTAAAGTATGCCACCCAACAACAGGACTGTCATCCCTCCTAGAAAGTAACAAGCTTATCCACCTCCCCACAGCATCAGCGGAGACCACTAGGGTAGCCTGGAATTCTGCCCTGACCTCTTCCTCCCAGTCTGGGTGATGTCAGAAGATGCGTAGTAGAGAATAGAACTTGTACCACTTCCCAGGAATAGTGAGGTTACCCCTGCTGCACTCCATATTGTCAGTGGAAGCAGAAAGCAGGCACTTCTAGCCTTGACAACCAGGGAAATATTAGTAGAAGTCTAGTAGGGAGCAGGAACTCCTATCCCCATATAGTAGTAACAAGGAGCTTCCTCCCACTCCAGGTGTCAGTAGGGGCACAATAAGGAATCTGGACTTCAATTCTGACCTGGCAGTAGCAAGGTAGCTCCCCATTTTCTCCAGTTGAAGCAGAGTCAAAGGAAACCAGGTAAAATAGAAGGTGCTGACATGATTTAGAGTCTCATAGTCTAATATCTAAAATGTCCAGGTCTCAATAGAAAAATCACTCATCATTCCAAGATCCAGAAAGATCTCAAACTTAATTTAAAAAGGCAATCAATACATGATCAATGCATTGCATGATGAAGATCTATATGTATGGAGAGCAAAAATTTAAGAAGCTTAGATTATAAATAGGGGAGGATAAAGGAATATAAAAAGAAAATAGGAATATAAGGAAACTTCTTCAACTTGAAGTGCATCTACAAAAAACTACAACTGAAATTATGCTTACCAAAAAAAGTAAATAAATTAGTTAAATTATGCTTAATGGTGAAAGACTGAATGCATTCTTCATTAGACTGTGAACAAGGCAAGAGTGTCTTCTCTCACCATCTTATTCAACAAAGTGTGGGAAATTCTAGTCAGTGTGATAAGGAAATGAAAGGCATAAAAATCATAAAGGAAGAAATAAAATTCCTGTTGCAGATGACATGATTGTCTATGTTTCTACATTCCATTTGTGGTACAGTGAATTATTTAATATAGCCCACTAAGGGTGTTGGACAGGTTGCTAATAATGCAAATAAGGTGCATGACTCCCCTGTAAGAGTGAGACTATGCAAGTAAGGTATATAGAACACTAACAAGTGGGATGGTCAGTTTTGTCATCCTGATGGGCTTAGAAGTGAGTCAATCCCAGAGCAGAGAGAGGATATACAACCACCAAGAAAGAAGAGCCAAGAGTACAGTTCATCCTTAGGGCCCAGGATCCCTGTGCTGAGAACTTCCTATCAAGGAAATAGAGAGAGGGAGCTATAACACAGGAGACAGCAGTGCATAATGGCAGAAACCAGGAGACTGGCAGCAGATGGCACAATGGGCTTCCTGATCTATGTAGTAAGAAAGCTGAGTGCCTTTGCAAAGGCTTGCTGTCAGAATAGGGTGCCTCCAAACACTTGGTGGAGCTAGGTTTGCTGACTCACAGAGTTAGAGACAAGTGCCTTTAGGTCAAAGCTTTTTGGCAGAGTAGGTTGCCTCTGGGCACTTATTAGGAGAACTAAAAAGAGCTTTGCAACCCTTGTCCAAGCAGGACAGAAGCCAGCTGAGAGACCAACGGTCAAAGAGAGACCTTCTTGCAGGCATGGCTGAGAAGACTCTGTCCTGATTGAAAAACTCTGAGAATTCCTGAACCTGAGTTATAACCTGTTACTTCCCTAACAAACCCCGTATTTGTGGATATGGTCGATTAGTTCTGTGTGGCCATTTCAATGAAATTATCAAACCCAGTAGAGAAATAGAAAGCATCATGGGAGGGATGGCTGGTATCAGAATTGATAAAACAATTGGTGAATGGAGGCATGTCTGACCTTTGCCTCAAAGGAGTCAGCCTTGAGTGGTTCATCTTGATTTTCCTCCCCCCTTGTAACATTAGAGAAGGTCCGACACTACTGCCACAACATTTTTACAATTTACTCAAACTGGTAAAACGACAACACAGTAGACTGTGATAAGTTGTGTGTATATATAATGTAATACCTAGAGCAACCACTTGAAAGCTATACAAGAGATATGTTCAAAACTAGAAGGTTGAGCAATCTACTTCCGTAGTTATACTGCCTTGGAAACCCAAGGAGGGGTCACTACAAGTGGGGTCGACTTGATGGAACATAACAACAATAGATACATTTTTTTAAAAGTTCTAAAAAATTGTTAAGTAATCCACAGAAAGGCATGAAAATGAAAACCAGAGCAAACAGACAACAAGAAATAACATTGTATATTTAGCCCTAATATATCAACAATTATATTAATGATAAATGGTCTAAATACACCAATTAAGAGATACTGATTGGCAGAGTTGATTAAAAACATGACCCAACTAAATTCTATCTACAAGAAACTCACTGCAATTATAATTATATAGACAGGTTGAAAGTAAGGGATGGAAAAATGTATCTCATGCAAACATTAATTAAAATAAAGCAGGGGTGGCTAT
This sequence comes from Orycteropus afer afer, assembly GCF_000298275.1. Lineage (NCBI taxonomy): Eukaryota > Metazoa > Chordata > Mammalia > Tubulidentata > Orycteropodidae > Orycteropus > Orycteropus afer. The sequence goes on along the minus strand of NW_006921641.1, from coordinate 4,977,020 downwards.
ATCAACATCAAATATAGTAGATTTCAGAGCAAAAAACAAGTTACCAGAGAGAAGGACATTATATAATGATTAATCAATCCATCAAAAATACATAGCAATCCTAAATGTGTATACACTTAATGACAGAGCTGCAAGTTAGGTGAAGCAAAACTTATAGAATGGAAAGGAAAAATAGACAAATCTACAATTATAGTTGGGGACTTCTACACTACTCTCCAAACAATTGATAGAAAAACTAGACAGAAAATCAGTATGGATATAGAAGCACACAAAAACATCATCAATCAGCAGGATTGTGATAATTAATGATATATGTCAACTTTGCTGGCTATGATTCTCAACATTATATAATTATCCTCCATTTTTTTTATCTGATGTATTGGGGGTTTCCTTCAGGAATGGCCTACATCCAATATATGGATGTTCTAGCAAATCTCCTCCTCTCTCTCTCTCTTTCTCTCTCTCTCTCTCTCTCTCTCTCTCTCTCTCTCATCCAACTTGTCTTTATCTGAACTCTGGTGTTTCCACGTGAGCCACCAGCCTGTTGTCTGGCCTGCTGATTTTGGGTTCATTGGCCACTGAAACCACCGTTAGTAAGGAGACGCCTCTAGCCTGTTGGCTGACCCATAGATTGGTAATTACCAGCCTCCACAACAATTGCATGAGCCATTTCCTTGAAATAAATGTTCTCTCTCTCTCTCTCTCTATATATATATATGTATAGATAGATAGATACATACACATACACATACATATATATACATAAACTTCACTGGTTTTCCTCCTCTAGAGTACCCAGCCTAAGACATTTGGTACTCAGAGTAGATCTAGAGGAACAAAATCATAAGGATGAATTTTCTGAATTGGTTCTCAAGTCTGGCTAGTCTTAAAAGTGCTGATGACTTTGCCTCCAGTAGTAAAGAGAGCACTACTAATCTGTGGTATGAGACAGCATTAGAAATACAAAAAATACCATCACAACTGGATCACACATTTGTGAGAAACTAGGCTCTAGGTGATTATACATTTGGACTTTTCTACTTCTCAGAACTAGAAGTATAACACTGAGCCACTAAATTCTGTTGAATCACTCATGCCAAAAGAACAAGCCTTCTTATTGCCACCTTTATCTGCTAAGCCACCCTCCCCAGGAAAACCATTATCTCTTCCACCTGGATCTGGTGAGCTTAAACCCAGCTGTGCTTGAAGAGTCTTTGTCTGAGATACTGCCTGGGGCAGTGTTGGGGCACTCCCTGAGGCAGATGCTTTATAAGACATTGCTGAATGTCCCCAGGACCCACATCCACACCCATTTATGCTTCTAGAGCTATAACTAAACTTAAATTCCAGAAAGCACCAAAAGGTAAAGTATAAAGTGTGACGCAAGAGAAGATATGCTTCACTCCAAAAGAACTGCTTGATTTTTCTAATATATACAAAGAAAAAGCTGGGGGATATGTGTGGGAATGGCCAATGAGGGTGTAAGAAAATGGTATAAGAAACATGAAGTCAGATCTGTTTGAGTTCATTGATATGGGCCCACTAAGCACAGATTCTTCATTCAATGTTTCATCTAGAGAGGTTAGAAAAGGATCTAATAGATCATTTGGTTGTTTGACTGAAGCAGGGTCTGAGAGGTGGCCTATACTAAATCAAGTTCAAAGGCCCAACATGTCTTGGTATACTGTAGAAGATAGTATCCAAACGCTTAGGGAAATTGGCATATTAGAGTGAATTTATCAGGTTGGACCACATGAAATGCCCAGAGGACACACCTTTTACAATGTTGAGGAACAAATTTGAGAAGGGAGCCCTAGCATCTTTGAAAACTGCTGTGATTACTATTTTATTTAAGTAAGATTTAATGGTGGGAACTGCCCTAACTGAATTAAGACATCTAAACACAATGGGGCTGATTGGACCCCAAGGTGGTAGCACTTAATCAATAAAGACAAGGTAGGCATGTTTACCATAATAGACAGCAGAGTCAAAGCAGTAATCAGAATTGTCTGACTTATAAACATATGGAATTTGCTACTTAATCATGGAAACCCTAGGAGTGAAATAGATGGGAAATCTACTAAAAGTTTACTTAATCTATGCAAGTGGAAAAATGCTAGGTTAAGTGAACAGTAGCTCTGGTAGCATAGTGCCTAAGCCACTTGACTGCTAACCAAAAGCTAGTGGTTCAAACCCACCAGCCACTCCTCGGAAGGAAGATGGGGCAATTTACTTCCGTAGTGATACTGCCTCGGAAACCCAAAGAGGGGTCGCTATGAGTCGGGTCCGACTCGACGGCACATAACAACAACAACAACAACAGCTTAGCTTGAATTTCCAGAATAGACAGTCCCACCTTTCAGTCAATTCTCAGATTTGAGCTACTTTGCAGACCCACAACGCCTTGAATGAAGGGAGGTAACAACAACAACCCAGTGTATATCTATGGGGTGATTCCTATGATCAGCTGACTGAAGAAGCAAAAACTTGTGCCTGGTTTACAGATGGTTCTGCATGATACTCAGGAACCACTTGAAAGTGGACAGCAGCAGCACTGCAGCCCCTCTCTGGGACCTCCCTGAAAGACAGTGGTTAAGGGAAATTTTCCCAATGGGCAGAATTTCAAACAGTGTACTGGGTTTTTCACTTTGCTTGGAAAGAGAAATGGCCAGATGTGCAATTGTATACTGATTCATGGTCTATGGCCAATGGTTTGGGTTGATGATCAGGGACTTGGAAGGAACATGATTGGAAAATTGGTGACAAGGAGGTTTGGGGAAGAGGTATGTGGATAAACCTCTCTTAATAGACCAAATAAGTGAAGATATTTGTGTCTTATGTGAATGTTCACCAAAGGGTGACCTCAACAGTGGAGAATTTTAATCAACTGGATAGGATAGTGTATTCTTTGGAAACAAGTCATCCTCTTTCCCCAGCCACTCCTGTCATTGCTCAATAGGCTTATATGCAAAATGGCCATGGTGATAGAGTTCAGCAACATTGCCTTCCACTCACCAAGGTCAATTGGGCTACAGCCACTGCTGAGTGCCCAATCTGCCAGCAGCAAAGCCCAACACTGAGTTCCCAGTATTCCTTGGAGAAATCAGCCAGCAACCGGGTTGCAGGTTGATTACATTTGACCGCTTCCATCATGAGAAGGGCAACATGTTGTTCTTATTTGGATAGACGCTTTGGATATGGATTTGTCTTCGCTGCATGAAATGCTTCTTCCAAAACTACCATCTGTGGACTCATGGGATGCCGTCTTCATGATCTTGGTATCCTGCTCAGCAAATGAAGTGCAGCAATGGGTCTATGCTCATGGGATTCACTAGTTTTACCATGGTCATCATCATCCTGAAGCAGTTGGCTTGACAGAATAAGAGAGTAATCTTCTAAAGACACAATTACTGGGCTAGCTAGGTCACGAAACTTCGCAAAGTTGGTGCAATGTTCTCCAGGAGGCTGGAGCATACAATATATGGTGCTGTTTCTCCTAAAGCCAGGATTCACAGGCCCAGGAATCAAAGGGTGGAAATGTGAACGGCACTATTCACTATTATTACCTCTGGTAACACATTCACAAATTGTTTGCTTCTTGTCCCCATGACCCTATGGTTTGCAGGTCTTAGTTCCAAAGGGAGGAATGCTCCCACCTGGAGACACAACACGAGTTCCATTGAACTGGAAGTTAAGAATGCTAAGCAGCCACTTTGAGCTTCTCAACAGGCAAGGCAGGGAGTTACCATACTGACTGGTGTATTGGTCCTGATTACCCAGGGGAAATCTGATTGATATTTCATAATGGAAGTAAAGAAGAGTATGTCTGGAATATCAGAAGTCCCTTAGGGTTTCTCTTGGTCCTATAATGTACTGTTATTAAAGTTAATGGAAAATTACAACTCTTTCAACATGACTACTCATGGCCCCACCCACTTATCTCTCAGTTTGTCATACTTTGATGGCTTGTGTGTTGCTGTGAGGGTGGAGGCCATGCCACCAGAATTTCAAATACCAGCAGGGTCACTCATGGTGGACAGGTTTCAGTGGAGCTTCCAGAATAAGACAGACTAGGAAGAAGGAAGGGGCCATCCACTTCCCAAAAAATTGATCACTGAAAACCTTATGAATAAAGTGAAACACTGTCTGCTTTATTACTGGAACACTTTATGAATAGCCCTGAAACACTGTCTAATATAGTGGCAGAATATGAGGCCCTCAGGCCAGAGGTCACTCAAAATATAACAGGTGAAGAACTGCCTCTTCAAAATAAAGTTGACCTTAATGACATGGATGAAGTAAAGCTTTGAGGACCTTCATATGCTGATGTGGCACACCTCAAAATGGAAGAAACAGCTGCAAACATGCACTAATAATCATAATGTGGATGTATGAAGCATGAATCTAGGAAATGCATAAAAATTGATATCCTAGGCATTAGTGTAGCTGAAATGGACTGGTATTGGCCATTTTGAATCAGACAACCATATGATCTACTATGCCAGGAAAGACAAAGAGGAATGGTGTTGCATTCATGGTCAAAAAAAAAAAAAAAAAAAAATCTCAAGAATCCATCCTGAAGTACAATGCTGGTGGTGAGAGGATAATATCCATACATCTGAAGGGAAGACAAGAAGTGAGCTGGCGGCAGTTTGGAAAAGCTAAGGGAGACCAGGAAGCAAGCTGGCAGGCTTGGGAACAGCTAAGGGAGATCAGGAAGAGAGCAGAGCAGTTTGGAACTAAGAGAGATGAATTTATCTGTCAGTCTGTGATACTGTGGTGGCTTGTGTGTTGCTGTGAGGCTGGAGGCTATGCCATGAGTGTGTTAAATGCCAGCAGGGTTACCCACGGTGAATAGTTTACAGCAGAGCTTCCAAAATAAGACAGACTCAGAGGAAGGATGGGGCCACCCACTTCTCAAAGAATTGGCCGGTGAAAGCCTTATGAATAGCAGTGAAACACTGTCTGATATATAACTGGAAAGCCTTATGAATAGCCCTAAAACATTGTCTGATATAGTGCCAGGAGATGAGCCTCTCAGGTCAGAGGACACCCAAGGTATGACTGGAAAAGAGCTGCCTCCTTACAGTAGAGACAACCTTCATTATGTGGATAGAGTAAAGCTTTCAGGACCTCCATTTGCTGATGTGGCATGACTCAAAATGAAAAGAAACAGCTGCAAACATCCATTAATAGTCAGAACATGGAATGAACAAAGTATAAATCTAGGAAAATTGAAAGTTGTCAAAAAATAAAATGCAATGCATAAAGATTGATATCCTAGGCATTAGTGAGCTGAAATGGACTGGTTTTGACCATTTTGAATCAGACAACCATATGATCTACTATGCCAGGAATGAAAAATTGAAGAGGAATGGAGTGGCATTCATCATCACAAAGAATGTTTCAAGATCTATCTTGAAGTACAATGTTGTCAGTGATAGGGTAATATTCATACAACTACAAGTAAGACCAGTTAATACTATTATTATTCAAATTTACGCACAAAACAACAAAGCCAAAGATGAAGAAGTTGAAGATTTTTACCAACTTCTGCAGTCTGAAATTGACTGAACATGCAATCAAGATGTGCTGATTATCACTGGTGACTGGAATGCAAAAGTTGGAAACAAAAAAGAATCACTGATAGTTGGAAAATATGGTCTTGGTGATAGAAATAATGCTAGAGATCACATGACAGAATTTTGCAAGACCAATGACTTATTCATTGCAAATACCTTTTTCAACAACAAAAACGGCAGCTATACACGTGGACTTCACCAGATGGAACACACAGGAATCAGATTGACTACATCTGTGGCAAGAGGTGATGGAAAAGCTCAATATCTTCAGCCAAAAGAAGGCCAAGAACTGACTGTGGATCACACCACCAACTGCTCATATGCAAGTTCAAGTTGAAGTTGAAGATAATTACAAGTCCATGAAAGCCAAAATATGACCTTGATTATATCCCTCCTGAATTTAGAGACCATCTAAAGAAAAGATTTGATGCATTGAACACCAATGACTGAAAACCAGAAGAATTGTGGGATGATATCAAGAACATCATCCATGAAGAAAGCAAAAGGTCATTAAAAAGGAAGGAAGAAAATACCAAAATGGATGTCAGAAGACACTCTGAAACTTGCCCTTGAATGGAGAGTAGCTAAAGCAAATGGAAAAGATGACAAAACAAAAGAGTTGAACAGAAGATTTCAAAGAGCAGCTCAAGAAGACAAAGAAAATTATTATAACGAAATGTGCAAAGACCTGGAGTTAGAAAACCAAAAGGTAAGAACACATTTGGCATTTCTCAAGCTGAAAGAACTGAGGAAAAGAGTAAAGCCTCAAGTTGCAATATTGAAAGATTCTATAGGCAAAATATTGAATGATGCAGGAAGCATCAAAAAAAGATGGAAGGAATACACAAAGTCACTGTACCAAAAAGAATTGGTTGATGCTCATCCATTTCAGGAAATGGCGTATGATCAAGAACCAATGGTATTGAAGGAAGAAGTCCAAGCTGCACTGAAGGAATTGGTGAAAAACAAGGGTCCAGGAATTGACAGATTACCCATTGAGATGTTTCAACAAATGGATGCCCCTCTGGAGGCACTCACTTGGCTATGCCAACAGGTTTTGAAGACAGCTACCTGGCCAATTGACTGGAAGAGATCCATATTTGTACACATTCCAAAAAAAAGGTGATCCCATAGAATGTGGAAATTATCAAACAATATTTTTAACATCACACTCAAGTAAAATTTTGCTGAAGCTAATTCAAATATGGTTGCAGCATTATATTGATAGGGAACTTCCAGAAATGCAAGCTGGATTCAGAAGAGGGTATGGAATGAGGGATATCATTGCTGAAGTCGGATGGATTTTGGCTGAAAAATGGAATACTAAAATGATACTTACTTGTGCAAAACTATTCCATTGTGTGGACCATAACAAATTGTGGATAACATTGAGAAGAATGGGAATTCCAGAACACTTAATTATACTCATGAAGAACCTGTACATAGACCAGGAGGCTGTCATTCAAACAGAACAAGGGGATATTGCATTGTTTAAAATCAGGAAGGTTGTGCATCAGGGTTGTATCCTTTTACCATACATATTCAGTCTGTATTTAAAAAAAAAAGTCACTGCTGTCAAGTCAGTCCCGACTCATAGTGATCCCTCCTTGGATTTCTAAGGCAGGATCTCTGTGGTATACTGAGCAAAAAATCTGAGAAGTGGGACTATATGAAGAAAAATATGGCATCAGGACTGGAGCAAGACTCACTACCAACCTGCAATATGCAAATGACACAACCTTTCTTGCTTAAAGTGAAGATGACTTGAAGCACTTACTGATGAAAATTAATTAATACAGTTTGCCGTATGAATTACACATCAACATAAAGAAAATGGAAACCTTCAAAACTGGACCAATAAGCAACATCATGACAAATGGAGAAATGATCGAAGTTGTCAAAGATTTCGTATTACTTGGATCCACAATCAACACCCATACAAGCAGCAGTCAAGAAATCAGATGATATATTGCATTGGGCAAATCTGCTACAAACGACCTCTTTAAAGTTCTGAAGAGCAAAAAAAATCTCTTTGAAGACTAATATGTGACTAACCCAAGCCATGGTATTTTCAATAATCTCATTTGCATGTGAAAGCTGGACAGTGAACGAGGAAGACCAAAGAAGAGTTGATGCTTCTGAGTTGTGGTTTTGGTGAAGAATACTGAAAGTACATGGACTGCCAGAAGAATGAACAAATCTGTCCTGGAAGAAGTGCTGCCAGAATGTTTCTTGGAAGCAAGAATGGCCAGACTTTGTCTCATCTACTTTGATCATGCTGTCAGAGGACCATTCCTTGGAGAAGGATATCATGCTTGGTAAAGCAGAGGATCAGTAAAAAAGGGGAAGATCCTCAACAAGATGGATTGACACAGTGGCTACAACAATGGGCTCAGGTACAGCAAGGATTGTGAGGATGGTGCATGACCAGGCAGTGTTTTGTTCTGTTGTACATAGTGTTGTTATGAGTTGGAGCTGGTTTGATGGCACCTAACAACAACAACACTAATGGCCCAGACCCTTCAGGAATGAAAGTTCAGGTCACCCCAACAGTCAAAGAACCACAACTACTTGAGGTGCTTGCTGAGGACAAAGAGAATACTGAATGGGTGGTAGAAGAAGGTAGTTCTAAATCTAGTTACAACAACATGACCAGTTGCAAAAATGAAGACTATAATTGTTATAAGTATTTTTCCTTGTTTTGCTCTTCATATGTATGTGTGTATGTGTGTGTCATTAAAAACAAACCAATGTCACTGCCCAGTTGATTTCAACTCATAGTGACCCTGTTTCCAACGCTAGAAAAAGACTGCCTCATATTTTCCTCTGAGGGGCTGGTAGTTTGAAGCACCAACCTTTTGGTTAACAGCCAAATGCCTTAACCATTACACCAGCAGAGCTACTATGAGTGTGTGTATCAAAAATTTTTTTATTTCTTCCTTCCTTTATCCCATTATTTATAAAATATAAGATGTAGTGCATTTTTGGTTGTATGCATGTTAGTTTTATTATGTTAAGTGCAAGTATCATCTTATAAAGTGGTGCCAAATTGAAAAGGGGTGAACTGTGATAGTTGATGATATGTGTCACCTTGATTAGGTTTATGATTCTCAGTGGTTTGGCAGACACTAGATTGATTGGTTTTCCATAATATAATATAATGTAATTACCCCATGGTGTGCTCTAATGTGATCAGCCAATCAGTTGTAAAAGAAGTTTCCTCAGGAGTGTAGCCTACATCCAATATATATGGACATTCTGACAAAACTTGCTTACTCTGGATCCTGCATCCAAACTGTCATCATTTGACCTTCAGTTCCTGGGACATGAGCCAGCAGTCTAGGACTTGCCAGCCTCTGCAACTGCATAAGACATTCCCTTGAATTGAATACCTCTCTCTCTACACACATGAGCTCATGCACACACACACACACACACATTATTGTTGTTGTTGTTAAGTGTCAGCAAGTCAATAATGTGTTTTACTGGTTTTGCTTCTATAGAGAACTCAGTCTAAGATAGTACCATCAGACTACCTATCTCTATATCCCTTGCCTGTGACCTAGAAACATCTCTGAAATTTCTACCATTCAAATATTTATTTAACTTACAGCAATGTGTGCTCAAAGAGTCAGGTAAAACATGTAAATAGATTCCTGGGGGAGACAACATGAAACTCCGTGTCACTGATGACTCCTCACCTGCCACCCTGGAGCTAGATAAAGTCACCTTTTGAGATGGTCCTCATTGCTACATGCAAAGCATCTCTTATAGAATTCTTTCTCTGCAGAGCCTTCATGTTCCTTGTGGATACACAATGCCACAGGGAATCTCCACATTGAAAAACTCTACCTAGGCCTATCTATTCCCCAAGTGTCTTGAGTTGTAAAATGACCTCTCCATATTCATGGTTGTCATTTTCACAATGTGGTTGATATTAAGTAGGGCACATGCCATCTGATTATTATTTGATTACACTATTCATATGAAGCATGTATGAGTGACAGGCTCAACTTTCTCTCAGGTGATAGTGTTTATTTTTAACCTCATAGATTAGGGTAAGACATTTTTTGAGAAGGATATTTGGGTCACTTTTTTATTCTCCTAAGATCTTGCAAATGTGCTTAAACAAGTCTTAATTCTGTGGTATTCCACTTATGAACAATTGTTTGCCATGGGTTTTACTCAGATATCAAGTAGAAGATAATAAGAAGTAGAATATCATGAGGGATTGGGACAAAGGAATGATAGATTTTGATAAGAGAACTGCAAATTTTTGAAGACTGGTGTTTTGGTCATCTAGTGCTGCTATAACAGACATACCACAAGAGCAGATGACTTTAACAAACAGGGATTTGTTCTTTTTTACTTTAGGAGGCTAGAAGTCCAAGTTCAAAGTGTCAGCTCTAGTAGCTGAGTGAAGGCCCCTCAATCTTGGGCTTTAGCTCTGCCTCTTGCTCCCAGCCCACTGAAGCTGGAGGCTTCTCTTAAGTTAGGCAGCTGCTGGATGCTGAGGCTAACAAACCCAAAGTCAACAAGTAAAATAGCACAGTCTCAAGATTACCAAGTAACACGGCAAGCCACTAGTTCAAGTCCAGAAACACTCCCAAGATCAGCAGGCAACATGGCAGACTGCTGAATGAATATTCAGCTGAATGCAGGATTCAAGCATGCCAGAAAGCTAAGAGACCTTTCTCAAAGCATTTTCTCATATACTGGGAGCAGACCACATATCTAAGGCAGCTATTCAGCTGCTCACGGCAGGTTCTGTCACAGAGTTGATTACCAGTCTCATCATGGGGAATAACTACATCAGGCTGCCCATTAGAACTCTAATGATTTATTTCTTTGGTTGAGGAAAGAAAGGAAACTTGGTCATTAAGTTCTAATATGTGCCAGATACATTCTGTTGAAAGAATAGTTTGATTTTGAGGTTGGTACCTTTTATCAATGGGAAACTGAAGTTCAGAAGAGTTAAGTTGCCAAGATCATTGTCATACTTTAAAATTATGTCCACAATTTTTTCACACTAGTCCTTTAAAAGATGATACTCAGTTCCCCTCTCCCCTAATGTAGGCAAGATTTTGTGACTCACTTTTAACAAATTCAATCGGACAAATCACTGGTGTATGACTTCCAGGACTAGGCCATAAATAATAGCTTCTGCCTGGCTCTCTCTTTAGTATTTCTTATCTTGGGGGAAGCCTGCCACCATGTCATAAAGATACTCAAGCAACACTTGGGATTCTCCAAGTCAACTAATGTTTGTAATGACACATATACATTCACATTATGTATAATTTTTAACTAAACTTTTCATTTTGTGATAACTGGGGATTCACATACAGATATAAGAAATAATACAGACTTTGCATATCCTAGTCTGTCTTAGTCTGGAAGCCCCACTGAAACTTGTCCACTCACTATAGGTGACTCTGCTGGTATTTGAAATACTGATGGTATAGCTTCCAGCATCGTAGCAATATGCAAGCCATCATATGCAAGCCATCACAGTGCAACAAACTGACAATCTCATAATGGACAATGAATAATGAAACCTGAACAACAATTGATGTCTTTGAATTACAGTGTTGGCAAAGAATATTGAATATACACAGACTATCAGAAGAATGAACAAATTTTCGTGGAAGAAGTACAACAAGAATCCTCCTTGGGAGTGAGGACAGCAAGACTAGGTCTCACATACTCTGGACATGTTACCATCAAGGGCTAATCCCTGGAGAAGGACATCATGCATGGTAGAGGATCAGTGAAAAAGAGAAAGATCCTCAATGAGATGGATTAGATGCCCATGTGCAGAGTTTTCCAACAGCTAAGGGAGATGAACTTGTTTGTCAGTTTGTCATCCTGTGGGGCTTGTGTGTTGCTGTGAGGCTTGAGGCTGTGTCACTGCTGTTTCAGATGTCAACAGAGTTGTACATGGTGCACAGGTTACAACACAGCTTACAGACTAAGAAAGACTAGGAAAAAGGAGGAGGCCATCCACTTCTCAAAATTTGGCCAGAGAAAACCTTATGAATAGCAGAGAAACACTGTCTGATACATTACCAGGCAACTTTACGAATACCTCAGAAACATTGTCCAACACAGTGCAGGAAGGCAAGCCCCTTGGGTTGGAAGACACTCAAAATAGGACTGGGAAAGAGCTGCCTCATCAGAGTAGAAACAACCTTAATGATATGGATAAAGTAAGTATTTCAGGACATCCATGTGCCAACATGGCACAACTCAAATTGAGGAGAAACAGCTGCAAACATTCATTAATAATCGGAACATGGAATGTACAAAGTATGAATGTACAAAAATTGGAAGTTGTCAAAAATGAAGTGGAATGCATAAAGATTGATATCTTAGGCATTAGTGAGCTGAAGTGGACAGGTTTAGGCCAATTTGAATCAGACAACCATATTATCTACTATGCCAGGAATGACAAACTGAAGAGGAATGGCGTGACATTCATCATCACAAAGGATGTTTCAAGATCTGTCCTGAAGTACAATGCTGTCAGTGATAGGATAATATCC
>NW_006921641.1:4941601-4962668 GCF_000298275.1 Orycteropus afer afer | reverse complement strand
GAAAGATGGGGAGGCCTTCAACGAGATGGATTGATACGGTGGCTGTGATGATGGGCTCAAGCATAGCAGGGATTGTGGGGCTGGCACGGGATCAGGCAGTGTTTCGTTCTGCTGTGCATGGGGTCACTATGAGTCGGAAACGACTCCACGGCACTTAACAACAACAACAACAAATCACTATGGAAGTAGATTGCCCCTTCTTCCTTCCGAGGAGTGGATGGTGGATTTGAACCACTAGCCTTCTGGTTAGCAGTCAAGTGCCTTTGGCACTACGCTACCATGGCAAGGATTTAAAAAGCAGAATGGGAAGCGCCCAAAGTTCTAGAATCTAGTTGCCAGGCTTCGTGAAAATCACTAGGTTGACAATTTGTATTCTATTGTTGTTGTTGTTATGTGCCGTCGAGTCTGTGTTGCCCCTCTGGGTTGTTCAGGGACCTCCATTAGAGTGTTCTCCTTGGCCTTTCTGGGGTTCCTCACCCATTCATTCCCAGAGTAATGTGGAATACATGATTGATACATTTAAGAGCAGCACCTCCCAAAGGATATGTACCTCTCAGCCTTTTTCTCATTCTGCTTTCTTTCCAGAAGAGGCACCATTAAGAATGACCTGTGGTTGTACGGCCATGCTTGTTGCTGAGTATTTTTGAGATACAGTATTGGGAGGCCCACTCCAAACCAGCTTTACTATGGATAGGAATGGTAACTTCCATTTTCCTGATTCCTGTTTCCATTTCTCACCTGTTTCTGAACTTGGGTTAGGTCTTTCTAACTCACGTGTCATTTATTGGCACCCCTTCAAGCCCCACCATGGCGTGTCATCTGCCTTCTATCCCAGCACAGTTCTTCCCATGCACTCTCAAACACAGACAGGCATCAGTGTATCAGCTGCATGGCTGTAGTATTCCTCAAGCCCACATGCCCCAGAATTTGTATTTATTTTCTCATCTGCTCCAGGCTTTTCAGACTAACATTGCCATCACTCAACTGTCATATTAGAGTGACAGGCAGACAATGATGATTCTTTCCTACTTTCTTCCTGGAAGGCAAGCCTCAGGTATTGTCCTTCTTTTCTATCTCCCATAGGACCTAGCATAGCTCTGAGCATGTAGGAGTCTGACTAAAGAATCAGAAGACCTAGGTTCAAACCCTGATCACCCCCTTCCTTCTTATGTGACTTCATACATGTCATATCGTCAATTTGGATCCCTGTGTCCTTACCTTTTTTTTTCTTTTTAACTGGTATTAAATTAAATTAAAAGTGAGCAGAAGTTTTTCTTCAATGTGGTAAAAGTGAAATGGTCATTTCAAGAGCTTGTTTACATTTTTGGCAAACAAAGCTATATATTTTTCAGATGTGTTTATGATGTCATCCACTTTAGAATGTAAACTCTAAGACTTCTACTATTTCCTATATGGTTCAAATAAAGGACTTGTAACACAAGACTTTTCATAAAACGATGTTTACTAACAGGTCCTTGCCAGAACATAACAGAAATTTTCTAAAGTATACCCATTGCTATGCTATAAAATTTAACATAAATTTTTATTACAGAATTACCAGGATACTAAATATAAAACTATATCAGCCACAGTTTTCTAAGTTAAGGGTTAGCAAACTACAGCTCACAGTCATATGCAGCCCATAGCCTGTTTCTGTAAATAAAGTTTTATTGGAATACAAACACATTCATTTGTTAACATATTGTCTGTAGCTGCTTTCACACTACAACAGCAGAGTTGAATAGTTGCAACAGAGACTATAAGGCTGTAAAGCCTAAAATATTACCTATTGGGCTTTCTGCAGAAAAAATTTATTGATTTCCATTCTAAAAAAAAATCCTTCAGTTAATTAACTAATTTTATTATGGTTGGATGAATTTTCATAGAGAAAATTAGTTTTCCTTTCAACAATGTATACACTTTTTGTTTTGTGACAATAGTTGCATTCCCCTCAATGTAATAGCACTCTTGCCACTTCTCCCCTGGGTTGCCCATTTCAAGTCATCCTTCTTTCCTGTCCCTTCCATATTCTGAGCTTTGTTTTTGAGCAAATGCTGCTCTTTTGTCCCCATGTGGTTGATTGTTCTGAGAATTATGTTCCTCACAGGTATTATTATTCACTGTATATGTCTGTCTATTGTTTGGCTGAAAGTGATCCCTGAGGGTGTGTTCAGTTCCAAGATCGAAGAGTCATTGGCTCAGGGGTCCACCAGTCTCTATCAGACCAGTAAGTCTGGTTTTGTTTTGTTTTTTTTTTTTTGGGGGGGGGTCTTTTTTTTTTTTTAATCTTCAGTTAGTCTTAATTTATCAAAATTTTGCCTCATGCACATCCTTACCACATGATTAAGTGACCACAAGAATGTTACTTATCCTGTCTAAGATTCTCTTTCTAATCTGTAAGAAGAGATTTGTCTAGATGTTTCCAAAATCAGTATTAATTGTCATTTTGATTCTCAGCCAATGAGTAGTTTTCTTAGTGAGGGTTGATTACTTCTGAATGCTTGAGACATCTGTACCCCTTATGAGATAGGAGAAGCATTGGCAAGGGCTTATCAGTAGACTTGAGTTTCAGTTCTGGCTTTGCCCCTAACTGAGTCAACCTCTTTGTGATTTGCTTCTGTAAAATGAAGGGGCTGGTCCAATGAAGTCCAAGTTTCCTTAGAACAGATCATTATGATCCAGTGGGTGAAGTCCCTCATGGAAGGCCACAAGGCAACTATGAAAATTCAAGGAATGGAATCATACCTGGGTTTTACAGAGGAGAAGGCAGTCAGTGAAGGCTTCTTGGAGGAAGTGATGCCTGACCTGAAACTTAAAAGTATATGGAGGAATTTATACTAGTGGCTAATGAATTGACCAGTAAAGCAAAAAAGTGCCCTATTTCATTCAGGTGATGAGGAAAATGTCTTCTTTTTCAGAATCTAAACTCCAGGAAAAATTCTTCTAAATTCAGACTGTAATGAGTGCATCACACTTTTCCTGGATGCATTTCATGGACACACACAGTGCATGACAATTTTTCACAAGTTTTGGAAAACATATTTGTTTTTTTATTTGTATCCCATTGTCAAAGTAGCATCTTAGTTTTGAAAAAGCCTTTGGCTTCCACAATCATTGGTGGCATCCAGCAGCAAGTCTTCGTGAAAAGCTAAAAATCAATCAGAGAGTGGGCCCAAAGAACCAGTGCAGGGCTGTGATCAAGGTCAGCAAGAGGTGAAAAAACTCTGACTTCAAATAACTTTGGCCGTAGGATTAAGCTACATGCTTAGATGGCATTTTCATGTGAGTGAACAATTCAAACATCCACAACAATAGATTTTGAAGGGAAGCGAACTATTCGAGTTGGCATAGCTATGCAACCTCAGCAATCATGACTCCTAAGTAATCTCTATCATTGTTGTTGTCAGCTGCCGTGGAGTCAGCTCCAAACTCATGGTGATCCCACGTACAATGGAACAAAATGCTGCTCAGTCCTGCACCCCTCATGATCAGACTTACCCATTAATTCTAACTGCCTGTATTGATGCTACAGGAGCTCTGGTAGCATAGTGCCTAAGGCATTTGACTGCTAACCAGAAGGTTGGTGGTTCAAACCCACCAGCCACTCCTCAGAAGGAAGATGGGACAATCTACTTTCATAGTGATAGCACCTCAGAAACCAAAGGAGGGATCACTATAAGTCAGATCTGACTAGACGGCACATAACAACAACACCAAAGTTTAGTAAATGACAACTATGTTCCAGCACATTTTCTAGGCACTGGGAATATAGCCATGAAAGAACTTAAACAAAAGCCCTTGCCCTCTTGGAACTTTACATTCTACTATATCATCCTTTCACTGAGAAAAGTGCAATGAGTTTTAACTTCTCTCTGATGGCATATATTGCTATTCTGAAAAGTTCCCAAAGGACATTTTGCTAAAGGGCCCGAGCCAAATTGAGCCATCCTTCCTCCTGAGTTCTGTTCCTCCATCTTATCCTCTGTGTCAAAGCAATGCACAGGAGAGAGTAAAGTAAAAGCAATTTGATGTCAAATGACTCCAAAAACCTCAAAGCAGGTATGTATCAAGACATCAGAAAGTGCTCATAGCCTTTGACCCACTTCCAGGAATCCTGACTAAGGAAACAGCCTTAACTCTCTAAAGAGAATTTAGGTGCAAAAATGTGCATCATGGTGCTGCAAGAGGGTGGGCCTGGGGAAGTGCCCCTACAGCTGATCACTGATCAGGCTTGGATCAGCTTAGTGGCACTGAGAGGCCTGCACTTGACTTTGTCAGTAATATTGGGGCCACAGGGTACTATTGGGCACTGTCCTGCCTCCAGTGCCACTGAAACCAAGCGGATCTTTGGCGCTGTGCATGGGCAGATCCAGAGAGGAACTCCTGCAGCAGATCACGGAGCTGAGCAATTGTCTTGGGTTGGCTTTTTGGCACTGAGGGGCCTCGGGAGCAGGGTTTTTGCATGTGTCTGAGCCTGGCGGAAAGTGGCAACCCCCTAACAACTAGAGTTTTTGCTGAACTGGAGCTGCGGGCCTGTGAATAACAGTAAAATGTCATCAGCAGCAGCCTACTCAAAGCCCTAGAAACTGTCTGAAGCAATGGGGAGCTTTTCTTCTTCCTCTCTTCCACTGTCACCTTCTCTGCCAATAACCTCACTCATCCAATAGAAGAAACCACAATCAGCTACCATAATACTTCCTGGTTCAAATTCTAAACCCTCTTTATGACAAACAGAAACCCATATCCACATTCCACACAGTGATTCCACCATCACAAAGAAAACTGCAATGCAACCCAGCACACCTGAATTAATAACTAAAAAAATAAAATACACCAGCTTCACCTTTTCAAAATGTTAAATCATAAAACCAAGAAGAAACAAAGCAATTCATAACCAATAATTAAAGACAATCTCAAAATGTCTAGGAAACAACAGGCAACCTCAAATCAAACAAACAAAACAACAACAAAAAAAAAAACAGGACAAGGCATTAGAAGCAAAACCACAAACAAAGGTCTCATTAAACATGGAGGAAGAGGAGGAAATAGAATTATCTGAGAAGGAATTTAGAAGATATGTTTATAGAGCTTCACACGACCCTAAGGAAACCCCAAACAGAAGCAAGGAAAACACAGACAGTTCCCTGGAAGAACTCAGGAAAATCATTCAAGGACAAATTAACTAGATTAATGCACAATCAGAACTCATACAAAAACAGCAGTTAGAAATCCAGACGATGAATACCAAAATTACAGAATTATGCAATACAGTAGAAGCACAAAAAGTAGGCTAGAACTGGCTGAAGAACGCATATCCCAACTAGAAGACAAATCTCTGGACATCAGCCTGTATGAAGAAAACTCAGATCAAAGATTTAAGAGAAATGAAGAGAACTTAAGAATTATATGGGATGACATAAAAAAAAAAAAAAAAAAAAAACCATAAGACTCATTGGAATTCCAGAACAAGAAGAGGTGAAAAAACAACTGAGAAAATTGTGGAAGACCTGCTAACAGAAAACTTCTCCCATATCATGAAGGAAGAAAAGATATTTGTCCAAGAAGCTCATAGGACTCCACACAAGATAGATGCCAAGAGAGAAACACTGAGGTATATTATAATCAAACTCTCCAAAACCAAAGACAAAGAAAAAATTTTGAGAGCTGCCCAGGACAAAAGGAATATTACTTATAATAATCAAACAGTTATGCTGAGCTCCAATTACTCAGCAGAAACCATGCAGGCAAGAAGGCAATGGGATGGCATATATAAAACACTGAAGGAAAAGAACTTCCAACCAAGAATCCTATATCCAGCCAAATTACCCATCAAATATGAGGGCAAAATCAAGGCATTCTCAGACAAATAGTAATTAAGGCATTTTGTGAAAACCAGACCAACCCTATAAGAAATGCTTAAGCACATCCTTCCAATAGAGAACCTACAACAGAGATCAACAAAATCAGGATATGTGGCATCAACACTAAAACCAAATGAAATATAGAAACTCAAAATAAGCCCATAAAATAGTATACACTAAAAACCAAGGAAGTCAATCAGCACAACTAATCTATTAGAGGAAATAAAACTTCTAGATACAAACTTTCATATGGAGAGGAAAACAGGACAACGTCTTCACAGAACACACTGTTCTAAAAATGTAGAGACAAGAATGTACTCCAAGGTAGCCACAGAGAAAATTAACAATCCTCCTAAGCAAATCCTGAAGGATGGAAAACATATGGGTTTAATAAGCACAAAAGCAACAATAAAGAAGAAAAGAGAGGAAGTGTGAGGCAACAAACTGAACTCAGCACAGAAAAGTATATGGACCAAGGAAATACCAACAGCACAACAAAAAACATAGTAAAATGACAGCAATCAATTCATACCTATCACTAATTACACTCAATGTGAATGGACTAAATGCACCAATCAAGAGAAAGAGAATAGCAGACTGGATAAGAAAAGAAGACCCATTGATATGCTGCCTACAAGAGACCCACCTTAGACACAAAGATAAAAACAAATTAAAAGTTAAGGAATTGAAAAAATATATATACCAAGCCAATGGTAACCAAAAAAGAACAGGAGTGGTAATATTAACTTCTGATAAAATAGACATTAAGGTGAAAAACATCATAAGAGACAAAGAAGGGCATTATATGATGCTGAAAGAGTCAATTGATAAAGAAGACGTTATGATAATAAATATTTATGCACCCAATGAAAGTGCTCCAAAATACATGAAGCAAATATTAACTGAATTGAAAGGGACAATAGACAACTCTGCAATAGTAGTAGGAGACTTTAACACACCATTTTCAAAGAGGGACAGGTCAACTAGAAAAAAACTCAACAAAGATACAGAACTCAACAATACAATCAAACAACTTGACTTCATAGACATATACAGAGCATTTCACCCAACAAAAACACAATTCACATTCTTCTCCAGTGCACATGGATCCTTCTGCAGAATAGACCATATGTTAAGACATAAAACAAGTCTCAATAAATTCTAAAGCATTGAAATACTGAAAATCATCTTCTTGGACCACAATGCTATAAAATTAGAAATTAATAACAGGAAGAGCAAGGAAAAAACATCAAACATATGTAAGCTGAACAATTCACTGCTCAAAAACTACTGGGTAACAGAATAGATAAAAACTGAAATAAAAAAAAAATTCCTAGAAACAAATGAAAATGAAGATACATCATACCAAAACCTATGGGACACACCAAAAGCAGTCCTCAGAGGGCGGTTTACAGCAATAAATGCATACCTCCAAAAAGAGGAAAGAAAAAAATCTACACTCTAACTCATCAACTCCAACAACTGGAAGTAGAACAACAGAAGACTCCTACAGTATATAGAAGCAAGGAAATAATAAAGATCAGAGCAGAAATAAATGAAACAGGAAAAAAAAAAAAAAAACCCACAGAGAAAAATCAACAAAACAAAAAGCTGGTTCTTCAAAAAGATTAATAAAATGGATAAACCATTGGCAGATCTAACAGAAGAAAAGAAAGAGAAGATCCAGACCACAAGAATTGTAAATGAAAAGGGTGTCATCACAACAGAACCAACTGAAATAAAAAAGATACTGACAGAATATCATGAAAAATTGTACTCCAACAGATTTGAGAACCTAGAAGAGATGGACAAGTTTCTAGAATCACAAAACCTACCAAAACTATCCCACTCAGAGATAGAATACTTGAACAGACCTATAACAATAGCAGAAATTGAACAGGTCATAAAAAAAAATTTCCACAAATTAAAGTCCTGGCCCTGATGGCTTCACTGGAGAATTTTATTAAATATTCAGAGAAGAGTTGACACCTATGCTACTCAATCTATTCCAGAACGTAGAAAAAGATGGAATACTCCCAAACTCATTTTATGAAGCAAGCATAACACCAATACCAAAACCAGGGAAAGACAACACTAGAAAGGAAAACTACAGACCAATATCCCTCATGAACATAGATGCAAAAATCTTTAACAAAATCCTAGCCAACAGAATCCAACAACATATCAAAAAACTAATATACCCAGACCAAGTGGGATTCATACCAGGTTTACAAGGGTGTTTCAACATCAGAGTATCAACCAATGTAATCCACCACATAAACAAAACAAAAAAAAAGAGCCATATGATTATATCAATTGATGTAGAAAAGGCATTAGATAAAATCCAACATCCATTCCTGTCCAGAACTCTTGGCAAAATAGGGATAGAAGGGAAATTCCTCAACATAGTAAAGGTATATATGCAAAGCCAATGGCTGACATCATTATTAATGGAGAAAGACTCAAGGCATTACCCTTATAAATGGGAACCAGACAGGAATGCCTTCTATCACCACATCTATTTAACATTGTATTGGAAGTCCTGGTCAGGGCAATAAGGCAAGAAAGAGAAATAAAAGGCATATAAATTGGCAAAGAAAACTAAAACTATCTCTATTTGCAGATGATATGATCCTGTACATAGAAAACCCAAGGGACTCAGTGAAAAAAAAAAAAAAAAAACCTACTGGGACAAATAGAGAGGTTCAGCAAACTGGCAGGATACAAGGTCAACATACAAAAATCAGTTGGATTCCTCTACAGCAACAAAGATTCCTCTCATAAATAAATAAGGGAAGCAATATCATTTACAATAGCTACTAGAAAGATAAAATATCTAGGAATAAACTTCACCAGAAACACAAAAGACCTATACAAAGAAAACTATAAAACACTGCTACAAGAGACAACAAGGGCACTACATATATGGAAGAATTTACCTTGTTCATGGATAGGTAGACTGAATATTGTGAAAATGTCAATACTACCTAAAGCAATCTATACATTTAATGCAATCCTGATCCAGATTCAACAAAATTTTTTAAGGATGTGGAAAAATCAATTACTAATTTCATATGGAAATGAAAGAGACCTCAGAAAACAAAGTGGGAGGTCTCACACTCCTGGACCTTAAGAACTACTTACTACACAGCCACAGTAGTCAAAACAGCATGGTATTGGTACAATGATAGACAGATAGACCAATGGAACAGAATCAAAAGTCCAGATATAGACCCATCTATCTATGGACAACTGATCTTTGACAAAGGCCCAAAACCCTTTAAATGGGGAAGAGACAGCCTTTTTAACAAATGGTGCTGGGAAAACTGGATATCCACCTGCAAAATAATGAAACAAGATCCATACCTCACCCCATACACAAAAACAAACTCAAGCTAGATCAAAGACTTAAATGTAAAACCCAAAACTATAAAATTCATCAAAGATAAAATAGGGGCAAATCTGAGAACCCTAATTTATGGCATAAATAGACTATCAAGCATAACCCAGAAGGTGCAGGAGGTAGAAGAGAAGCTAGATGACTGGGACCTTTTAAAAATTAAACTCTTGTGAGCATCAAGAAACTTCATCAAAAGGGTAAAAAAGAGAACCTACAGATTGGGAGAAAATATTTACCTATGACATATATGATGAAGTATTTATCTCCAAAATCTATAGGAAACTTCAACACCTCAGCACCAAAAAGACAAATAACCCAATTCACAAATGGGCAAAAGACTTGAACAGACACTTCACCAAAGGAGATATATAGGTAGCCAACAAGCACATGAGAAATTGCTCACAATCATTAATCATTTGTTGTTGTTATGTGCATCAAGTCAGACCCAACTCATAGCGACCCCTCCTTGGGTTTCCAAGGCAGTATCACTAAGGAAGTAGATTGCTCCATCTTCCTTCTGAGGAGTGGCTGGTGGATTTGAACTGCCAGCCTTCTGGTTAGCAGTCAAGTGCCTTAGGCACTACACTACCAGAGCTCATTAGAGAGATGCAAATCAGAACAATGAGATATCATCTCACCCCAGCAATAACAAAGTTCAATAGGTCAGAAAATAACAAATGCTGGCAAAGTTGCAGAGAGATTGGAACTCTTGTGCACTGCTGGTGGGATTGTAAAATGATACAACCATTGTGACAAACAGTATGGAGTTTCCTTAAAAACTGAAAATAGAAGTACCATTTGACCCAGCAATTCTATTACTAGGAATATATCCTAAAGAGGTGAGAGTAGTACACAAACAGACATATGTACACCTATGTTCATCGCAGCACAATTCACTATAGCAAAGAGATGGAAACAACCTAAATGCCCATCAACGGATGAGTTGATAAGCAAATTACGGTATATGCACACAATGGAATACTATGCCACATTAAAGAACAATGAGAGATACACAAATCATCTCACAACGTGGATGAACATGGAGGACATTATGCTGAGTGAAATAAGTCGATCACAGAAAGACAAGTACTGTATCAGTCCATTACTGTAAAAAGACAAAGAAGGGTTTGCTTGGGAAAGGGAATTCACTTTGTAGGTTACTGGGATGGGGAGGGAAGGGGTGGGATTGATTTCAGGCTGGTTGGGGCCCACATGGTGATGTGGGTAAAGGTAGGGATATATGGAAAGACTTTGTGACCACTGTGATAACATTGGGAAATGGGAAGACACTGAATTGTGCACATAAGAGATAGACGACTTATGCTAATACCAACCAATGTGTCCACAATACTGCATCACCATTAACACCAAACACCAGGCTACAGATAAAACACATAAACTCCTGAAAGGATCAGATGGGGGTCAGTGAACAGGAGTATACTCTAGACCAAGGATAGATTCAGCTGAGGCTAATCTTGCACAGACACCTGTGATACACAATACCTGCAGTCCTTACAGAAACAATAGAAGACAGACACAGAGTAATCCCTCACAGTCACCCAAACACTATGGGAGAGAGATCCAATAGATCTACCATCTCAGGACCATAGTACTGGGGGA
This sequence comes from Orycteropus afer afer, assembly GCF_000298275.1. Taxonomy (NCBI): domain Eukaryota; kingdom Metazoa; phylum Chordata; class Mammalia; order Tubulidentata; family Orycteropodidae; genus Orycteropus; species Orycteropus afer. Next base: position 4,951,787 of record NW_006921641.1, on the reverse strand, counting down.
TGCCAGACTCAACTGGCACAACAAAATACATAAAAGCCTTGCTCCACATCCTACATTGGTGAGTAGCGACTGGGATCTTAAAAGCTTCCAAGCAGCCATCTAAGATGCAGCTAATGGTCTCCTAGTGTCAGAAGTGAAGAAGAATTCAAAAAGCAAGGGCATTTGGAAGCAGTCAGCTTCCAAATCTTGAGAGCACGATGGTTCTCAAGACCAGAAGAACTAGATGGTGCCTGGCCACCAATGCCAACCATTCAGGAAAGGATCAAATCTGGAGATCCTAGATAGAATGAGAAGAAAGACATGGAACAAAATCCAAAACCTCAATAATGACCAGAATTACTGGTGTGATGAAGTCTGATGAGACCCCCAATACTATGGCCCTGGAATACATTCTGCGCCTGGGGTAGAATTCACTCCCAGGGTCTGGCTCTCAGCTCAATAGTTAACAAGATGTACACACAGACCACTCAACCCAGGATGACACACCCACATAATCTATGGTAATGCATCCCTTTGAGCAATAGACCATGGGGCACCAGAGGACCAACATTCAAATTGAGGAAATACAGGACAAACAGGAATGCATAAATATGAGGGCATGGGTGGAGGGTTACAGGGTAGGGAGGGGAGGAGATTGGGTTGGGGTTGGACATGGTGAGTGGGGAGTGAAACTAAATGTACACATAATGTTGAATGTAAAACAAGCTCTTCAAATAATTTTTTTAAAAAAATGATATAGACAAAGATTCTACGGTATAGTGGGAAAATACTTATGATATAATGTTATGTTCCATGCCAGAGACCTGAGTGTGATTCCCAGCCAATGCACATCATGGTCAGTCACCACCCATCTGTCAGTGGGGGCTTGCATGTTGCTAGGATGCTGAACAGGTTTCAGTGGAGTTTCCAGGCTAAGAAAATGTAGGAAGAAAGGCCTGGCAACCTATTGTTGAAAAATCAGCTAATGAAAAACTCTATGGATCACAATGGTTCGACTGTAACTGCTCAGGAGGATGGCACAGGACCAGGCAGCAGTTTTGTTCCCTTCTGTATGGCGTTGCCATGATCACAGTGGATAACAACAGCAATTAAGCAGAACAAAAAAACTGTAGATTCTATATAGCAAGCATCCACAAAAACATCTATTAAGAAAAGGAAAAGACTTCATGGAAACATTCCAAAACATTAACAGTTAATATACTTCAGTGTTGAAATTATGGGCATTTTTCTGCTTTTGTGTTCTCCATTTCTTCTTTGGTGAATGTTCATTATTTTTATAATAAAAAATAATTTTAAGCCTAAATATAGTTTTAAAAGGCAAGGAAGAGGTAGCAAAAGCAAATAGAACGCAATGTATCATCATAGCCAACTGTCTGCATTAGAATCCTGACTCCTCAACTTCCCAGCTATCTGAATTTGGGCAAGTTATTTAACCTTTACTTGCTCCATTTTCCCACCTGTAAAATGGGAGTGATAATAGTGTCTACCGAAATGGGTTGGTACAAGGATTAATGTGTAATTCTGTGGAATGCTTAGCACAGGGCCTAATACCTATTACTTGATTAGTGATATCACATCCAATACTCCAGTGGCCTTAAAAAAAGAGACCAAATAAGGAGAAAGGTAAGCAAACATCATGTCCTGATGCCTCAGGAACAAGTAGCTCAGAGTTGTTCTTTCAGTGGGCAATTTTCCCTCAGGCAGAATCAATCCCAATACCCTTTACTAATGTTTTTAAATTTTCCCCTGAAGATAGATAGCCTGTAGACACTCATTTTATGAGTAATTTCTGAATGTACTGGTCATAATTTATTGTGCAAGGTGCCTTTGGTTGTAAAAGCAAGTCTAATAATTAGGTTAACAGGATTGTCAAAAAACACTAATCATTGTTTTAAGATAAAATGACCTCATAAAATATGGTTTATGGTGCTAACACACAGTACTTCATTTGAAAATAAAAGAGCTATTTGATACAGTTATATTTTTCTGTCTAATGGCTTGTCTCAACAACAGTGAAATCAAGAGCTGCTCTCTTCTAACGCACCCCATGATCCTTCTTTCTGTGCAAATTACACCACCTAAATCAGCATCTGCCTGAGAACCAAGAACAGAAGGTAGGAAGAGTTAGGAAAGAAGGAGGAATGGAAGCAGGAAACACAGAGGGGAAGTGGGATGAGCAATGTTACATTGTGGAGATTGCATTACATGACATGAAACCAAATGTGTATGAGTTATTGAATGGAAAACTGATTTGCTTTGTAAACCTTCATCCAAATCACAATAAACAGTAAAAATAGATATATATTTATTTTAAAAAAAGATTTATTTACTTCAAAAAATAAAATAAAATCAGAGCTAAATAAATAAATAAATATGTGTAAAATAAAGTGGGTGATAATTAGCCTTACGTGTTGTCCAAAATTGTTTTTTAGTAAATATCTGTTGAAAAGGCACCTACTTCTGAAATTTTAGTTCTTATTGTTTGCCAATATTTATCTTTTATAAAGAATGAGAATTTAGTTACGATTGCATAATATTAAATCTTGAGCAATAAAGACAACCTAGGCAATTTAAAAAAAAAGTGGTTCTGGTGGTGCATTGGTTAAAGCATTCAGCTGCTAACCGAAAGGTTGAAGGTTCAAAGCCATCAGCCCCTCTGCAAGAAAAAAGATGACGCAGTCTGCTTCCGTAAAGATTTACAGACTTGGAAACCCTATGGGACAGTTCCACTCTGTCCTATAGGATCTCTACAAGTCGAATGGCTGTGGGTTTGGGTTTGGTTTTGGTTAGATGATGAAAAGGGATTAGGAAAACTCTTTTGCTGAGGAGTTGGACTCATAGTGGCCCTAAAGGACTGAGTAGCACTGGCCCACAGCCTTTCCAAGATTGTTAATCTTTACAGAAACAGACTACCACATCTTTCTCTGCCAGAGCAGCTGGTGGGTTCAAACTCTGACCTTTTGGTTAGTAGGCAAATGCCTTAACCATTGCACCACCAGAGCTCCTTGAAATTTTTGTCTCTAACTTCCTCTCTCTTCCAAAATGAGACATCAGATTTCCCTGATGTGAGTAAGAAAATTGTCTTTTGGCTTCCAATGGTTGTTTTCATCCTAATTTTTAATTTAAATTTTCTTAATCATTTGACCCTAGAAATTCTGTACTCAACATACTCTGCTTCTGTTCACCTTTAGTTTGGTTTTGGCAATCTTTCTCTTTCAACAGGCTCTGTTCTCTCCTTGGGAGCTCTGTTCCTGGGATCTTGGTAAAGTCTGAGCATTGACACCTCTTGGAGGAACTCAGCTCAGACAGAGGGACTGATCACTTAGTCCTTTCGGATCTAAGGAGGTAGGTATGTAGAGCCCAAACCAGGATTTCAACCTTTCTCTTTCAATAGGCTCTGTTCTCTCTCTGTATGGAGAATCTACCTACTTCATGTAGTGAAAAGGACTAGAACCCCAGAGGGGCACAGCCTTGTATTGAATCTTGCCAGGCACTGACTAGCTGTATCCTCTTCATTCAGTCACATAACCTCACTCAGTCTCAGGTTCTTGGTCTATAAAGTGGGCGTAATATATACATATCTTACAAGGTTAAAATTGGAGCTAAATGAGAAAATAGATGCTAATGATTGAGCATGGCAGGCAACTTAATAAAATGTTCCCTTCCCTCTTCTCGTTGTGAGTCTTTATTGGGATTTTGCAATCATTCTCCAAATTCTGATATCTCTTGGTATCCTTCCTGTCTTTGCTTCCCAGACCAAAGGCACCAAAAGAAAAAAAAAAAAAAAAAAAAAAAAAACCACTCACTGCCTGGGAGCAGGATCGACTCATAGCGACCCCTCTTTGGGTTTCAGAGGTGGTATCACTACAGAAGTAGATTGCCCAACCTGCCTTCCCAGGAGTGGCTGATGGGTTTGAATCGCCAGCCTTCTGTTTAGCAGTCAAATGCCTTAGGCACTACGCCACCAGAGCTCCCGACCAAAGGCATAGGTTTACCGAAATTGAGATTTTTAGTTTAGAAGAACAATGGAGCTCTTAGTTAACTGTGACCCCCTCACAATTCAAATCCAGGGGAACTGGAAAGGTAGATGAATTGGTGATGAGTTCCGGCTGTGTGGGCAGGCTCTGAGAAGGGAGGCCCTGGCTGAGGGGCGGGGAGGTGCTCCCATCACCTTCTCTTTTCCCAGGTCGGAGTCCTAGTCTGGGCTCTACCCACCTCCCTCCTTAGATTCGCAAGGATTAAGTTGATCAGTCCCTCTGTCTGAGTTGAGTTTCGTGCAAGAGTTGCCAGCACTCAGACTTTCCCAAGATCCCGGAATCAGGCTGTTCCCAGCCTGCAAGGGAAAGGCGAAGGAAGAAAAAGAAGGCGGGGGCTTGAGACCACAGGTAACAGTGAACTGCGCGGAGTCACAGAGGAGACAATCCCGGCTGATGTTGTTGTTATGTGCCGTGGAGTCAGCCCTGACTCATAGCGACCCCTCCTTGGGTTTCCGAGGCAGTATCACTACGGAAGTAGGATTGCCCAACCTTCCTTCCGAGGAGTGGCTGGTGGGTTTGAACCGCCAGCCTTCTGGTTAGCAGTCAAGTGCCTTAGCCTCTATGCTACCAGAGCTCCCATCCCGGCTGATAGTGCTGCCCAACTTGAGCTTTGAAGCTCGTCTCCCGCTCCGGCTTGGCCTCTTCCCCTGGAGTAGATGATTTGGAGCACGCCTGGGAGGTGCGCGGGCCCGGGGGAGTAAGGTGGCGTTTGCTGGGTGGCCGCTTCCGGACCTGCCAGCGTCCCGCGCCCACCCCGGCACCCGCCAGGTGCTCGCAGCGAGCCCCAGAGCCGCGCACTTCGCAGCTGCGATCGCTGCACCCTCCTCGCTCCCTGAGTGCGCGCCGCGCTCCTGGACGCCAGCATCTGGAGCCGGCAGTGCGGCTCGCTCCGCGTACTGAGGAAAGCTCTACCTGTGGAAGTAATGCGCACAGAAGAAGCCCAGGAGCACCGTCCCAGGCGTGCCGAAGAGAGAGGAAGGCTGCTGGGCGAGGATTCCCACGGGCACCACAAACGAAGGCAGCTCCTGCAGGAACCAGGCAGCGCGGGCCGGCAGGCGTGCACCCACCGGCAACAGACTCTCCGAGTACTTCCCATAGCCCGCGGGCTGGCCGAAGTACAGGACCACTACCCCCAGGGCGGCCAAAGAGGCGCTGCCTGCCAGCACAGGGTTCTGTTGGCACCCAAACAGCATCGTGCTGTGCTTGCTCTCCGCCGGTGGCTGCCACCCGCGCTGAGGAGATCACGGCCCTACAGCCCCTTTATGGAGCACAAGACACCACCCCTTGTCCGCCTCTTGGATCTTGGCTCCCGCCCCTCCATCCTACCTCCCACCTTGGCTCTGCCAGTCCTGCGGCGATGTCCCTTACGTATGGATGGCGCTTCAGGAGGTAGCCGGGGCAAAGGGGAAGATGAGAGCTGTCAGGTGCCAAAAACGAGTCCGAGTCCACATGCTTTCAACCAGCCCATACCCCCGCCTCCCCTTGCCACCCTGTGCCCCGCCTTCCACTGGTTCTCCCTCTTAGGATGCCTGTAGGTGACTTGTTTCTTGCACAATAGCCTTTGATGCTACAACTTCTGGCACTAAAACAGCAGGATACAACCACATTTAGATGCGGTTGTTCTTCCACAACAAGCGTTCCCTACAAAGTCGCCACGCAGCCCCCACCCTTGGAACCACCCCAAGTCAAGATCTCTCCACCCCTCCAATTTTCTTGCTCACCTCACTTACAGGAGCAGATTCCCCAATAAGGAAGGCAAGGACGAGTTTCCTTGTGCTTACTTGTTTATCTGTAGTGGACAGTTTCATATTTTTTCACCAGATCAAAGATGTGGTGAAACCCATATGAAACTTTACTACAGATTAATAAGTGAGCACAAGTAAGCCAATACTTACCTTACTTACTCCGTACTCCTTCCCTGTCAGGGATTGTAAACTTGAAGGGGGAAAAAAAAAAACTCACTGCCCTTGAGTAAGATGCGACTCATACCGACCCCTTCTTGGGTTTCCGAGGCAATATTACACTGGAAGTAGTTTGCCCCATCTTCCTTCTGAGAAACAGCAAAGAGGCTTTGACTTTGTAGGAAAATGCTGTGGGGTTGAGAGACACACCTAGAAGCAGAATCTTTGATGTAATGAAGAATGTGAAATTGTTCACTGCAGATTAGTAAGTAAGCACAGGTAGGTAACTTAGTGCTTACCTTGCTTATTGGGTAATGCAACATTGCTCCCTGCCCTCCCCCACCAAACCCTACATTTCTCTTACCACCCTCCGACAGCATCCTGGCGCTTCCAACATCAGCCAGCCCCTCTGCACTGGGTGGGCACATTCCTTGCCACTCAGTCTCAGAGCCAGCTCTGTTCCCCACAGCCTTTCCCCTGGCCCTAATTTCCTCCTTATCCCAGCGTGAGTCGGGGGACCCCCCGGCCTGGGTTAAAGAGCTCGTCGGCTGCGCTGAGCGCAAGCACACGGATTGGGGCCATCTGCAATAATGCTGTCAGTCTGCCTAGCCTCTCCTACCTCCAGGATCCCCGGAGCTGGCTCATACTGAGGCTGAAGTCTGAGTCTTCTCCGACTGGACCCCCTCTCCAAGGTCTTAAGCAGATGAGCCCACTTCCAAATGGCATTAAAGACATCACTGTGATCTGAACTTCTCTCCGACTCTGGAACGTACAGATGTGGTTCTTTCTCTTCCCTCTATTTGTCCCCCTCAGCACCCTCCACATGGAGCTCTGGTGGTATAGTGAGTAAGGGAGTTGACTGCTAACCAGAAGGTCCGCGTTTCAAGCCCACCAGCTGCTCCGTAGGAGAAAGATGAGGCAATCTACTTTGGTAAATATTTACAGCCTTGGAAACCCAATGTTGGTTGCTATGAGTCAAATTGACTCAGTGGCAGTGTTTTTGGCTGCCTCATTCTTATCCAGTTCATTTTCTATATCTTATCTTATCTGATCTAGACACCCTTGGCTGCTCTCCTCCTCTGTTTTTTGCACCTTCTTTCTCCCTCCCTTCTTCCTTTGACCTGTTTTCTTCTTTCCTGGTTGACCTTTTCTTCCTACCTGCTGTCTTCCTCCCTCTTCCACCTCACTTTCTTGTCCTGCAGTCCTTGATAATTTTATCCCTCTTAATTTTCTCCTCTGGTTTGCACTTCAGATTCACTGTTCTCTCCCAGCAGGGGCTCCTTTGGCACTTTCTTCATCCTTTCCCCTTAGTTTCAACTTACTGCCTCTCAGGAATCCAACTCGGTATTTTCCCATTCACTCCTGCCCTGTCATAACGCTGTTTAATGAAAGACATTCCACCATCTACTCTAGTTTGGAGACATTTCCAGGCTTCTGAGACACATGGGGTGTTTATGGTGATGCTTTAGTGCTACCAGGCATCTATTGCTTGCTGACCAAGAGGTATTTATCATATTCCTATTCCATTAAAAATTAAGTGGTAATCATGTTTCAGTTTTTAATTGATCACTACATAATTTTCACTCACATAGACTGAAGCATTTTTTCACAGAATCACAAGGTATTAGCCAGCACAGTGCATCATGCTATTTTTACTTGGCCTTACCTTGCAAGAAGGTGCCCTGGTGATGCAGTGGTTAAGCATGTAGCTACTAACTGAAAGGTCATTCCAACCTCCCAGCGGTTCTGTGGGAGAAAATTGTGGCAATCTGCTTCCATATAGTTTACAGCCTTGGAAAATCTATGGTTCTACTCCAAACTAATGGGTTACTATGAGTCAGAATTGACTTGTTGGTAATGAATTTTTTCAGTTAACTTGCAAGTTCAGTCTCAACATCTTCAGTTACACTTTGCTTGTGGGGGATGCCCAAATCTGGATCTACATCCCAAACTTGTGCTTCATATCTGCACTTTCTCCCTACTGGACATTTTCACTTGTGTGCCTTCAAAGACCTTAAACTCAAACCTACCCAAAACTGAACCCATTTTTCTTCCCCTCCACTCTACCCACACTCAAATCCCCCTTCTGTGTTCCTGTGTTATTACCTATTCTCTTAATAGTCATAAGCCCCTGAGAAGCTTGCTTATAGACTCTTAGGACACTATAGATTACATGATGCTATCTGGCATCAAGAGAACAAGCGGTGAGAAACTTCAAAGCCAGCGAATGAAATAACTTTTAATGAAATTTCTCCCATCTCAATACCTTCATCTCCTTCCTTCTAACTTTGCCAGATTTTGTCCTTGTCTTAGTTTCCTAGTACTGCTGTAATGAAAACCCACAAGTGAGAGTGGCTTTAAAGAAAAGGAATTTTTTTTTTTTTTTTTTACATGAGTCTGAGTTAAGGACATCAGCAGGGCTGGGCTCTCTCTGGGCTCTAGGAAAAGATCTTTGTCTCTTTTTGTTTCTGTAGCCCCAGGCATTTCTTGCCATTCTTTGCCTGCTTGTGATGTACCTTCATATGACATCTGTCTTCCCCTGTGTCTGTCTCTATTTTGAACTTTTTATAAGAGACCACTCAGAAAGGATTATTAGGACCACCCTAATCTTGTATCATTGACATAACAATAGAAAATCCCTATTTCCACATAGGGTAATACTTACCACACAGAAGTTAGGATTTCGGTATAATGTTTTTGGAGACACAATTCAATCCATAACAATTCTCATTATATTTTTTCCACTCTTGTGTCAGTTAGCTCTTGGTGTTTGACAAATCACTTTAAAAGTCAATGGTTTAGAATGCCGGTAAAATGGCGGACTAGGGAGAAAGACTGAACAGACCCTCTTCAAAAAGGAAAAGGGACACCAATTAACACAGACACAGAAGATAATCCTGGACCCCTGAGCCTTAAAGGGAAGGCTATAGAAGTGAACTAAACCCCAATTAGCCAAAGAATTTGCATAAAAATATCAAAAAAGGAGACAGATGGAGCTATGGTCTGGCAGCAATCCTGAGCAATCCTGATGGCACAGCACAGACACCTTTGAGAGTGCCAAGTGGTGGTAAGACCTAAGAATTAACCTAAACGTCAACCCTACTAGCCAGGGACTGCTTGGAGGACTGCTCTGGTGGCTGGGGAATAAACAGAGAAGGTAAAGAGAAACACAGGCTGAGTTGTGGACTTTTGCCTGTCTGGAGGACGCTGCCATTTTGAATTTTCACAAGCAGGCTGACCGTTTTGGATATTTAAAGAGACAGCACTCTCCCAGATTCCAGGGGCTTAAGAACAGGTTCTGCTTGCCAGAAACCCCGAGGACACTCAGGACCAACAAGACAGAAAAGGTGCGACATTCCCCTTGTTACTCTAATACCCCACAGCCACTTGGTGAAAGGAGGTCGGGCCATTCCCCACTCCCACCTAACTTGTGGGCCCAAAGGGACTCCATCACTATCTGTGTGCTCAGACAGAGTCAGGGTGCCCTGCCCTGTCCTCCACCGATTTTTTTCTCTTTTTTTATTTAATTTTCTTTTTCTTTTTCTTTTTTTCCTTTCTTTTTTCTGGTGATTAGTTTGCTTGTATTTGTCTGTGTTTAAACAACTATTATTATTAATACTTTTGTCCTTTTCACTATTATTCTTATTCTTCCCCTCCCAGGTCCTAGTTTTCAATTTTTTTTCTTTTGCCTGTTCCTGGTTGAAATTTTTTTTTTTTTAATTCACGTTTCCCCCCTTTTTTCTTGTGGTTAACCCTGTTCCTTGTTTTTCTTTTTGCATTTTTCTGATTTTTTTTTTTTCATTATTCTCCTTACTACCTTTTTTCTCTTAGTGCCCTATCCCCAGATATTGCAGGTTTTCTTGTTTTTTTCTTCTTCTTTTTCTGGTTACTATTCTTGTGTAATTAAATGGTGTATTTTTTGTCCATGTGCTTTTAGTTTTTTGATCATTATCCAATTGTAATTTTTATCTCACTGAGTGGGAGACAACAACAATCCCCATAAGACACAAATACACCCACACCTCCTGCAACTTCACTTACTGAATGAGAGTGATTTCCTTCTTCTCCATCAACAGGCCAATGATAAAAAACCACCAGGAGGAGCTTAAATCACCCCAGGCTGCTCTTCACAAACACTTAACAGAGATCTAAATACAACAACACCATGATGCCTCGGAGACAACAGACCATCACAGTCCACACAAAGAAGAAGGATAAAGTGGTAGAAACAAGGGAGCAGGATACAGA
>NW_006921641.1:4939676-4941218 GCF_000298275.1 Orycteropus afer afer | reverse complement strand
AAATGAAGAAAGCCTAAGGTTCATGTGGGATACCATCAAAAGGAATAACTTACTTGTCATTGGAATTCCAGAACAGGAAGAGAAAAACAAAACCACTGAAAAAATTGTCCAAGATTTGCTGGTGGAGAACTTCCCTGAAATGATGAAAGATGAGAATATATCCATTCAGGAAGTCCAATGAACCCCAAGCAGGATAGACCCCAGAAGAAAATCACTAAGACACATCATCATCAAACTCATCAAAACCAAAGACAAAGACAGAATCCTGAAATCAGCATGGGAAAAACAAAAAGTTACCTACAAAAGACAGCCAGTAAGAATAAGCTCTGATTTCTCAGCAGAGACCATAAAAGCAAGAAGGCAATGGGATGATATATATAAAACCCTGAAAGAAAAAAATTTTCAACCAAGAATTATATACCCGGCAAAATTGTCCCTCAAATATGATGGTGAAATTAGGAGATTTCAAGATAAGCAGAAACTAAGGGAATTTGCTAAAACCAGACCAACCTTACAAGAGATACTAGAGAGAGTCCTATGAACAGAGAACCAAAAATAGGAAGTAACAACTGATCATTAATACAAAAGATGGCATAAGCAGAAACCACAGCTATGGACATATCCAAAATAAAATGAGCTTACAAGATTGTAAACAGGGAACCAGGGACATCAATTGGCAAGTGAGGACAACTACAAACAAAAAGAGGGAGAATACTGTGTAGTTACAGAACTTCTAAATGGTGAGGAAGTTAGGAGAGTTTCAAGATAGAATGGACTGTTCTAAACTCGAGGAGAAAATTATAAATCATAGGGTAACCTCAAAGAAAAATGATAAACCTTCACATCACATTAAAAAAAGAGGACAAGCACAAATATTCATCATATACTATAACAACAGCAACAAAGGACATAATAATAGGATTCATAAACATAATGAGTTCAGCACAGAAAATAATATGGAACAAAGAAACTAGGGACACCATGAAAAAACACATAACAAAATGACAATAACCAACTCATACTTGTCAATAATTACACTGAATGTTAATGGATTAAATGCACCATTCAAGAGACAGAGAGTTGCAGATTGGATAAGAAAACAAAACACATCAATACACTGCCTACAAGAGACACACCTTGGAGATAAAGACAAAAATAGACTAAAAATCAAAGGTTGGAAAAAGATATATCAAGCAAATGGCAATAGTAAGAGAGCAGGAGTGCCAATATTAATTTCTGATCAAATTGACTTTAAGACAAAAGCCACTATATGAGACAAGGAAGGACATTATATAGTGATTAAAGGATCAATTGATCATGAAGATATAACCATAATAAATATCTATGGAGCCAATGAGAGAGCCCCAAAATACATAAATCAGACTTTAAAAGAGTTGAAAAACCAAACAAATGATGCCACAGTCATAATGGGAGACCTTAATACACAACTTTCTTTGAAAGATAGAACAACTGGAAAGAAACTCAACAAAGATGCAGAAGAGCTAAACAATACAATCCACCAACTTGGCCTTATAGACATCT
>NW_006921641.1:4922339-4933686 GCF_000298275.1 Orycteropus afer afer | reverse complement strand
AAAAAAAAAAAAAAGTCAATGGCTTAATAAAAGCAATCACCTATAGTTTATGCATCTGTGGATTTGGTTGGGGTCAGCTGACCTAGTCTGGAATAGTATGATCTTGACTGTGCTCACTCATTTTTCTGTAGAGCAACATAGAGCCCTACCTCAGGCTGGAATAGGATACGGAACCTTAGTTAACCCACACGGTCTCACGCTGGGAGAAGTAAGCTAGCCCCTGCATATCTAGTATAAGTAATAGAAGCACAAGAATACAAGCACAAACACACATGACCTTTTGAGGCTCAGTCTAAGAACTAGCACAATTTAACATTCTCTTAATTCTATTGGTTAAAACAAATCATATGCTGGATCCAAGTCAGAGTGAGAGAGTACTGCAAAGTTTCTTGGCAAAGAACAGAGGTTTGGGTGAGGTAGCAAACTAAGCCAATAAAGTTCTATATTACATATACAAAGGAAGGTCTCAACTTGTAAATACACAGCTTAATGGAGTTTCAAAAACTGAAGACATTCTTGTAACCAGCACCTAGATCAAGAAACAGATTACTAATATACCAGAAAGTCCCCTAATGCCTCCCTCCTTCCATCCCCCTTCCAGAATAAGCACTACCCTGACCATTACTGAAAACTTATTAATTTTGTATGGTTTTGAACTTTATATAAATTAAACCATAGTGTATCATTCTTTGTGTGTGTGTGATCCATCCATGTTATGGCATAGTTTTGTAATTTGTTTATTCTTAATGTTGTATAGCATTCCACTATGTGAATAAACTGTAGTTTCCTCAGGCATTCTATTGCTAATAGGTATTTGAGAAGTAAATTTTTGACCTAAGTGTATGTAGGTGATAGTCACCTCAACATCACAGTCTCCTCTCAGTTCAGCTTGCCTCCATTACCATAACAACTCATGCCATGCATCAAGCAATAGTTGTTAAGAGAGAGAAGGACAGGAGAGAAGGGTCAATATGTTTGTCTCAGGACTCCTATCCATTTATCTTATCTTCTTCTTGAAGTTTATTGGCATCTTTTTAACAGACAATGATCACCTGTTGTTGTTGTTGTTGCTGTTGTTACATGCCATAGAGTTGATTCTAACTCATAGAGACTCTATGTAGAACACAACGAAACACTGACCAGTCCTTTGCTAGCCTCACAACCCTTGCTATACCTGAGCCCATCATTGTAGCCACTGTGTCAATCCATCTCATTGAGCACTAGTGCCTCTCTGACAGGAATATACGGCGAATGGGATGGCTTGAACAGTTTATTCTCCTACAGTTTGGAGGCTTTAAGTCCAAGTTCAAAGTGCCAGGCTCTAAGGGCTGGATGAAAGCCCCTCACCTTTGGACTTCAGCTCTGCTTCCTGTTCCTAGCTCACCGAAGCTGGAGGCTTTTCTTCATTCAGATAGCTACTGGCTGCTGAGGCTGACATGCATGCCAAGGTTGACAAGTAAAAGGGTACAGTCCCAATGTTACCAAATCACATGGCAGGCCATTAATTCAAGTCCATTGAAAGTCTAAAGGTCAGCAGAGCATGGCAGGCTGCTGAGCAATGACATGGCTACATAAGCTAGATACCATTCCCAAAGCTGTTTCTTATATGCGGGAAGCAGACCACATTCCCAAAGCAGCTACTCTTCTGCTCCAGTAGATTCTACCATGGAGTTAATTACCAGTTTTATCATGGGGACTAACTACATTCATCTGCCCAGCCACTCTACCAGGTCTAGCCAAGTTGACACACAGAAGGGCTTTCCTCTTTTTCATTGACTCTCCAATTTACCAAACATGATATCCTTCTTGATAATGGTCCCCTCTGACAACATGACCAAAGTAGGTGACACTAAGTCTGGCCATTCTTGCTTTCAAGGAGCATTCTGGCTGCACTTCCTCCAGGAGAGATTTGTTAGTTCTTTTGGCAGTCCATGGTACTTTCAGAATTCTTCACAAACACCACAACTCAAAAGTATCAACTCTTCTTCACTCTTCCTTTTTCATTGTCCAGCTCTTACATGTATATGAGGCAATAGAAAACACCATGGCTTGGGTTAGGTGCACCTTAGTCTTCAAGAGACATCTTTGCTCTTCAGAGCTTTAAAGAGGTTGTTTGCAACACATTTGCCCAGTGCAATAGATCATCTGATGTCTTGACTGCTGCTTCCATTGGTGTTAATTGTGGAACCACGTATTATGAAATCTTTGACAATTTAAATCTTTTCTCCATTTATCATGATGCTGCTCAATGGTCCAGTTGTGAGAATTTTAATTTTCCTTATATTGAGATGTATTCCATACTGCAGACTGTGGTCTTTAATCTTTGTCAATAAGTGCCTCAAGTCATCACTTTCAGCAAGCAAAGTTGTGTCATCTGCATATCTCAGATTGTTAATGAGTCTACCTCCAATCCTGATGCCACACTCTTCTTCATATAGTCCAGCTTCTCAGACTATGTGCTCAGCGTACAGATTGAATAAGTATGGTGAAAGAACACAACCCTGACACACTCTCTGATGCAGTATCCTCTTGTTCTGTTCAAACAACAGCCTCTTGGTCTGTGTACAGCTTCCTCATGAGCACAATTAAGAATTCTGGAATTCCCATTCTTCTATCTATCACCTATTGGTGTTGATAAAGTCCCTGGGTAGATCTGAGGACTCCTGAAATCTTTACACCAAGGACATTACTTTCCCCAGAGCCCAGAATCACTAGATAAGATAAATACCATCAATATATAAATCCTATAGGAGCTCTGGTAGCATAGTGGCTAAGACACTTGCCTGCTAACCAGACGGCTGGCGGTTCAAACCCACCAGCCACTCCTCGGAACGAAGGTTGGGCAATCCTACTTCTGTAGTGATACTGCCTTGGTAACCCAAGGAGGGGTTGCTATGAGTCGGGGCCGACTCGACGGCACATAACAACAACAACAACGTTTGACATACAGGAAAAATGAAGAATCCTGCATCTCACTTTCCAGGTCAATGTTTAAATAACCCTTAGTAACAAATGCCAATTCAGGATTTAAATTATATACATCCCAACCCACTGCCATCAAGTTGATTCCAACTCATAGTGATTCTATAGGACAGGGTTGAATTGCCCCTGTAGGGTTTCCAAACATGTAAATCTTTACAGAAGCAGACTACATGATTTTTCTTCCACAGAGCAGCTGGTGGATTCAAAGTACCAACCTTTTGGTGTACCACAAGCCAAATTAAAATACCAAACTCAACTGCCATCAAGTTGATTCCAACTCATAACAAACACCCCCATTGGTTTTCTGAGGCCATATCTATGGAAGTAGATTGCGCAATCTTCCTTCTGAGGAGTGAGTTTGAACCACCAGACTTCTGGTTAGCATTCAAATACCTTAGGCACTATGTCACCAGAATTCCTAAAATCCCTTAAATTATATACATAGGTAGAAAGATAGTTGTTTTTCTTTAAAATTCAAACAATTTATTGAGTCTCATGAAGAAAAATATATATTCTATTATCTACCTCTTTGGATTATTATAAGGAATACATACATTATGTATGTGTGTGTGTGTATATATCTATTTAATATATACCACCAGAGCTCCTTTGTACTCTATGTATGTATGTGTGTGTGTGTGTGTGTGTGTGGAGTGGGAAGGGACAGAGAAAAAGAGAGAGAGAGAGATTGGTACTTGCTGTCTGGTCAGGCAAATATTAATGTCAGTTGTTAAAACTATTAACAATAGTGATAATAGTAGTAATAATAACAGTAATAATTCACATATTGTTGTTGTTGTTATGAGCCATTGAGTCAGACCCAACTCATAGTGACCCCTCTTTGGGTTTTCGAGGTGGTATCACTACAGAAGTAGATTGCCCAACCTTCTTCCGAGGAGTGGCTTCTGGTTAGCAGTCAAGTGCCTTAGGCACTAATTCATATATGTGGTAGGAATTCGTGTACTATAGACAATAAAGTTTAGGCTTATTTGGTAAATAGGACAAAAAGAGGAGCCTATACATAGACCAGGAGGCTGTCATTCAAATAGAATAAGGAGATTCTGCATGGTTTAGACAGGAAGGGAGTGTGTCAGGATTGTATCCTTTCACCATACTTATTCAATCTTCAATCTGTATGCTGAGCAAATAATCTGAAAAGCTGGACTATATGAAGAAGAATGCGGCATCATGGTTGGAGGAAGACTCATTAACAACCTGTGATATGCAGACAACACAACTTTGCTGAAAGTGAGGATGACTTGAAGCACTTACTGATGAAGATTTGAATCCACCTAACAATACAACAACAGGACAAAAGGACAATTTGCTAATATTTCATTTACTACATTTTCAAGGTTTTAGAAATTCACAAAGTATTTTCTTCCATTCATCATCTCATTTCATTCTTGAATCTTTTATGGTAGTTATTATTAAACCCACTGCCACTGAGTCAGATCTGACTTATAGTGATTTCTCCTTCAATTTCCGAGGCGATATCACTCTTCAATTTATAAATGGGCAGAAGCCTATCTACAGAAAACAGCCCTATGGCAAGCACTGAAATTGTGCAGGTCATAGAAGGGCAATCTCTAAATTGCCCCACCTCAATTTCAAGATGAATACATGTTGATTGTCACTACTTTATCAGCAAAAACACCTTCCACGCTCTTCTCTGGCCCCCTTAGTCAGATGCCTCTCAAATTAGTGGTGCCTCAGAATGCCCATTCTGCACTTCATCTGATGCTTTCTCTGATTTATGCCCAGGGCTAAGTGTTCCCCTCAGCCCACCTCACTATGCCTCCATAACTACTTGCTTGAGGAAAGATGGTGGGCCTTTTCCAGTTAACAGAAAGTGCTCAGTAGAGCTCCTGTTCAAGTGGTGCCTAGGTCACATACGCCTCTGTAATGGGTTGAATGAAACTCGAGGTCCTTTTGTTCTTTTGTTAATACTTCTCCTTTAGGTCAGGTTTACATCATTTCCATCATTGGAATTTTTCATCTGACCCCTTTCCAGCCAAAATAAGCTCCTAAAGGAGTAAGTGGGACCATGAGAGCTTAAATTTCTTTTTGATACAGTACCATCACTTCATATGGTTACCTCACAAGACAGCTAGGTTAGAATTAGTTCAAACCATTCAAAATAACCTTCTTGATCTTATCTCCACAACTCTCTTGGCTGTCTTGTGGTAGAAAGAGCTCTCTTCTTGGATAGGGTGTTGCAGTGTAGTAAATTACTTAGTGTGGCTTTTCTAGCCATAAGTCTTTGTAAACTCTGTGGTGGAATTTGCTGTGAGCAACTGTGGAGCTCCTGATTGTAAAAGTTATCCACCTGGGGTATTTCTGTTGGGCGTGGCACAACGCAATGTTCTGGGAGGTTCCTGCTCTCTCTCAGGTGCTCAGAATTCTGATATTATGATTGATTAGTTTGGCCACTCTGTCAGGCTCAAAAAGAGGCCTCCTAGAGGCAGAAGAGGTCTCTCTCTGACTGCTGGCTGAGGAACGACGTGCTCCTGAGGGACACGCACTGCTGGGAAAGAGGTGCAAGAGACATGCATTGCTGAGAGAGACACCAAGGGACATGCACTTCTGGGAAAAAGACTGTGAGAGACTGTTGACTGAGAGACAGCAGGCTGGGACAGAGACTGAGCATTTTCCCTGAACTTGAATTGTAGCCTCGTGCTTCCCTAATAAACCCCATAATCTGTGAGTTCTGTGTGACCACTGCAGTGAATTATCAAACCCAGGACAAAGGTGGTGGGTGCTTTGGGAGGAAGGGCTGGAGGGAGGCAGCATGTCTGGCCTTGCAGTAATAGGCCTTGGGCTATTGATGGTGATTCTGTCTTCCTCTTGTGGGGTTAGAGGAGGTCAGAACATGTGGCCTTCTTGTCTTTTTGCAGGTGTGCTATTCTCTCTGAACCACTACCAGTTTCCCACAACTTTTCAAAGACAAATGGCTGCTCTGCACCATGTTGTTGTCAGGTGCCATTGAATCATCTCCAACTCATAATGACCTTATGTACAACAGAACAAAACATTGCCCAGTCCTGCATCAGCCTCATGGTCCCTGCTATATTTGAGTCCATCATTGCAGCCACTGTGTCAATCTGTCTTGCTGAGGGCATTCCCCTTCTTCATTGACCCTCCACTTTACCAAGCATGACATCCTTCTCCAGAGAATGGTCCCTTCTGACAACATGACCAAAGTAGGTGACACCAAGTCTAGCCATCCTCGCTTCCAAGGAACATTCCAGTTGCACTTCTTCCAGGACAGATTTGTTAGTTCTTTTAGCACTCCATGGTGCTTTCAGCATTCTTCATCAACACTGCAACTCAAAAGCATCAACTCTTCTTCAGTCTTCCTTATTCATTGTCCTGCTCTCACATGCATATGAGATGATTGAAAATACCACGGCTCAGATGGGGCACATCTTAGTCTTCAATGTGACATTTAAAGAGTGACTTTTAAGTGACATTTAAGAGTGACTTTAAAGTAACTTTAAAGAGGCCTTTTGCAGCAGATTTTCCCAGTACAATACAATGTCTGATTTCTTGACTACTG
Organism: Orycteropus afer afer; assembly: GCF_000298275.1. Taxonomy (NCBI): domain Eukaryota; kingdom Metazoa; phylum Chordata; class Mammalia; order Tubulidentata; family Orycteropodidae; genus Orycteropus; species Orycteropus afer. Next base: position 4,927,145 of record NW_006921641.1, on the reverse strand, counting down.
CTTTCATTGGTGTTCATTGTGGAAACAAGTAAAATTAAATCTTTGACAATTTCAATCTTTTCTCCATTTATCCTGATGCTGCTTTTGGTCCAGTTGTGAGGATTTTTGTTTTATTTGTTTAAGGTGTGATCCATACTGCATACTATAGTCTTTAATCTTCATCAGTAACTGCTTCAAGTCATCTTCACTTTCAGCAAGCAAGGTTGTGTCATCTGCATATCACAAACTGTTAATAAGTTTTCCTCCAATCCTGATGCCAAGTTCTTCTTCACATAGTCCAGCTTTTCAGATTATTTGCTCAGCATACAGATTGAATAAGTATGGTGAAAGGATACAGCCCTGACACACACCCTTTTTGATTTTAAACCATTACAATATCCTCTTGTTCTTTTCAAATGACAGCTTCTGGGTCTATATACAGGTTGCTGATGAACACGTCTAAGTGCTATGGAATTCCTATTCTTTGCAATATTATCCATAATTTGTTATGATCCATACAGTCCAATGCTTTTACATAGTCAATAAAGCACAAGTGAAAATCTTTCTGGTATTCTTTACTTTCAGCCAAGATCTATTTGACATCAGCAGTGGTATCCCTTGCTCCACATCCTGTTCTGAATGCAGCTTGCATTTCTGGAAGTTCCCTATCAGTATACTGCTACAACCATTTTTGAATTATCTTCAGCAAGATTTTACTTACGTGTGATATTAATGAGATTGTTTGATAATTTCCACATTCATTTGGATCACTTTTTATTGGAATGGGTACAGATATGGATCTCTTCCAGTCAGTTGACCAGGTAGCTGTCTTCAAAATTACTTGGCATAGATGAATAAGTGCTTCCAACATGGCATCTGTTTGTTGAAATATCTCAGTGGGCATTACAGTTCCTGGAGCTTTATTTTTCACCAATTCCTTCAATGCAGCTTTGACTTCTTCTGTCAATACTGTTGGTTCTTTATTATGTGCCACTTCCTAAAACAGTTAAACATTGGCCAATTCTTTTTTGTACATGATCCTGTGTATTCCTCCCATCTTCTTTTGATGCTTCCTGAATCATTCATATTTTGCTCATAGAGTCTTTCAATATTACAACTCTAGGCTTGAATATTTTCTTCAGTTCTTTCAGCTTGAGAAATACTGAGCATGTTCTTCCTTTTTGGTTTTCTAACTCCAGGTCTTTACACATTTCATTATAATAATTGACTTTGTCTTCTCTAGATGCTCTTTGAAATCTTCTGTTCAGCTCTTTCACCTTGTCATTTTTTCCATTTCCTTGAGCTACTCTCCATACATGGGCAAGTTTCAGAGTCTCTTCTGACATTCATTTGGGTCCTTTCTTCCTTTCCTATCTTTTTAATGACTTTTTGCTTTCTTCAAGGATGATGTTCTTGATGTCATCCCACAACTCATCTGGGCTTTAGTCATTGGTGTTCAATGTGTCAAATCTATTCTTAAGATGGTCTCTAAATTCAAGTATAATCAAGGTCATATTTTGGCTTTTATGGACTTGTTTTAATTTTTTTTTTCAGCTTCAGTTTGAATGTGCATATGAGTAATTGATGGTCTGTTCCACAGTCAGCTCTTGGCCTTGTTTTGGCTGAACACATTGAACTTCTCCATCACCTCTTTCCACAGATGGAGTCAGTCTGATTCCTGTGTATTCCATCTGGTGAGGTACACATGTATAGCCACCATTTATGTTGTTGAAAAAGGTATTTGCAATGAACAAATCACTGGTCTTGCAAAATTCTATCACGTGATCACCAGAATCATTTCTATCACCAAGGCCATATTTTCCTACTACCAGTGATTCTTCTTTGTTTCCAACTTTCACATTCCAAACACCAATAATCATCAACACATGTTGATTGCATGTTTGGTCAATTTCAGACTGCAGAAGTTAGTAAAAACCTTCAATTTATTCATCTTTTGCTGTAGCAGTTGGTGAATCAATTTGAATAATAGTAGTATTAACTGGTCTTCCTTGTAGGTGTTTGGATATTACCCTATCACTGACAGTATTGTACTGCAGGATAGATCTTGAAACAGTCTTTTTAATGATGAATGCCATGCCATTCCTCTTCAGTTTGTCATTCCCAACATAGTAGATCACATGATTGTCTGATTCAAAATGGCCCATACCACTCCATTTCTGCTCACTAATGCCTAGGATATCAATCTTTATGTTCCATTTCATTTTTGGTAGCTTCCAATTTTCTTAGATTCATACTTGGTACATTTCATATTCCATTTACCGATGGAAACAGTTTGCAGCTGTTTCTTCTCATTTTGAGTTGTGCCACATCAGCAAATGAAGATTTTTAAAGCTTTACTCCATCCACATCATTAAGGACAATTCTATTTTGAGGAGGCAGCTCTTCCCCAGTCATATTTTAAGTGTCTTCCAACCCAAGGGACTCATCTTCTGGCACTATATAGAAAGTGTTTCCTTGTATTCATAAGGCTTTCAGTGGCCAGCTTTTTCAGAAGTGGATCTGGACACATCCTTCTTCCTAATTTGTCTTAGGCTGGAAATTCCACTGAAACCTATCTACCATAGATGACCCTGCTGTTATTTGAAAAAAAATGCTGTTATTTCATATTCCAGCATCACAGCAGCACACAAGCCACCATAGTACAACAAACAGAAGGCAAGTGGTGGAATTATGTTAATCATGTAAATAATTTTCTACCTGAGGGCATTCTCAAGTCTGTGCAGGTGAAGCATCTAGGACTCAAAGAGAAAGCTCCAGTCTCATTGGCTTGATGGAGCTGAACTTACCAGAGGTATAAATAATACAAAAATTAAAAAAAGAAGAAGAAGAAGAAGGAATCAAAGGTGAAGCCCCAATATTTGTATATAAATTTTAACTAAATCTTTGCTTATTCTCCAACAGCACATGCACAGAAAAGACTTCAAAAATCCAAGGTGGGGGGGAGCCACATCTGGAAAACAAAAAAGACTGAGTAGTTATTCTAGATGCTATCAACCATGAGGAAGATAGATTTTGAGCATGAGTACAGCAAGTCAACAGCTTTAAGAAATGGAAAAAAATAGTCAGAAAAAAATAATAGGTACAAAGTCACTATAATGTATTACCTACAACATTTATAATGCAATAAAAAAGTTAGTAGACATGCAAATTGACAGAAAAAAAAATGTTACATGTAGTCAAGAAAAAAGATAATCAAAAGAAATAGACACTGAGATAACATAGATGTTGGAATTACCAGACAAGAATTTTAAGGTAGTTTTTATTAATAAGTAATTAAAGAAAAATATGGTTATAGTGAATAAACAAGTTGTGAAACTCAACAGAGTCGAGTTATAATTTCTATAAATTATAGAAATGAACAAAATAGAGACTATATACATGAAAAATACAATATCTTGTACTTTTATATGAACTATTTTATATTCAATCAATAAGGTTAATGTGTTTCAGTTCTATGCATGTTAGTGTATCATGTTAGGCACAAATATGTCTTTATTATTGTCCTTATTTAGAGATTACATATGTTTAAGAAGATGTGTACAACTGCCAAGTTGACAAGGGGTGGACTGTGATAGTTGGAGCTGTGTGTCAACCTGGCTGGACCACAATTCTGTATGATTTAAGCAATTGTGACATGAGTTATTCTCATGATGGGATCGGATGTATACATTTTAAGTAATCAATCCATTGAAAGGGAGTTTCCCTAGGGGTGTGGCCTGCTTGCAATATATTTATGGACATCCTGGGAAAAAAGGTACTCTTCTGTGGATTGGGATCCTGTTGTGCTGCCTACAACTGTCCATGAGCAAACAATCCATCATTTGACCTGGAGATCTTGGATTCATCATTTGTTGGAGTCAATAGCTGGTATACTGCCTGCCAACCTTGAGCTCATTAGATCCCGCAGCTGCGTGAGTCAGGAAAAGCCTCCAGCTTGACATTTGATCCAAGAACTTGGGATTTGACAGCTTCTGTAAGTGTGTGAGCCATTTTCCTAAAATAAATTTCTCTTTCTCTATATGCATATAAGGAGCTCTGGTAGCATAGTGCCTAAAGCACTTGACTGCTAACCAGAAGGCTGGCGGTTCAACCTCACCAGCCACTCCTCAGAAGGAAGATGGAGCAATCTACTTCCATAGTGATACTGGCTCAGAAACCCAAGGAGGGGTTGTTATGGGTCGGGTCTTAATCGACAGCACATAACAACAACAACAACAACATATACAAAACCAACAGCCAACATTATTCTCAATGCAGAGAGACTGAAAGCATTCCCCTTACAAATGGGTACCAGATAAGGATGCACTTTATTACCACTCTAATTCAATATTGTATTGGAAATCTTATCCAGAAAAATAAGGCAAGACTATTGAAGAAGAAAAACAAAGGAGGAGGTCTCACATTGCCGGATCTCAAAACCTACTATACAGCCACAGTAGTCAAAACTTCCTGGTATTAGTTTAATGACAGATACATAGACCAATGGAATAGAATTGAGAACCCAGAAAGAGATCCATCGACCTATAGTCAGCTGATCTTTGACAAAGGCCCAAAATCCATGAAATGGGGAAGAGAATGTTTGTTTAATAAATGGTGCTGGCAAAACTGGACATCCATTTGCAAAAAAATGAAACAATATCTGTACCTCACACCATACACAAAAATGAAGTCCAGATAGATCAAAGACTTAATTGTGAAACCTAAAACTATACACTTACTCAAGGAAAATTTAGGGGCAAATTTAAAGGCCCTAATATATGGCATAAATAGACTATCAAGCATAACTCAAAATGCACAAACAGCAGA
>NW_006921641.1:4916539-4918088 GCF_000298275.1 Orycteropus afer afer | reverse complement strand
GTCATGAGACAAAGCATATGTGAACTGCTGTATGGAAAGTGAATTTGCTCTGTAAATCTTCACCCAAATCACAATTAAAAAAAAAAAAAGCAAGAAAGGAAAATAAAAAGCATACAAATTGGGGCGAAGGGGAGAGAAGAAGAAGTAAAACTATCTTTTTTTGCAGATGATACGATCTATACATAGAAAATTCCAAAGACTCTGCAAGAAAATTACTGGAACCAATTGAAAGTTTCAGCAAGGTGACAGGATATAAGATCAACATTCAAACATCAGTCAGATTCCTTTACACTAAGGATGACAACTCTGAAAAGGAAATCAGAAAAACAATACCATTTACAATAATCACCCAAAAGCTGAAGAACTTAGAAATAAACCTAATCAGAGACACAAAACACCTATGCAAAGAAAACTATGAAACACTACTACAAGAAACCAAAAGAGACCTGCTAAATGGAAGAATATACCTTGATCAAGGATAGGAATATTTCACTTTGTGAAACTGGTCAATATTAACCTAAAGCCATCTATAGATATAGTGAAAGCCTGATGCAGATTCCATCTTCAATCTTTAAGGAAATGTAAAAATTAATCACCAGCTTTATATGGCAATCTACTTCCGTAGAGATACCACATCAGAAACCCAAGGAGAGGTCACTGAGTTGGAATCGACTCACCAGCAGTGAGTTTTAGTTTTTAATGTGGAAAGAAAAGAGATCCCAGATAAGCAAAGCACTACCAAAGAAGAACAAAGTGGGAGGTTTCACACTTCCTGATCACAAAATCTACTATATAGCCACAGTAGTTAAAGCAACTTGGTATTGGTATGATGACAGGCACATAGACCAATGGAACACAATTTAGAACTCAGAAGTAAATCCATCCACCTATGGAAACTGATCTTTGACAAAGGGCCAAAATGAATTAAATGGGGGAAGAGATGCTCTCTTTAACAAATAGTGCTGGGAAAACTGGATATCTATTTGTAGAAAAGTGAAACAGGACCCATATCTCACATCATATACAGAAACAAACTCAAGTTGAATCAAAGATCTGAACATAAAACCTAAAACCATAAAGACCAGCAGAAGAGAATTAGGGACAAACTTAGGGGACCTAATACATATCCTAAATACATTATCAGATGTAACTATAAATGTACAAGCATCAGACAAAATAGATGACTAGACCTTCTAAAAATTAGACAGTTATGTGCTTCAAAAGATTTCAACAAGATAGTAAATTGAGAACTCACAGACTCAAAAAAAAAAAAAAAAAAAAAATAGCAATGATATATTGGACAAGGAAATAATCTCTCACGTTTATAGAAAACGTCAACACCTCAACAACAAAAGACAAATAATCCCATTTAAAAAGAAGCAGAGGACATAAACAGACACTTAACTTCACCAAAGAAGACAGTCAGGCAGCTAAGAAACACATGAAGAACTGCGTGTGAATTAGCCACTGTTGTTGTTGTTGTTGTTATTTGCCATCGAGTCGGCCCCGACTCACAGCGACCCCTCCTTGGGTTTCCGAGGCAGTATCA
>NW_006921641.1:4912187-4916439 GCF_000298275.1 Orycteropus afer afer | reverse complement strand
TAGCAGTCAAGTGCCTTAGGCACTATGCTACCAGAGCTCCCGAATTAGCCAGTAGAGAGCTGTAAATCAAAACAACAATAAGATATAATCTCTCCCCAACACTAAGAAGCTCCAGAAAACTACAAATGCTGGCAAGGGAACTGGAATCCTCATATACTGCTGGTGGGACTGTAAAATGATACAACCACTGTGGAAAGCAGTGTGCGTCCTTCAAAAGCTTGAAATAAAAATACCACATGATCCAGCAATCTCACTACTAGGTATATATTTTAAAGAAATAAGAGCCATGACACATACAGATATATGAACACCCACATCCATCACAGAACTATTTACAACAGCAAAAAAGATGGAAGCAATCTAAATGCCCGTCAGGGAATGAATGGATAAACAAACTATGGTACAAATACACAATGGAATATTATAAAACCTTACATAATAATGATGAATCCGTGAAACATCTCCTAATGTGGATCAAGCCAGAGGACATTATGCTGAATGAAATTAGTCATTTACAAAAGGACAGATATTGTATGAGTCCGGTATTGTAAAAAGTCAATAAAAAATATTCACACAAAAAAAATATTGTTTGATGGTTACCAGGGGTGGGAGGGAAAGGAAGGGTAAGTCACTAACTAGAGGGTACTCAGACTCTAAAAACTCACTGCCATTGAGTCAATTCCAGCTTATAGCGAACCTCTTTTTGGTTTCTGAGGCAGTAAATCTGTATAGAATTAGATTGCCCAGTCTTCCTTCCACGGAGTGGCTGGTGGGTTTGAACCATCAACCTTCCAGTTAGCAGTCAAATGCCTTAGGCACTCTGCCACCAGAGGTCCTACTAGAGGGTAGACACATATTAACTTGGGTGAAGGTAAAGGCAATATACACAATAAAGAGGAACCAGCATAAAATGATAAAGGAAAGGAAGATGCTGGGAGGAGTACAAAAGTTAAAGGCAACAGAGGCAAATACTACACAATTTTGCAATAACAGTAAAAACAATAATAAATAATCTATTAGTGGATACATAGATAGACACACAAGCTGAACAGGTATGGGCAGGAGAATGGGATTATACCCATAAGTATGTATAGGTTTCACAGAGGATATGTCTTCATATGTATTTGGGTATGTTGCAAATATATCTGTGAATATAGTCAAGTGAACATGGGGCAAAGTTATGAAAACTCCTTAGCCATAACTATAAACCCTGAGGAAATGAGTCACTGGGCCTGTGGACTCAGGACCATTGTCTCAGAGGGTATCAAGGTCAAATGGCATAACATTGTCCACAAAGAAAATGTTCTACATCCTACTTCAGTGAATAGTGAGTAGCATCTTAAAAGCTTTTGAGCAACCATCTAAGGTGCACCTATTGGTTTCTCTCCATTCAAAACAAAGAAGTGTGGAGAAAATAAAAGACATATGGAAACAATTAGCCCAAAGTATTAATGGACCATACAAACCTCAGCAAACATGACCCTAACACCAGGAGAACTACACTGTGCCCAACTACTACTATTAATTGCTCTGAAAAGGATCACAGTGGGAAGTCCTGGACAGAGTGGGAGACAAATGCGGAATAAAACTCAAAATTATGAAAAACACCAGCCTTACTGGTTGTATAGAGACTGGTGGAACTCCTGAGATTATGGATCTTGGTCACTATTCAGACCTGGAACTGAACTCATTCCCATCGCTGAATTTTCAGTTAAACAGTAGACAGGTTTACAAGTGAACAATATCTCTAGGAAAGCAGACATTTCTTAGGATAATCAAACATTTAAGATCAAAAGGGCAGCATTTGTCCAAGAAAAAAGTTTAGAAGTCAGGAAGAGTTAGGAGAGAAGGAAGATGTGGAAAGAGTGATAGTATATTGAGGGACTGCAATCAGTGACATGAAACAAAATGAGTGGGAACTGTTGAATGTTTGCTCTGTAAACACTGTGATCCCAAATTAAAACACAAATTTTTTTAGAAAAAAGACAATAGACAATCTGGCAAAAAGATTCCACCATTTCTGCCTCTGCCACCCCTGAGACAGCCCGACAATGGCAGAAGAGGTGGAAGGAGAGACAGGAGAAGTAGGCACACCAATATAACTTTATGGAAATACATTGTGATTTCTGCCTGACTTTTTTGCTTTTTCATTTTTCTAAAACTATGAGGCACAGAGAGGTACATGGGAGGTACAGACAACAAAGATAAACCCTTTTTTCCCTGAGGTAGATAGACTCCTTGGAGAGAACAATCATGGGAGAAAAAAGGGCAGCTTATGCACAGGGAGACAGCTCAGGGGGCAGGAGTGCATGGAGGGATGGACACAGGGAAGAGGTAACTATGGGGAGGAAATGGGAGGGAAGCTGTTTCATTGTAGTAAATTGTGGTCAATATCATAAGACAAAGTGTACCGTGAACTGCTGTATGGAAAGTGAATTTGCTCTGTAAATTTTCACCCAAATCACAATTTAAAAAAAAAAAAAAAAGATGAACCCTTTTGCACATACAGTATTGTGTTGTCAATGAAGTCAAACATGGCTCTATGGGTGGATAGATGGGTGGACAGGCTAAATAAAAGGAAAAAAAAAAAATGTTTGTATGTGGTACCAATCCTTCTCCCACCATTTGCTTTAGTTTCAGTGTCTGTATCATGGAAGGGTTCATGTCATAAAAGAAATCAAAAGCAGTGCTGAATCCCAAGATTGGCAGCCAATACTTACCATCTGCATTCATTCCCTTGATGATTTCGTTCAGTCTCAAGACTTTCAATATCACTTATTCTCTGAAGACTTCCAAATTTATATATTCTGACTGAACCTCCACCCTGAATTCTAGATTCATTCATATATATCCAACTACATTTTCCACATTTTCACTTAGATATTTAAAAGACATCTCAAACTTAACAAGTCCAAAACCAAATTCTGATCCTCTCACAGTCAAAAAAAAAAAAAACTGCTCTTTTCACATTATTCCCCTTCCTAATCAATTGCAAGTCCATCCTTCCAGTTGCTCAAGCCAAATATTTTGGAGTCATCCTTGATTTCTCCCTTTTCTCACACTTCACATGCAATCCCTGGAGAAGGATGTCATGCTTGGTAAGGTGGAGGTTTGATGAAAGAGGGGAAGGCCCTCAACGAGATGGATTGGCATGGTGGCAGCGGCAATGGGCTCAAGTATAGCAAGGATCATGGAGCTGTCACAGGACCTGGCGGTGTTTTGTTTCTGCTGTGAATAGGGTTGCTATGAGTCAGAGAGTGCTTAGAGGATGACTTCGGGCCCAAGGCAGTCGCCTGCCAAGCACAAGGCTAGGAGTTCAAATCCACGAGCCACTCCTTGGAAGGAAGGTTGGGCAATCTACTTCCGTAGTGATACCACCTCAGAAACCCAAGGAGAGGTAGCTATGAATCAGGTCAGACTCAATGGCACACAACAACAACAACAACATGAGTCAGAGACGACTCGACAGCACCTAACAACAACATATGCAATCCAGGAGAAAATTTTGTTAGCTGTTATCGTTAAACTGTATCCAGAATATATCATTTTGTGCTTTTAATTGCACTATTTTCTGCTTTATAATAAGAACCCCTACATTTTCTTTTCTCCTTCTTCTTATTTTTTTAACTGCATATAACAAATTATGTAGCCATCCTTGCCAAGAAGCCAGAGTAGACTTACGTATCAACCAGTCATTGAATGCTAGCTGTCCTTCAGGAGAAGCATTATCTTGGGCAAGGCCACCCTCTTCATGTGAGAGCAAACAATGAGAGGAAAAACAATGTCTAGTTGGCACACCACAACATCCACTATTGTCCACATTTGTACTTCTCTGATCCATTTGCTTTCTGAGAATAGCATCTTGGGAATCATGGTGGATTTTTTTTTCCTGAAGGAAAATTATAAGGCATAGGTTAGTAGAATGAGCCATGGCAATCCATGTTGCTGCAGCTAGTTAAGAAGCCACAACTAATTGCTACTAACAACAAGACAGACAAAAAGGCAAAGCCTTTATTAGTCTTTGAGTCTGGATTGACTGACTCAAAAGTGGGAACATAAAGCCACAGTGTTAAAGGTCTCCATAGGTCAGATGTTTGTTTTTTAATAAGAGTTCAGAGCAAGCTCACAGCTTCTTTTCATTAAGCCTGCCTAATCTTGGTACTACATTCTGTGATCCCACAGAATGTAGAAATTATAGAACAATAACATTAATATTGCACACAAGTAAGATCTTACTGAAGATAATTCAGAA
>NW_006921641.1:4910423-4911187 GCF_000298275.1 Orycteropus afer afer | reverse complement strand
GGCTGGCGTGGGATCGGGCAGTGTTTCGTTCTGCTGTGCATGGGGTCGCTATGAGTCAGAAACAACTCGACGGCACTTAACAACAACAACAACAATCTTGGTCCTAGAGTGTTACATTATTTTTATTATACTGTAAAATATTAGGGAGCTCTGGTGGCATAGTGGGAGCTCTTGTGGCATAGTGCCTAAGGCATGTGACTGCTAACCAGAAGGCTGATTGTTCAAAACCACCAGTCACTCCTGGAAGAAAGGTTGGGTGATCTACTTCCATAGTGATACCACCTCAGAAACCCAAGGAGAGGTCTCTGTGAGTTGGATCCTACTCGACAGTGGTGAATTTGTTTTTTTGTTTGTTTGGTTGGTTTTTTTTGGTTAGGTGGTGTAGTGGCTAAGGCATTTGACTGCTAACCAGAAATCTGGTGGTTCAAACCCACCAGCCACTCCTCGGAAGGAAGGCTGGGCAATCTACTTCCATAGTGATGCTGCCTCGGAAACCCAAGGAGGGGTCACTATGAGTGGGATCGGACTCCACAGCAGTGAGTTTGGGTTTGGGTTCGTAGAGTATTAAACTTTGCCCTTTGCTAGACAAGAGGACATTATCTTTATCTTCCAAAGCTATTTATATATAATCATCCTTGAAAAGATAGTCTGGAGCAAAAGGGCACTTAGTATCTCTTGCTCGGATGTGCAGAAACACAAGAGGCCAATGGAAAACATTAAGACATTCTCTTTATCTTTTGTTTTCATTAATTTGACTATTATGT
>NW_006921641.1:4904137-4910242 GCF_000298275.1 Orycteropus afer afer | reverse complement strand
TCCTTCTGAGATTCCAGTATATATTAGATTACTTGATACTGTCACACAGATCACTCAGTCTCTGTCATATTATTCAACATTGCTTACTTACATACTTTAGTTTGGATGATTTCAATTGGTCTGTCTTCAAATTCATGATCCTTTTTCTATAGTGGCCAATCTGCTGTTGATCTCATCTAATAAGTTTTATATTTCACATTTTTTTTCTTTTCACTTCAGACTTCCATTTGATTGCTTTTTAGTTTCAATGTATTTTGAAATTCTTTAACTCTTCACTCCTTTACCTATTTATGCCTATAGATTCTTTAACACATTTTTGGTAGTTATTTTAAAGTTCTTTTCTGAGTATCTGTGGGTCTGCTTTTATTAACTGATCTCTCTCTCTCTCATTATTTTTTTTATTGTGATTTGGGTGCAAATTTAAAAGGCAGGATCATTTTATTCTCAACAGTTCATACACATTTTATTTCATGGCACCAACTACAATACCAACAATAAGTGGCTCTCTTCCCATCTTTTCCCTGTGTCCTTCTTATCTAAGTATTCCTGTCTGTCCAGCTTTCCCCTTATGCAAATGCTGCCCTTCTGATCTCTCATGTTTGATTGATCTAAGGGGTGCATTTCCCTGGGGTATGTGGTACATTTCCCTGAGATAGGTATTCTGTTTGTAGGTCTTTCTACTCTTTGGCTGAGAGCTAATCTATGGAAGTGAATCCAGTTTCAGGACGGAAGGATAGCCTGGGGCCATAGTCTCAGGAGTTTCACCAGTCTCTATCCAACCAGCAATTCTGGTCATTTTTGTGGTTTTGAATTTTGTTCTACATTTTTCCTCCCACTCTATCCAGGATCTCCAATTTTGATCCGTTTCTGAGTGGTTGGTATGGGTAGCCAGGTCCTATCTAGTTCTTCTGGTCTCAGAGTCATGAAGGCTAAGGTTCCCGTGGTCCATTAGTCTCCTGGACTAATTGTTTCCATATGACTTTGATTTTCTTCACTTTTCTTTGCTACAGAAGAAGGCACACCAATTGTTGCATCTTAGATGTCTGCTCAAAAGCTTTTAAGACCTGGGTTACTACTCACAAGTAGATAGTAGAATGAGATTTTTATGTACTATGTTGTGTCAAGTGAGCTTGATGCCCCCAAGACCATGGGCCCGAGCCCATAGGCCCAGTGACTCACTCCCTAAAGGTGCTTGATTGTTGCTGAGAAGCTACTCCAACCTTGTCCCCTATTAGTTAATAATGTATATGGCTATTTTTGTAGAACAAATACACATGTAGGAAAATCATCAACTAAATCTATCTATAGTCATGGATCACCTTCCCACATCTGATCTTCTCACCTGTCTTTGCATCCACCCATACACTAGTGTTTGTTGTTACTCATAATTCAGTATTGTGTATGTAATAGTATTTACCTGTTGTCTATACCTTTTTTTCACCTCTCTGTGTCCTCCTTTTCCCTATTGTTATTACGCTGGTCACATACTTTTGATATATTGCCTTTTCCTTCATCCAAATCAATACATGACTTTTAACTAGTCAGAAATTTTCACTCCCCTTCTCTCCCATTCCTGGTAACCAATAAAGTACATTTCCTTCCCTACAAAAACCATTCCTTGACTTTTTATAATAAACTCACAATATTTGTCCTCCTGTGATTGACTTATTTCACTCAGCATAATGTCCTTCAAGTTCATCCATGCTATGAGGGGTTTTGTGGATTCTTCATTATTCTTTAGCATTGCATAGTATTCAATTGTGTATATGTACCATACTTTAGTTATCTATTTATCCTTTGATGGGCACTAAGGTTGTTTCCATCTCTTTGCTATAGTAAATAGTGCTGCAATGAACATGGGTGTGCATATGTCTATTGGTGTTCTGCATCTCACATCTTTAGGATACATTCCTAGTAGTGGAATTGCTGGATCAAATAGTATTCCTATTCCCAACTTTTAAAAGGAACATTGTACCATTTTCCACAGTGGTTGTACCATTTTACACCAGCAGTGTGTGAGAGTTCCAATATTTCCACACCTTCACCAGCATTTGTTATTTTCTGCCTTGTTGAACTTTGCTATTCTTGCTGGGGTGAGATGACCTAATTTTTCTCTTGACTGAATCACATTTACCTCTTTTTTCACATATCTAGTAGTTTTTTGTTTGTTGCTTGTTTTTGGTGTATACTGGACATCATGAATAATATGTTGTAGAGATTCTGTATTCTCTTTTCTTCATCTTCATCAATTCGAATTTGTAGAGATTTGGTTTTATACTGTTTTAGAGAAGCTGTGTTTTTGTTCTTCTCTAACTACTATGACCAATCACTTAATCCTGTAACATGATATTTATTTTAAGATATGGCTCTTCTGGGATTTCAGTGGAAAGCCCAAGGTGCTTGCCAAACCACTCTCATTTGGCAGAAATCAAACTCCAGACTCCGAACTGAGATGAGCACATTCTGAAATCTCTGCTCAGCTCCTTCACCCTTCCAGCTCTTGTTTTCCTCTAAGTTCCTTAAAGTCTTATCTTATGTATGCTTATTGTAGGGGTAAAACAATGAATTGATTTGCATTAGTATGCCATTCTAGTAACTCCACACCTCAGTCTCTGACTCCTCATGCAATAGAATGTGGCTTTCTGCTTTAGTGGCAGTATGGGGTACCCCCACACTGCATAGATTAGGCGATATCCTTAGCCAAAAACAAAAGTGTAAATTTCCTCTGATAGGGTTCTCCTCTTTCAACGGTCAAACTCCTTCCAGTTTCTGCCTACTTTTAGTCACTTTTCAATGCCTTCAAACATTTTTTTTAATACTTTGTTTAAGGTTAATAATGTTAACGGTAGGAAAGTTTGTCCAATACAAATTACTCCACCATTACTGGAAGCCAGTCCTGGATCCCACAAGTTGTGCCACTGCTGACATCAGAGCCAGAAAGTGATTCAGAATGTTGAAAAAGTTTTCAGCAAAACTACTTAGGTGAAAGAAAATCCTTCTTTCTATAATGCATGAAGATAGTCAATTTTTTAATAAGAAAGTATTATCTCCAAGTAATAAAAATGCTTCTCTTTATGTTCTAATTAAGATTCTATAGGTACAGAGTTAGGAGCTCAGGTAGCATAGTACCTAAGGCACTCGACTGCTAACCAGAAGGCTGGTGGTTCAAACCCACCAGCCACTCCTCAGAAGGAAGGTTGAACAATCTACTTCTGTAGTGATACTGCCTTGGAAACCCAAGGAGGGGTTGCTATGAGTGGGGGCCAACTCGACGGCACATAACAACAACAACAACAACAACAGGTACAGAGTAATTGCAATGTTTTTCATTATCATCTAACAACATAAGTGATTAATATTAGCTTACATTTTGTGTATAGATATATAAATAGGTCTAGATTTCACATGCATAGCAACAATAATTACAATTGATGAATATATTGATGAATATAAAAGCCCTGATGATTAAGCACTCAGGTACTAACCAAAAGGTCAGAAGTTCAAACCAACCAACTGCTCCAAAGGAGAAAGATGTAGCAATCTACTTCAGTAAAGATTCATAGCTTTGAAAATCCTATGGAGCAGTTCTATTCTGTCCTATAGGGTCACTGAGTTGGATTCAAATAGATGGCAGTGAGTTTAGTTTGTTTTGGTTTAATGAACTATAGTGCTCTATTAAACTCTGTCAATGTGCAGTCTCACCCAGGTGATATTAAGCTTGACTGATTTCCGTTTTCTTGAAGACCCTTGAATAGTGATTCAGTGAGGATTTGAGGCATAGTAATATCTCTTTCTGGAAGATATTTGAGGGTTATACAGTTTTCAAATCATTTCACCAAATTAGAGTCTGTTCCACAGATCACTGTATGAATGTGATCCTTTGTCATACAGGACTTCACTGTATGAATGTGATCCTTTTTCATACAGGACTGTGGCCAGTCACTATTATGAAGAGCAGGGGACATCCTATTTTGTGTCCTAAAGGAGAATGGGCAGGTCATTACTCAGGTGAAAGTATAAACTTCAAAGGGTATCATCTATGGGGGTGGACATGGACCACAGCATGGTTGGGCCAAGTTCATTGTGTTCTTGGAGAGACAGGTTTGAACAAAGAAAAAACTAGGTCAAGACTAAGGGCAAATGAGGTCTAATAAAGGAGCAATACATGTGGAAAATAGGAGCTGAATGAATCAAGGGCAAGAAGCCTTAAACCAACCTCTTTTAAATTATGCTGTTATTGTTGTTGTTAGGTGCCATCTAATCCATTCCAACTCATAGCATCCCTATGTACAAGAGAAAGAAAACTGCCCAAACCTGCACCATCCTCACAGTCATTGCTATGTTTGAGTTTACTGGGTCAATCCTTCTCATTGAAGGTCTTCTTTATTGTTGACCCTCTAATTTACCAAGCATGATGTCCCTCTCCAGGGACTGATCCCTTCTGATAACATGTCCAAAGTATATGAGACAAAGTCTTACTAACATCACTTCTAAGTCTTCAAGGTGACATCTTTGCTCTTTAACACTTTAAAGAGGTATTTTGCAGTAGATTTGCCTAAAGTTGTTCATAATGTGTTATGATCCCTTAGATGAATGCCTTTGCATAGTCAATAAAACACAGGCAAACATCTTTCTGGTATTCTCTGCTTTCAAACAAGATCCACTTGACATCAGCAATGATATTCCTTGTTCCACATCTTCTTCTAAGTCTGGCTTGAATTTTGAAATTTCTCTGCTGATGTACTGCTGCAACCATTTTCTAATTATCTTCAGCAAAAGTTACTTGCATGTCATACTGATGATACTGTTTGATAAGTTCCACATTCTGTTGGATCACCTTTCTTTGGCATGGACACAAATATGGATTCTTCCCGTTGGATGGCCAAGTAGCTATCTCTCAAATTTCTTGGCATAGGCAAGTGAGTGCTTCCAGCATTGCATCCATTTGTACAAACATCTTAATTGATATTATGTCAATTCCTGGAGGCTTTTTTTTCACCAGCGCCTTCCCTCAGTGCAACGTGGACTAGTTCTTTCAGTACCATAGGTCTAAATCATATGCTACCTACTGAAATGGGTGAACATCAACCAATTCTTTGTACTGTAGTGACTTTGTGTATTTCTTCCATCTTCTTTTAATGCTTCTTGCATCATTCATACTTTGCCCATAGAACCCTTCGATGTTGCAACTCAAGCCTTGAATTTTTTCTTCAATTCTTCAGCTTGAGAAATGTCAAGTGTGTTTCTTCTCTTTTAGTTTTTTAACTCACATTTCATCATTACTTTACTATGTCTTCTCAAATTGCCCTTTGAAATCTTCTGTTCCATGATTTTACTTTATTATTTCTTCTACCCTACATTCAAGAGCAAGTTACATAGTCTCTTCTGACATTCATTTTGGTTTTCTTTCTTTCCTGTGTTTTTAATGACCTTATGCTTTCTTCATGTATAATTTCCTGATGTCATCCCACATCTCATCTGATCTTCAGTTATTAGTGCTGAATGCATAAAATCTATTCTTGAGATGGTCTCTACATTCAGGTGGAATACATGTCCTTCCTAATCTCAAGTCTCTGCGAAACCAATCTTTTCTTGGAACATCAAAAACAGTGGTTTCTATGTTTCATGATTTCACAAACTACCCTTTTTTTTTAATTGAGACCCCAGCATTGTCAACTTTTCATTTTGCTAATTGCTTATACAAAAAACTAATACTTGCCATCACAACAATTTCATACAAAAAACAATACTTTGACATCAAAAAAGTAGAAAAACACATTTACACAATAAAAGAGAGTCTTTCTTATTCTAGAAAAGACTGTTGACAAAATGACTGGCATTTCATGGCACTCCAGCAAACACATTACCATGGACTAGCACACCCCTTGCCATGAGCATCTGAAAACCTCTGTTCCAGAACTAAGTCCAAATCTGGGCTTGTTCTCCCAGGGCCACTCTAGACACCCAGGAATCTGAACTAGCTTTATCATCAGGAGGATTTCAATGCCTTCTTCAAAAAGAGCTTGAGGTCCTAGCGACTGGTACACCATCTGATCTGCAACCTATACAACTATGAGACCAGAAGAACTAGATGGTGCCCGGCTA
>NW_006921641.1:4901715-4903572 GCF_000298275.1 Orycteropus afer afer | reverse complement strand
TAAAAAAAAAAAAAAAAAAAAAAGAGCTTGAGGCCATTCTGAGACTTAATCATTGGGTGTCATCATGCTTTTGACAACAGATTTCCTTTCCTTAAATTTCCTGCCTTTGCCTTTAATCAAAATTTGCCCTGCCAGGATGAATGCAAACCTCAAGAGGAAACTGACATGAGAAAGGCATGAAGTTTGATGATTCTTATCTGGAAAGTAATTCACACTGCATCACATACACACACACACACACACACACACAGATTCTGGTTGGGCCCCAGGAGGAAAAGTATGTTGAAGACACAAAGGCAGCTATTGTTTTAAATGGTGGGTGATTCTCTCAGGAAGCAAGATTTCTAAAAGTAGCCAACAGATTGGTGGGAGGAACAAGTCTTAGAAAGAGCACCTGTGGAGGCTGGAAGCTGAGGGAATGTTTTCAAACACCCTTTTGGCCTTAGACTATCTCTACTTGAAAAGAAGTGAGACCAACAATAACATCCTAAAAAGTCAGCTGTATGCATTCTGATGCTGAGCATCATGAGGGGAAGGACACAGGGAGCTCCAAAGAGTCCTTGTTGAGAGGTGTTTTCTCTATTCCTTGCATGTCTGCTTCGTTGAGATCACTTAGGTCAACTTTTGATTTGACTTTCAGGGTTTCTGAAAAATCATTTGGAACAAATTTACCAGCTCCAAGGAACATTATTGCATAGTAAGAAAACTTTTTCCTGATCAGAAGTCATTTAGGAAACTGTTTAAGGCTGTGATGGCTCTGTCAACCATTTCTCCATGGCTAGTTGCCAGTTCCTCTATTTATGAGGGATCATTTTGAATATACTTACATGTCATGCATGTGAGCTAAAAACATGCTAGTGTATGTCTCCAGGCACTCTGCTTCCTTAAAAACTTACAACTTTGGAAACCATATGGGGTTGTTCTACACTGTCTTATAGGGCTACTATGAGTCAGAACATCTGCAGTCTGAAATTAACCGAACATGCAATCAAGATGTGTTAATTATCACTGGTGACTGTAATGCAAAATTTGGAAACAAAGAAGAATCACCAGTAGTTGGAAAATTTGGCCTTGGAGAAAGAAATAATGCTGGAGATCACATGCTAGAATTTTGCAAGACCAACAAATTATTCATTGCAAATACCTTTTTCAACAACACAAACGGTGACTATACACATGGACTTCACCAGATGAAGTACACAGGAATCAGATTGACTACATCTATGGCAAGAGGTGATGGAAAAGCTCGATATCTTCAGCCAAAATAGGGCCAGGAGCTGAATCTGGAACAGACCATCAACTGCTCATATGCACATTCAACTTGAAGTTGAAGACAAATAAAACAAATCCACAAGAGCCAAAATATAACCATGACTATATATATCCCTCCTGAATTTAGAGACCATCCAAAAAATAGATTTGATGCATCGAACACCAATGACTGAAAACCAGAAGAATTGTGGGATGACATCAAGAACATCATCCATGAAGAAAGCAAAGGGTCATTAAAAAGACAGGAAAGCAAGAAAAGACCAAAGTGGATGTCACAAGAGACTCTCAAACTTGCCCTTGAATGGAGAGAAGCAAAAGCAAATGGAAGAAATGACAAGATAAAAGAACTGGACAGAAGATTTCAAAGAGCAGCTCAAGAAGACAAAGTCAATTATTATAATGACATGTGCAAAGACCTGGAGTTAGGAAACCAAAAGGGAAGAACACACTTAGCATTTCTTAAGCTGAAAGAACTGAAGAAAAAAATTAAGCCTCAAGTTGCAATACTGAATCTATGGGCAAAATATTGAATGATGCAGGAAACATCAAAAGAAGATGGAAGGAATACACAGAGTCACTGTACCA
>NW_006921641.1:4874832-4901005 GCF_000298275.1 Orycteropus afer afer | reverse complement strand
AAAAAAAAAAAAAAAACAAGCTCACTGCTGTCAAGTTAGTTCTGACTCATAGCAACCCCTCCTTGGGTTTCAGAGGTGCTATTACTACCAAAGTAGATTGCCCAACTTTCCTTCCGAGGAGCAGCTGGTGAGTTTGAACCACTAGCCTTCTGGTTAGCAGTCAAATGCCTTAGGCACTACACCACCTGGACAAATAGCTGCAAAAAACCTCTTTCAAGGGCTGAAGAGCAAATATATCTCCTTGAGGACTAAACTGTACCTGACACAAACCATGGTATTTTCAATCGCCTCATATGCACGTGAGAGCTGGACAATGAACAAGGAAGACCGAAGAAGAATGGATATTTTTGAGTTGTGGTGCTGGCGAAGAATGCTGAAAGTACCATAGACTGCTAAAAGAACTAACAGATCTGTCCCAAAACAAGTGCAGCTGAAATACTCCTTGGAAGTGAGAATGGCCAGACTTCATCTCACCTACTTTGGTCATATTGTAAGAAGGAAACATTCTCTGGTGAAGGATATCATGCTTGGTAAGGTGGAGGGTTGACAAAGGATGAGAAGGCCTTCAATGAGATGGATTGACACAGTGGCTGCAATGATGGGCTCAAGTATAGCAAGCATCATGGAGCTGGTATGGGACCAGGCAGTGTTTCATTCTGCTGTGGACAGGGTTGCTATGAGTCAGAAATGACTAGACAATACCTAACAACAACGACAACATGAGTCAGAGTAGTTGGACAGCAAGTAAGGAAGACTTAAGAAAAGTTATGTTTTGAGTTGTGGTGTTGGTGAAAAATACTAAAAAGTACTATGGACTACCAAAAGAACAAACAAATCTCTCCAAAAGAAGTGCAGGTAGAATGCTCCTTAGAAGTGAGAATGGCCAGGCTTTGTCTCACCTACTTTGGTTATGTTGTCAGAAAAGACCACTCCCTGGAGAGTGATATCATGCTTGGTAAAGTGGCGGGGGGGGGGGGGGGGGGGGGGGGGGGGGGGGGGGGAGTGTGTGCACAGCCGTCAAGTCAGATCCAACTCATAGCAACACCTCCTTAGATTTTCCTCCCTTGGATTTCCAAGGCTGTATCACTACAGAAGTAGATTGCCCAACCTTTCTTCCAAAGAGTAGCTGGTAGGTTTGAACTGCCAGCCTTCTGGTTAGCAGTCAAATGCCCTAGGCATTACACCACCAGCGCTCCTGGTAAAGTGGAGGGACAACGAAAAAAAGGAAGGCCCTCAACAAGATGGATTGACACAGTGGCTGGCATGGTCAGGTATAGCAAGGATTGTGAGACTGGCACAGAACTGAGCAGTGTTCCATTCTGTCATACATAGAGTCGGAGCTGACTCAATGGCACTTAACAACAACAACATGAGTCAGAATTGACTCAATATCAGTTGGTTTACTTTGGTATTTTGTCATGTCTCTGTATGGTCAGTAACTGCAGCCCCCCAAAATGGGTCTTAAACCCTGTCTCCTTTACCATGCTTGTAAGAAACTGCAAGTCATTTCCCTTCTCACTCCCTGTCACATAGTAACCACCTCCTCCCAGTCAAGCCTTAACCTGTCCTTAGGCTACCAAACCACCCAGCAGTGTCTTTATCAGAGCAAACACAAGGGGTTTGAAAAGCGCTGCTCAGGACCCCTTTCCAAGTGGCCAGGCCCAACTGAGTCTGAAACCAGTCACACAGCCTTCCAGTCCTGGTCATAGATGCCATAGACCCCATCCCCAATTCCTTCAGGCTCAGGTATAAATATTCCCCCAAGAAACTGGTGAATTTAGAAGACATCTTGAATCTATTCCATCCCTCTGATGTCCACAGGAGCCCGAACTGCTAGCAGGGACCCTAAGCCTTTTTCTCCTCTATTATCTTATAAATCCTGTTTCTCTTGATCCTCTTTTCTCCTATTCTTTCTAGGTGGTATCTATAGCCTCCAGGAAGATTCTTTAATTTCTCTGAATCTACTAAAGGGAGAGCTTTTAAGTTCCCTGGGAAATTCCCAAGACAGTCTCTAAGTATTAGTGTCAGCTTCCCCACTGATTCATGATATTATATTTGGATATTATCCCCTCACATCCTCTTACCTTATCATATATGCAAGTTTGCTATCTCTAAGGTAGAAGTTATAAACCTAGAAACCCTCCTGTGTTTGTAGCCATTGATCCAAATGGAAATGATATTCTACATTCTTTTTATGGACAATTTTACTCTACTAAGTTCCTAGATAAAAGACAACTCTGCCAAGGTGATTGGTGACATAAGAGCCTATGCAAAATAGTCCTTTCGAAATACAGGAGCTAGCAACTCAAAACCAAAAAAAAAAAAAAAAAAAAAACTCACTGCTGTCAAGTCGATTCATAGTGACCCCTCTTTGGGTTTCCGGGGCGGTATCTCTATGGAAGTAGATTGCCCAACCTTCCGTCTGAGCCACCAGCCTTCTGGTTAGCAGTCAAATGCTTTATAGTTGACAAAGCCATCACAGCTTAAGCAGAGTTTCTTAAATGACTTCTGACCAGGGAATAGTTTCTCACCCTCATAGCCTCTATTGGGTGCCCTGTATAGGAACCACTGCCATAGAGATATTCCCATTTGAGTGATTTCTGGCTGGGAGTTAGTGGAATGTCCCCAGAACGTTGAAATAAACATACCATCTGCTATGGATTGAATTGTGCACAACTAAAATGTGTTGGAATTCTAACCTCTGTATCTGTGTTGTAATGCAATGTAATCTGATGTTATTTTAATGAGGGTACCCCATGCAGAGTGTGTCCTAAATCTAATCACTTCTCAGTTAAAAATAGACACCAAACCAAGTTCAAACTGGGAAGACAGATGTCACATGAGGATAACCAAAGAACCAAGTAAGGCTGGAGCTACCGACAAGGATGGTATCGACACAGGGGAGACTTTGATTTGAACTTGAAACCTTCAGAAAAGCCACCACTCATGGTATTTGTGTCACAGCATCACCAGAAAACAAAGACTCCATCTAGAATTTGAACTAGTTAAGATTTTTACCTAAAGGATCAGGAAGAATGGCCTGATCAAAGAATCAAATCAAGGTCTGAATAAACTTGGGGGGAGGGGTAATAAAAACTTGTTGTCTAATGAATTGTATGAATATACATGAATAAATAAGGTGTATGGCAGAGAAAAATGGTCCAACCTATTTCCTTGTTAAAAAAAAAAAAAAGAGAGAGAGAGAGAAGAAAAGAAACCAAAAGAGAAAGCATTTGATCCAAATGACCTACAGTGAAGACACTGAAGTGGATGGATCAATGGATCTAGTCACATTAACATAATGCCTTCCAACACTATCCAAAATTCTTTGCTCTGATTCAAAAATTATGTAAAATTCCCGTTAAGGATTTGCCTTCCTATGGTGTAGTGGTTAAAAGCATTTAGCTGCTAACCAAAAGGTCAGTGATTCAAACCCACCAGCTGCTCCCCAGGGAAAGATGAAACAGTCTGCTTCTGTAAAGATTTACAACCTTGGAAACCTTATGGGGCATTTTTACTCTGTCCTATAGGGTCGCTATGAATCGGAATCAACTCAATGGCAGTGAGTTGAGAGTTTGGTTTCCTGGGAGAAGGAATGGGCTGAATACAGACACAAATACTTGAGCGTCTGGTGAGGAATATCCTCCTCTGGAAATCAATAAATTGACATTCTGGCTTATATAAAAATCTCTTGTGAATTTAATTAGGGTGTATTGGGCCTAGACAGTCTTGTGCTTTCTGCAAACACTGACAAAACCAAGTTTCTTACCTTGTAAGATTAATTACAATTTGAGGATCCTAACAAGAAAACAAGGAGCCCTGATGGTGCCCTGGCAATTCAAACCCACCAGTTGCACTGTGGCAGAACGATGTGATAGTCTGTCTCCCTAAAGTTTACAGCCTTGGAAACACTGTGGGGCAGTTTTACTCTGTTCTATAGAGTTACTATGAGTCAGAATCAACTTGACAGCAGTGGATTTTTGGTTTGGATCAAGACACCTCCAAGCAGCCTCACTCTGTGGCTTTTCCCAACAGTACCCTCTGACATCAACACTCATTACCCATTTACCCCTGCATTTTCTGCTCAATGTTACTAAATTTTGCAGTAACACTCCCAAATATCCAAGTAAAGCACAATCTGGTCTTTTAAATGTTTAGTGAAGTAGGCTACAAGGTACTTGAGAGCAGAAACATCCAGAAAACTTCTTCTGAGCACCAGTGCAAGATCTAGATGGAGGCGAAGGATTTGGAACAACTGGTTAGGAAGTATGATAGGTTGGAAAGAGTTTGAATTAGAGTACTGAGGTCTGGTTTCTAGCCTCAGCTCTGCCACTGTACAGTCTTAGGCAAACCCCTTGCTTCCTCTGCTTCTCATTATCTTCATCTATAAAATGAAAGTATCACCTAGAGTTTTCAGGTATATACGACTGTAAATCTATATATGACCTGATGACTTTAAAAATAGAGTATCAACTATTGAAATACCAAAGCCTCTGAGAGGAGTTTTATGCTTCCTTCTTAGCTTCAAGTTTCTATAGGCCAGAAACACAGGATAAAGAGCCCTCAGGATTAGAATAGACAAATAATTGATTACTGGGGAGCTCTAATGGCTTAGTGCCTACGGCATTTGACCACTAACCAGAAGGCTGGCAGTTCAAACCCACCAGTTATTCCTCAGAGGGAAGATTGGGCAATCTACTTCCACAGAGATAGTGTCTCAGAAACCCAAGAAGAGGTTGCTATGAGTCCAATCTACTCAATGGCAATGACTTTTTTTGTTTCATGGGGGCTAGGGGAAGCCACGAGTGGTGAAAGACCACCTGAATGACTTCTCTGCTTCTTAAGGGCCCTGGTCCAGGAGTGCTTGACCCTCAGTGGGACTGAACTCAAAGTCTCATGGGCAGGATGGGGCTGAGGAGGAAACCTTGGGCACACAGTCATACGGTGCCTGGTCAGTTACCCTGCTGGCCACCTTGCAGCAGGTTATCACAACCCTGTGGCTAAAGGCCCTGAAGCACACAACTAATGATGGAGCAATCCTACCACTCCAGCCATAAATTCCAGTTCTCAGTCTGCTAATCTCAAAGACAACCCAGAGACACTCTCAGGCAGCCAGACAGTTCAATCATCAGACATACTTAACTATAACATATTTTAAAGTTTTTATTATTGGAACTTTCTAACATATAGAAAGGTAGAGAAGTTGGGATCATAAACATTCATATGTCCATTACTTATATTTTAACATTGTCAATACTTTGCCATATTTGCTTCTTTTAGTTTTTCTCTGCCAAAGTATTTTAGCTTGTTTTTTTTTTTCCCTGTAAAGTATTTTAGAATAAATAACAGACACTGCAATACCTCACCCCTAAATATTATAGGATGCATCTCTAAAAGTAAGGCATAGTTACCACATAATCACAATAGCATTTTCACACCTAACAAAATTCATAATAATTTCCTAATGTCATCTGATATCTAGTCTATATTCAAATTTCCCAGTCATTTCCTCTTTTATAGCTGGTTTATTCAAACCAATACCTGAGTACACATTACATTTGGAAATATATCCCTTAAGCCTTTTTTAATTGGAAACAGCCACCCTTTCTTTTTCGCTCTCACTTAAGAGACATACCAATTGTCTTCTAGAGCAGCTGCATTCTGGGTTTGTCTTTTTGCTTCCTAGTGATTTTGTTTAATTTATTTCCTGTATCCATGTATTTCTTATAAAGTTAGTTCTAAAGGCTTAATTAGATTCAGGTTAATATTTCAGGGAATGTTTAACTTCATAGGTGGTGCTGTGTGCACCTGCAGCCTATCAGAGGCAACACATGGCATCCAATTATCCTACTATAAGGGGTGCTGATTTGATCATTGGGGCAAGATGGTGACTACCAGATCCCTCCACTGTAAATTTATCATTTTCCTTTGGAACCAGCACTGGATCTATACAGAGATTCTTGATGACTATCTAGTTACCTATCTTTTCTGCTGTTCAGCCGGCGTTATTCAATAAGAAAGAGCTTTCCCTTAAAAATTGGGACTAAGTGTCTGTTCTGATGTACAGACCCCATTAAATTTTTTTTCCTTTAACTACCGAGTATCCAGAGTAAGAATTTGCTGTAGTTATCTCTATGGGAGTAAGCACAGCTGTGCCTTGTTTGGACTTTTCTCAGTATATTTAGGGGCTCATTGAATTTTATCTTTTTTATGTTTATTATGTTTTAACTGAAAACTGAAGTTGTCAAGGATTTAATTTTGCTTGGATCCACAACCAACACTCATGGAAGCAGCAGTCAAGAAATCAAATGATGTTTTGTATTGGGTACATCTGCTACAAAAGACTTCTTTAAAGTATTAAAAAAAAAAAAAAAAAGATATCACTTTGAGGACTAAGGTGCATCTGAATCAAGCCATAGTATTTTTAATCACCTCATAAGCATAAGAAAACTGGAAAACAAATAAGGAAGACTAAAGAAGAATTGATGCTTTTGAATTATGATGTTGGCAAAGAATATTGAATATATCAGAAGAATGAACAAATCTATCTTGGAAAGAAATACAGCCAAAATGTTCCTTAAAGACTTTGTCTCACATACTTTGGACATGTTATCAGTAGGGACCAATCTCTGGAGAAAGACATCATGCTTCGTAAAGTAGAGGGTCAGCAAAAAAGAAGACCCTCAAAGAGATGGATTGACACAGTAACTACAGTAATGGGCTCAAACATGGCAAAGATTGTGAGGATGGTACAGCACCAGGCAGTGTTTCGTTCTGCTGTAATTTATAAATACTATCTACAATAAATTCATTGAATGAAGTTTAAGGTTTCTTTGCAGTACAGTACAGAACTAAGTTTGAAGTCATTTACAATAACTCTTTTTTCTATGTGGTTGTTACAAATTTGATACAAAGATAAATTCATATATTTTCAGACTTTCTGAAGCAAATAAATTTGCCATGCATTGGTACTTCCCTCTGCAACTACTTATCACTGAACATCTACATTGCTCTGCCAGTTACTCTTCCCTCAGTTGCATTCTGTCTTCATAGAAGATGATATTGATATATTTTTTTTGTTTCTTTTCTACTTGTTTGGAGAAGATTTTTGAGAGGAAAAGGGAGTAAGAATGACCATTATGAAAGTAAAGTCTTAAGAAAATTTTCTGAAATGAAGTAGTATAAGATGAAATAAGTTATTTATAACTTCAAAACTTTGCTATTTAAAGTGGCTTGATCAAATGAAAGTTCTCACCAATATATTTGGAATCTTTAATACTCTGAGTCAACTCATTTAGAGTCAAGATATCACAATCTTAAATATAATGGATAACATATCTATGTATCTTAGGTTGGGTTCTGTAGAGTAGAAAAATCAGTGGAACACATATAGATAGATGATAGATAGATAGATCTCAAGGAAATGGCTCACACAATTGTAGAGGCTGGCAAGTCCCACATCTGTGGGTCAGACATCAGGCTGGAGGCTTCTCCTGATTCATACAGCTGTTGACAAACCCAAGATTACAGGTAAATGGCAAGCTGTGCCCTAATGGGCTATGGGGGCTGACAAATCCAAGATTGGTAGGTAAGATGGCCAGCTGTTAGCTCAAGTTCAAAGAACCAGAGGTCAGACAATGAGAAGCCCAATTCAGGATCCAAATCAAGCAAAAAGCCAGAGAGCTTTGCCAGAACATCCATATATATTGGAAGCAGGCCACACCTCCAAGGAAACTCCCTTTCAACTGATTCACTGCTCATAGCAGAGCTTATCATGGAGGAAATTATATTAGATTTCAGCATGAGGCATCATAACTACATCATAACTGCCAAGGCACTAAGAATCATAGCCCAGACAAGTTGACACATAACTTTCTTAACCATCACACTATGTAAGCCTTTCACTATAATGAAAGTTATTATTACTGATTTTAAATGTCATGTTTTAATGTTATAATTTTCAAAATGGTTACATATTGTTTTATAATTCTATCTGAAACTGTTGGCTTACATTTATACCTTGAAGCTTTATGTTTGAAATATCAACTGTCAAGTTGATGTCCCCATGTGGCCATTGAATTGTTAGGAAAACATTTTATGGGACCTAAATAGAACAAATACAAGCTTTATTAGCCCTTGAAATTCCACCCATATATCACTATGAAAGTAGATTGGCCAACCTTCCTTTCAAGGAGTGGCTGGTGGGTTTGAACCACCAGCCTTTTGGTTAACAGTCAAATGCCTTAGGCACTATGCTACCAGAGCTCCTAAAGATAATGTAGTCAAGACTATTGCAAAATGGGTAGAAGATTTGACCATATACTTCCAAGCCCTCAAAGAAAATAAAATTAAAACCACCACATTCTAATGGGTAATATTAAAAATACTAACAGTACCAAGTGTTTCTAAGGATGTGTGGCAACTGGAAATACCATGCATTGCTGGTGTGAATGCAAAAACAGTGTAGCCACTTTGGAAAGCACTTTAGAAGTTTCTTATAAAGCAAGCATACACTTATCCTAAGATCCAACTTACCCACTCATAGATATTTGTCCAAGAGAAATAAAAGCATATGTCCACACAAAGACTTGTAGATGATGTACAGCAGTAAGCCAGCCCCAGAACCAACAGAAGGCAGAAGTATGAGTGCCTGGAGCAAGCGTCCTGGAGGCAGGCTGCAATAAGCCAGCCCTGGGACCAGCAGAAGGCAGGTATTTGTGTGCATCCAGTGCCCCAGGGGCAGGGTGGGTAAACCAGCAGGGCAGGGGAGACCAGGAAATGCAGTTTGGAACAGCTGAGGAAGACAAACTTATCTTTGTCAGTTTGTCATACTATGGTGGCTTGGGTATTGCTGTGAGGCTGGAAGCTATGCCACTGGTGTTTCAAGTCCCAGCAGGGTTACCCATGGTGGACAGGTTTCAGTGGAGCTTCAAGACTAAGACAGATTCAGAAGAAGAACGAAGCCATCCACTTCTCAAAGAATTGGCCAGTTAAAACATTATGAATAGCAGTGAAACATTGATATATTACTAGAAAATGTTATGGATAGCCCTGAAATATTGTGCAATAAAGTGCCAGAAAATGAACCCCTCAGGTCAGAAGCCACTCAAAATATGACTGGGGAAGAACTGCCTCCTTACAGTAGAGCCGACATTAGGATGTGGGTAGAGTAAAGCTTTTGGGACCCCCATTTGCTGATGTGGCACGTCTCAAGATGAGAAGAAAGAGCTGCAAACATCCATTAATAATCAGAACATGGAATGTATAAAGTGTTAATCCAGGAAAATTGGAAGTTGTCAAAAATGAAATGGAATGCATAAAAATTGATACCCTAGGAATTAGTGAGCTGAAATGGACTGGATTTGGCCATTGTGAATCAGACAATCATATGATCTTCTATGACAGGAATGACAAATTAAAGAGGAATGATGTGATATTCATCATCACAAAGAATATTTCAAGATCTAACCTGAGTACAATACTGTCAATGATAGGATAATACACATACACCTACAAGGAAGACCAGTTAATACTACAATTATTCAAATTTACTCACCAACCACCAAAGCCAAAGATGAGGAAAATGAAGATTTTTATCAATTTCTGCAGTCTGAAATTGGCTGAACATACAATCAAGATGTGTTAATTATCACTGGTGATTAGAATACAAAAGTTGGAAACAAAGAAGAATCACCAGTAGTTGGAAAATATGGCCTTGGTGATAGAAATGATGCTGGAGATCATATGATAGAATTTTGCAAACCCAATGACTTATTAATTGCAAATACCTTTTTCCAACAACACAAACAGTGGCTATACACTTGGACATCACCTGATGGAGTACACAGAAATCAGATTGACTACATTTGTGGCAAGAGGCAATGGAGAAGCTCATTATCTACAGCCAAAACAAGGCCAGGAGCTGATTATGGAACAGACCATCAACTGCTCATATGCAAGTTCAAGTTGAAGTTGAAGATAATTAAAATAAGTCCATAAGAGCCAAAATATGACTTACATTATATCCCTCCAGAATTGGAGACATCCAAAGAATAGAGTTGATGCATTGAACACCAATGACCAAAAACCAAGGAATTGTGGGATGACATCAAGAAGATTTCAAAGAGCAGCTCAAGAAGACAAAGTCAATTATTATAACGAAATGTGCAAAGACCTGGAGTTAAGAAACCAAAAGGGAAGAACATGCTTGGCATTTCTCAAGCTGAAAGAACTGAGGAAAAAATTTAAGCCTCAAATTCCAATATTGAAAGATTCCATAGGCAATATGTTGAACGATGCAGGAATCATCAAAAGAAGATGGAAGGAATACACAGAGTCACTATACCAAAAAGAATTGGTAGATGATCATCCATTTCAGGAGGAGGCATATGACCAAGAACCAATGGCATTGAAAGAAGTGGTTGAGGCTGCACTGAAGGAAGTGGCAAAATACAAAGCTCTAGGAACTGATGGAATACCCACTGAGACGTTTCAGCAAACAGATGCCCTGCTGAAGGCACTCACTCAGTTATGCGAAAAGATTTGAAAGACAGCTACCTGGCCAAATGACTAGAAGAGATCCATATTTGTACCCATTCTGAAGAAAGGTGATCCCACAGAATGTGGAAATTATCAAACAATATCATTAATATTGCACTCAAGTAAAATCTTACTGAAGATAATTCAAAATTGGTTGTAACTGTATATTGACAGAGAACTTCCAGAAATGCAAGCTGGATTCAGAAGAGGACATGGAACAAGGGATATCATTGCTGATATCAGATGGATCTTGTCTGAAAACAAAGAATACCAGAAAGATGTTTACTTGTGTTTTATTGACTATGCAAAAGTATTCGATTGTGTGTAACATAACAAATTATGGATAACATTGAGAAGAATGGAAATTCCAGAACACTTAATTATACTCATGAGGAACCTGTACATAGACCAAGAGGCTGTCATTCAGACAGAACAAGGGGACATTGCATGGTTTAAAATCAAGAAGGGAGTGTGTCAGGGTTGTATCCTTTCACCATACTTATTGAATCTGTATGCTGAGCAAATAGTCCAAGAAGCTGGACTATATGAAGAAGAACATGGCATCAGGATTTGAGGAAGACTCATTAACAACCTTTGATATGCTGATGACACAACTTTGCTTGCTGAAAGTGAGGATGACTTGGAACACTTACTGTAGTATGGATTACACCTCAATATAAAGAAAACAAAATCCTCACAACTGGACCAATAAGCAGCATCACAATAAATGGAGAAAAGATTGAAATTGTCAAAGACTTCATATTACTTCGTTCTATAATCAACACCAATGGAAGTTGCAGTCAAGACATCAAAAGACGTATTGCATTGGGCAAATCTGTTGCAAAAGACCTCTTTCAAGTGCTGAAAAGCAAAGATGTCTTCTTGAAGACTAAGATGCACCTAACCCAAGCCATGGTATTTTCAATAGCTTCATATGCCTGCGAGAACTGGACAATGAATAAGGAAGACTGAAGAAGAGTTGATGTTGTCACGGTGACAAAGAATGCTGAAAGTACCATGGACTGCTAAAAGAACTAATAAATCTGTCCTGGAACAAGTACAGCCAGAGTGCCCCTTGGAAGCCAGAATGGCCAGACTTAGTCTCACCTATTTTGGTCATGTTGTCAAAGGGACCATTTCCTGGTGAAAGATATCATGCTTGGTAAAGAGGAGGGTCAGCGAAAAAGGGAAGACCCTTCATGAGATGGATTGACACAGTGGCTGCAACAATGTGCTCAGGTATACAAGGATTGTGAGGCTGGTGCAGGACTAGGCAGTGTTTTGTTCTGTGGTATATAGGGTCATTATGAGTCAGAGGCAACTGGATGGCACCTAACAACAACAGAATTATGAATTCAGGGTGTGGCTTTGGCAGGAGATCCTATTTTGTCTCTTTCAGCTCCTGGTAGCTGCCAGCAGTCCTTGGTGTTCTTGGGTTTATAGATGTATCTTTCTCCACCATCACATAGTGTTTGTCATCCCCCTATCTGTGGGCCATTGTGTCCATTCTGCTCTTTTATAAAACTCCATTCAGAAAGGATTATGTTTAGGCCCTACCCTTCTTCAATATGTCCTCATTAACATAACCAAAGAAAACTTCTTTCTCCCAAAAGGGTCACATTCATAGTTTCAGGGATTAGAACTTCAACATATATTCTGGGAAAATACAATTCAATCCACAATACTCTCCATGGTGGTGGTGGCATCAGAAAAATTTGTAGGTCCACCCCCCAAAAAAAAAATTTTTAAAAAGTAGTCTAAACTTTGTCTGAACAAGATTAATGATTTAAAAGATGATATCACAGAACTACTTGTCAACAACATGATTTCTGAATACCATGGTCCATTCACTTCTTCCTTTTGATAATACAGAGAAATTAAAAAAAAAAAAAAAACTTGGAAATTAATAGCTGACAAAACTAGCAGACAATAAATCAGCACAACACAATAAACAAATTTGACATCATTAATATATAATTGCATCTAACAATGGCACAGGAGCTCTGGTAGCATAGTGCCTAAGGCACTTGACTGCTAACCAGAAGGCTGGCGGTTCAAACCCACCAGCCACTCCTCGGAAGGAAGGTTGGGCAATCTACTTCCATAGAGATACTTCCTCGGAAACCCAAGGAAGGGTTGCTATGAGTTGGGGCCGACTTGACGGCACATAACAAAAACAACAACAACAATGGCACAAGACACAATCTTTTCAATTACACATGGAATATTTGGCAAAATTGACCATTAATTGAATCATAAAGTAAGACTCGATAAAACTGAAGGACAGAGATAATTCAGTGTACTAATCATAGCGAAGGGAGCTCTGGTAGCATAGTGCCTAAGGCACTTGACTGCTAACCAGAAGGCTGGCGATGCAAACCTACCAGCCACTCCTCGGAAGGAAGGTTGGGCAATCTACTTCCATAGTGATACCACCTCAGCAACCCAAGGAGGGGTCACTATGAGTCGGGTCCAACTCGATGGCACATAACAACAACAACAACAATCATAGTGAAATAAGCTAGAAATTTCACCAAAATAATAAAAACTACCTCAAATATTAGGAAATTGCACACTAATACTTCTAAATACCAGGGCTTGGAGGCTGCTTTTCACTTGGGGGTGGCTCTATATTAAGGCCAGGGCCTGAGGTAGGTGGGCCCAGGGCCTGGAGGCTGCTTTTCACTTGGGGGTGGCTCTATTTTAAGACCAAGACCCGAGATAAGCATGACTCAAAATGAGTAGAAACAGATGCAAACATCCACTAATAATTGGAATATGGAATGTATGAAGTATGAATCTAGGAAAATTAGAAGTTGTCAAAATTGAAATGGAACACATAAAGATTGATATCTTAGCCAATGAACGAAATGAATCTGCCAAGTCAGATCCAACTCATAGCGACCCCTCCTTGGGTTTCTGAGGCAATATGACTACAGAAGTAGATTGCCCAACCTTCCTTCAGAAAAGTGCTGTGGGTTTGAACTGACAGCCTTCTGGTTAGCAATCAAATGCCTTAGGCACTATGGCACCAGAGCTCCCTCCTAGGCACTAGTAGCTGAAATATACAGACTTTGGCCATTTTGAATCAGACAACCACATGATCTACTATGCTGGGAATGACAAGTTAAAGAGAAATGGTGTGACTTTCACTGTCACAAAGAGCATTTCAAGATCTGTCCTGAAGTACAACGCTGTCAGTGATAGGATAATACCCATATGCCTACAAGGAAGACCAGTTAATACTACTATTATTCAAATTTACACTCCAACCACCAAAGCCAAAGATGAGGAAATTGAAGATTTCAACCAACTTCTGCAGTCTGAAATTTACCAAACATGCAATCAAGATGTGTTGATTATCACTGGTGACTGAAGTGCAAAAGTTGGAAACAAAGAAAGGTTACTGGTAGTTGGAAAATATGGCCTCGGTGATAGCAATAATGCTGGAGATCGCATAATAGAATTTTGCAGGACCAATAACTTATTCATTGCAAATACATTTTTTCAACAACATAAGTAATGACTATACATGAGAACTTCACCTGATGGAATACACAGGAATCAGATTGACTACATCTGTGGCAAGAGGCAATGCATAAGTTCAATATCTCAGCCAAAACAAGGCCAGGAGCTGATTATGGAACACACTGCTCATATGTAAGTTCAAGTTCAAGTTGAAGACAATTAAAACAAGTCCATAAGAGCCAAAATATGACCTGGATTATATGCCTTCTGGATTTAGAGACCATTTAAAGAATATATTTGATGCATTGAACACCAGTGACTGAAAACCAGAGGAATTGTGGGATGACATCAAGAACATCATCCATGAAGAAAGCAAGAGGTTATTAAAAAGACAAGAAAAGAAGAAAAGACCAAAATGGATGTCACAAGAGACTCTAAAACCAGCCCTTGAGTGGAGAGTAGCTAAAGCAAATGGAAGAGATGACAAAATAAAAGAGTTGAACATAAGATTTCAAAGAGCAGCTTGAGAAGACAAAGCCACTTACTATAATGAAATGTGCAAAGACCTGGAGTTAGAAAACCAAACAGGAAGAACATGCTCAGCATTTCTCAAACTGAAAGAACTAAGGAAAAATTTAAGCCTCGAGTTGCAATATTGAAAGAATCTATGGGCAAAATATTGAATGATGCAGAAAACATCAAAAGAAGATGGAAGAAATGCATAGAGTCACTATACCAAAAGGAATTGGTTGATGTCCTCCATTTCAGGAGGTAGCATATGATCAAGAACCAATGGTATGGAAGAAAGAAGTCAAAGCTGCACTGAAGGAAATGGCAAAGAACAAGGCTCCAGGAATTGATGAATACCCATTGAGATGTTTCAACAAGTGAATGACCTGCTGGAGGCACTCACTCAGTTATACCAATAGATTTGGAAGACAGCTACCTGGCCAACTGACTGGAAGAGATCCATATTTGTACCCATTCCAAAGAAAGGTGATCCCACAGAATGTGGAAATTATCAAACAATATCATTAATATCACATGCAAGTAAAATCTTACTGAAGATAATTCAAAAATGGTTGCAGCAATATATTGACAGAGAGCTTCCAGAAATGCAACCTGGATTCAGAAGAGGACATGGAATGAGGAATATCATTACTGATGTCAGATAGATCCTGGCTGAAAGCAAAGAATGCCAGAAAGATGCTTACTTATGTTTTATTGAGTGTGCAAAGGCATTCCATTGTGTGGATCACAACAAATTATGGATAACATTAAGAAGAACACTTAATTGTACTCATGAGGAACCTGTACATAGATCTGGAGGCTGTCATTTGAATAGAATAAGGGGATACTGCATGGTTTAAAATCAAGAAGGGAGTGCATCAGGGTTGTATCTTTTCACCATATTTATTCAACTTGCATGCTGAGCAAATAATCCAAGAAGCTGAGTTATATGAAGAATGTGGCATCACAATTGGAGAAAGACTCATTAACAGCTCGTGAAAGCAGATGACACAACTTTGCTTGCTGAAAGTGAGGATGACTTAAAGCACTTACTGATGAAGATTAAAGACTACGGTTTATAGTATGGGTTATACCTCAATATAAAGAAAACAAAAATCCTCACAACTGGTCCAATAAACAGCTTCATTATGGATGGAGAAAAGATTGAAGTTGTCAAGGATTTAATATTACTTGATTCTACAACCAACACCAATGGAAAAAGCAGTCAAGACATCAGACAATGTATTGCATTGGGCAAATCTGCTGCAAAAGACCTCTTTCAACTGATGAAGATCAAAGATGTCTCCACCTCTTATGCATGTGAGAGCTGAACAATGAATAAGGAAGACCAAAGAAGAGTTGATCTTTTTGAATTGTGGTGTTGGAGAAGAATGCTAAGAGTGCCATGGTCTGCTGAAAGGACTAACAAATATGTCCTGGAAGAAGTGCAGCCAGAATGCTCCTTGGGGGCAATAATAGCCAGACTTCATCTCACCTACTTTGGTCACTTTGTCAGAAGGAATTATTTTCTGGAGACAGATATAATGCTTAGTAAAGTGGAGGGTCAATGAAGAAGGGGAAGGTCCTCAATGAGATGAATGGACACAGTGCCCACAATGACGGGCTCAGGTATAGCAAGGATCGTGAGGCTGGCACAAGATCAGGCAGTTTTTTTGTTTTGCTGTGCATAGAGTCACTATGAGTCAGAGATGACTCAATGGCACCTAACAACAACAACAACTTCTAAATAAATAACCCATTGGTTAAAGCAGAATTCACAAAGGAAGTTGGAAAGTATTTTGAGTAGTGTGGTAATGAAAAGATGACATCAAAACTTATGAACACAGCTAAAACAGTGCATAAAGGAAACTCTATTAAATGCATGAAGAGCCCTGGTAGCACAGTGGTTAAGCATTCAGTTGCTAACCAAAAAGTTGGCAGTACAAACTCTACCAGCCACTCTACAGGTGAAAGATGTGACAGTCTGCTTCTGTAAAGACTACATCCTTGGAAACCCCATGGGGCAGTTCTACTTTGTCCTATAAGATCACAACGCATCAGAACTGACTTGATAACAACAGTGTAGTTTGGTATCAATGCATGTATTAGAAAAGAGAAAACTCAAAAATCAGTGACTAAAGTATCAAACTCAATATATTAGAAAAATAAGAGCAAATTAAACTCCAAAAAAATGTAAAAAGAAAAAAAAAGAATTAATAAAGAATAGAGATAAATTAAATAGAAAATAATCCTGTAAAGGAAAACAACCAAACAGAATGTTGAAGTTTTTGAAAAATTTAATAAATTCATAGATCTCTAACAAGACTTACGAAAGAAAAAAGAGAGAGAGAGAGAAGGCACAAATTACCAATATCATGAGTGTAAAAGGAGATATCTCTGGGGTTCCTATCCATGAAAATTACTGCCATTGAGTCTATTCCAACTCATGACAACCCCATGTGTTACAGAGTAGAACTGATCCTTAGAGTTTTCTTGGCTATAATCTTTATGGAAGCAGATTGTCAACCCTTTCTTTCATGGTACCACTGGGTGAGTTTGGACCACTGTTTTGGTTCTCTAGTGCTGCTATAACAGAAATACCACAAGTGGATGGTTTTAAACTTTTTGATAGATATCAGATTTTGTTTTCCTTCTTTCAGTTTCAGAAATTTGCCCTGTTATTTTAAATTGTAAATTTGTTTATATAAGCTCATCTACGATATACTCTTACTATTATTTCGATGTTTGTAGATTGGGGATTGTGGTAGTAAAGGTTTTGTGTCAATTTAGCTGGGCCTGGTTTTGAGTGGCTGACAGCTGGATGTAGTTACTCCCCATGATGAGACTGGTAATCAACTCCATGGTGAGCAGCTGAGTAGCTAGCTGCCTTAGGGATGTGACCTGCTTCCAGTATATAAGAAGATGCTTTGAGAAAGGTCTTGAGCTTTTTGGCACATCTGGAACCTGCATTTGGCTGAATCTTCATCTCAGTGGCCTGCCATGTTGTCTGCCATCAAGTCCAGAGACAGTGCCAAGACTGGCAGGAAACATGGCAGGCTGCTGAATGAAGACTCAGCTACATGCAGGGTCCAAGCAGGCCAAAAAGGCACCAAGACTTTTCTCAAAACTCCTCCTTATATACTTACATACACAATCCCCAACCTACAAACATCAGACCATATGCCTAAAGCAGCTACTCAGCTGCTCCAGTAGATGTCACTGTGGAGCTGATTACTAGTCTCATCATGAGGAGTAACTACATCCAGCTGCCCAGCCACTCAAAACCAGGCCCAGCGAAGTTGACACATAACTTTAACTATCACATTCTTGAGATAAAGAAGGCAAGAGCTGAGACCCAGAAGAGGTTTTCAAACTCTGTTTGACCAATGCAAATACAAAGCTCACACAATTAATGTATAAATCCTCCCTCAGAAACACCTCATGATTGACATCAAAGGTCATTTTTATAGGCTTCCTGGGACTGGGACCTTTGCTCTCTGTAATGGCTCTACTACTTATTATAAAAGACTACTAACCTGGACGGTACAGGGAGAGAAATTTACTTCAAAATTCTGCTTACCCTTATTCCCAGGAACCAAACTTGAGATGTTGCAATGCCTTCTCCCATGAAAACCACATGCACAACCAGGTCAGTCAAGCTTACTTAGATTCGGTAAGTCCAATTATTCCTTTTCCTTAACACGTTCCCCAGGGTGCCAAGAAAGGCACTACTGGGCACTAGGAAGTCTGATGACATGAGACTCATCGGCATACAATTTCTAATACAACATGTCCCATTCATCATTGAAAATGTAGGTTTTTATGGCTTTTCCAGTTATCACTGATGTCATATCAAAAGAGGATTGTTTTTTTCCTTCATGTGTCTAATTTTTCTAAGGCAGGTACTTTTAGAATTAGTGTCCCTGGGTGGTGCAAATGATGAATGTACTCTGTTGCTAACTGAAAATTTGGAGGTTGGAGTCTACCCAGAGGTACCTAGGAAGAAAGGTCTGGCAATCAACTTCTGAAAAATCAGCCATTGACCACCCTATGAAGCACAGTTCTACTCTGACACGCATGTGGTCACCATGATTTGAAATCAGTGGTGTAGTGCCTAAGGCACTTGACTGCTAACCAGAAGGCTGGTAGTTCAAACCCACCAGCCATTCCTCGGAAGAAAGGTTGGGTAATCTACTTGCATAGTGATTCTACCTCAGAAATCCAAGGAGGGGTCACTATGAGTACAATCCAACTCCATGACATTAAGTTTGGTTTGGTTTTTGGTTTAAACAGCAACTAGGAAAAAAAAAAAAAACTTTTAGAGAGTTCAATTTGTAACATTTTTGGCTTACGATTTCCACTGAAAATGTATCTTTCATATAATTATGAAGATTAACAGCAAAACATTTTCAATTTCAAAAATTTATTTTTTTGGCCAACTGTTGATAAGCACATCTATTCCCATTTTCAGTAGATTAATAAGTAGGACATTCCCCATCGACTCCCCACCCCTACTAACACATATTTTCTTCACTCCCTGGGAGCATTGTGATCCCTTCTTTCTCCCAAAAGCAATCTGAGCTGAGGGTCCCTCACAGAGTCCTATGGGATCTGGGACAAGTGCCCAGCTGGACTGTCAGACGCTGCTAGGGAAATAGAGCACAAGCAGGATTCAGCTACTTTAAACAATGTTTCTACCTAACCATGAAAAAAAAATATATTTTTAAAGCCCTAATAGATACCTTGATCCATATCTCCCCAACTAGATTGACATTTCATATGATCCTAAGGGAAATAGGTGGGACATAGGATAGAGGTGGAACATAACACAGGTAAATGGCTTGAGATCAAATCCTTCATTCGGTACGTGAAGGGGCATGTGAGAATCTTGTGGGGGCCCATCTCACTCCAGTACATCAAACTTGGCTCTGATGCCACCCACCCCAAGCAATGCAGAAAGTCCTGAGGTCACTTTTATCACTGTTTGGGTGACTTCTATCTGCATCAGTAAGAGTTTCAGGATTTCCTCTCCCTGAGTTCACCTCCATTTATTACGCCCTTCCCAGCAATCAACTGTTCAAAGTCTACAAGCTACTTTTTGTTTTGTCAGAAAATTACTTTATTCCTTGTTAGAAAATACTGGGTATAACAACTACTTTGAAATTAGGTGAGTTCTGGGTTCAGGGTTACAATATTGTATGGTAATTACCTTTTCCAGGTCACCCTTCAGTACAATGTTAAAGATATTTTCCTTAGTTCTCTTAGTCACTTAGAAAGTCAGGCCTTTTCTGCCTGCTGTTCTTGTTGTTGTTTGGTGCCATCGAGTCGGCTCAAACTCATAGCAACCCAGTGTACAACAGAACAAAACACTGCCTGTTCCTGTGCCAGCCTCACAATCCTTTCTATACCTGAGCCCATTGTTGCAGCCACTGTGTCAATCCATCTCATTGAGGGCCTGCCCCCTTTTCACTGACCCTCCACTTTACCAAGAGCGTGATATTCTTCTCCAGGGAATAGTCCCTTCTGACAACATGACCAAAGTAGGTGAGACAAAGCTGGCCATTCTTGCTTCGAAGGAGGATTCTGGCTGCACTTCTTCCAGGACAGATTTGTTCATTCTTTTGGCAGTCCATAGTACTTTCAGTATTCTTCACCAACACCACAACTCAAATGCATAAACTCTTCTTCTGTCTTCCTTATTCATTGTCCATTTTTCACATGCATAAGAGGCAATTGAAAATACCATGACTTGGGTTAGGTGCACCTTAGTCTTCAAAGAGATATCTTTGCTCTTCAGCACTTTAAAGAGGTGCCCAACCTTCCTTCTGAGGAGTGGCTGGTGGGCTTGAACCACTAGCCTTCTGGTTAGCAGTCAAATGCCTTAGGCACTACACTACCAGAGCTCCTTAAAGAGGTCTGGGTCCCAGGAAATGAAGCCACTAAGATTCAAGATCAGAGGTTGCACTACTTTCCACTCCAGAATTAGCTTTTTGACAACTCAGCCTCCAGCTTCAGTCTCTGGCTGTGCCTTCTCTGAAACCACTTCATCCTTGTCTGCCCCGTTTCTTCACAGCTGCTATCTAACCATCTCCTCCAGGCCTCTATTTGGGCTTCTGATGTCCTCTGCCCTTAAGCAAAGCTGAGAGAGCAAAGGCTTTGAGAGAACATTAACAGCACCAGGGAGCAGCAGGTCCACCTCCGAGAGACCTCTTTCCCCTCTACCCTGAGGCTTCATTCTATAGTATTGTCTTTGCTTCCTCTTCACAGTTAATGAAATCCTTGAAAGATGCTTCAGGCACAGAAATGCATAATCATCTTCAACCCCAGTGAAAATTAAATCCCATCAGGCTGAAGTTAAGAGAGGACAGGAGTTACTCTTGCAGGCTTCCAGATGAAAATGGCAAAGAGAAAAGAGGATTTCTTTATGCCTCAGCAGCCATGTGCTCTAAAATGAACACTTGGTGAAAAGAGTCTCCCCAAAGCAGAGCCCTCAGAAAGAAGGGAAGAAGTTCAGGTTGTGAGGAGAGTAACCACAAGGCTCTTCAGACAGAGTTGACTCCAAAATTAGGTGGTAGAAGGCCACTCAAGTGTTTCGAGCTGTTTGGAGATTCATTTGTATGTTTAGTACAACGTCCCTTAGTGGTTGGCATTGACCTGGCAGGTACTGTGCTAGGTACTGCAAAGAAGACAAGACGAGAAACACAGGATTCCCTGTCTGATCCTGCAACTAAGACAAAAGTGCATGTCAATACCAAACAGGACATTTGAGTGGAACAACACACAAGATACCAAGAACACTGGGAGTTCTGAAATGGGAGAGTTTATCTTCATGTGGGTGATGAGAACAACTTTCAGGAAGGAGGTACAATTCAAACTTGCTTTAGAGGAGGAAAATATTAGAGAGAAATACAGGGAGAGCATCTCTGGCAGAGGGCTTCATGAGGAAAAATGTGAAACAGAAAACTCAGAGCATTATGA
This sequence comes from Orycteropus afer afer, assembly GCF_000298275.1. Taxonomy (NCBI): domain Eukaryota; kingdom Metazoa; phylum Chordata; class Mammalia; order Tubulidentata; family Orycteropodidae; genus Orycteropus; species Orycteropus afer. The sequence continues at coordinate 4,879,510 of NW_006921641.1, read as the reverse complement.
GGTCATTGTGTGGGAGGTGAGGGGGAATGCTGCTGGGCACAAACTGAAACCCAAAGGTGGCTGCCTTTGTTCACCAGGTCAAAGAACACAGCCTGCTCAGCAATGAGTTCCCTACTGCCCATTGAGCCATTTGTATGTAGTAGCTACCCTCCACATTCCCTGCCCTTCCTGGCTTTATTAATGAGTACAAGGTAGGTGTTCACAGGCAACTATTAAAACAAAAAGTCCGACTACTATTGCAAGGGAAGCTTCATCTAAAAGATCAGATTCACACACATTGGTTTTGATGTCATTTCCTTGGAGGTTCGCATGTATTTGAAATGATAACTGAGAGACAGATAGTATAAAAGTTTGAGATCTTGGCAAAGAGACAAAGGCTTTAGTTTTGCACAGGGAAGTGAGCCAAGACAACCATAAGAGTCCAGAGTGTACACTTCTGCAGGTGGCACTTACACCAAGAAGAGCTCTGTGCAGGAGACCTCAACAGGGTCCATAGGGTCATGGTTTTCTACCACAATCAGGTACCTGCATGGCTTGCTAGGAAAATCACCAGAACAGAAATGAGGACTCCTGTGATCCCATTCTGGATCTACCATAACTCTCCATGTGACTTTCAGCAAGTCCTTTTACCCCTTTGTGCCTCATATTCTTCCTCCTCAAAATGAAGTACAGCAATATACCACATAATGTCCATCCAGGCAGCATTTGACCACATATATGCTGGTGGTCCCATTAAGTTAGGATTCAGCACTTCCAATCAGAGAACGGGACATAAAATCAGAGCAAATGTTTTCAGCAGAAAGCCAATACAGGATTAGGTTAATGTGCCAAATCCTTTGATTTAGGGTACGTTCTCTTTTATGCCAGTGTTTCCTAAACATGTTGGCTGAAATTTTTCTCAAATCCATCATCTGGAGAATATGAAGCAGCAATGGAAGAAGGAAGGGACTTCTCACTTCTCAAAGAATTGGCCTTTGAAAACCTTATGGGTAGCAGTAAAACATTGTTTGATATATTGCTGGAAAACATCTGCAGAGAGATCTGGAAATATGAATATTTAACTCGTATCCCACACTCACCACAGGGGAAGGTCCCAATGAGGGATATCTGAGAAACCAGCACTTTAAGCTGGTTCCTTGTGTACTCACATCCTCCTCCTTCTGCATTTCCTGACCTGCTGCTGCTGCTGGCTCCATCACCTACCACCGGCACCCATGTTCTCCCTGGAATCTCTCCAATCCCTACATCAGTTCTGCTGCTTCTCAGCCATCCCTGTATAGCTGGGGATTGACGTCACAGCATCTGCATTATGAAGAGTTTGGCTGCTCCTTTTCTTCCCCCTTTAGTGATAAGTGGCTGTTCATACCTATGCTAAAGCCTGAGCCCTGAAATATGTCTAGCATGTCAGTTTTCTCATTTGTAGCAGTTTGGGTTGAAGATATGTTGAGAAAGGAAGTTAGAATTAAGGAATAAAGAAAACAGTCAGTTCTCACATGTCCACATTTTCCGTTAGTGCTATTACTAGGGACTTTCAATATTTGTCAGGGGTCTTGCAAGTTTTCCAGGTCATAGTACTGCTAGAAAACTGCACTTTGGAAAGTGTCCATATACTTGTCATGACCATTAAAGCACTGATCCTAGGCTGGTGATTGTCACAAAGTAGCACACATCCAGATTAAGCCTGACCAGTGTCCCTACACCCCCACCACAATACAACACAGACTCTTACATTGCTCACAGCACAACCTCCCACTTTTCTCCACTCCTGTTAATGACTACTTGATCCAGGATTTCACCCTCTCCGTTGGGCTGCAAACACCTATAGAAGTTTTCCTTTGACCCCAGGCTATGATTCCAATCTCTCTCCTAGCCTGGAGAACTACAAAGAGGACTGCCCTAGGGCATCCTGCTCTAATCTATGTCAAGTTTCCCCCAGCTATGGCCCAGCTCCTCTGGAACTAGGGAGGTATTCAGGGACAAAGTCTTGGGCTTGACCTCATCTTTGAGGGTGACATATAGCTTATCAGACCCCTCACCTCAACCACCTCAGGTCTCTGATACTGTCTGGTTGTTATACTCCTCTGCCTACTTACCTGGACTTTCACCTTTCCTCTCACCAAATTTCCCTACCCCAGCCTCCCTCCAACATGAAAATCAACCTGCCTGAGCTTCTGTCCACATCTTCTGCTGACTCTACCTCTAGTACTAGTCTCTAGTCTTCAGGTCTCTGAAAGGGGCCAAGGGACAGTCTGGAGTCCCAAAAACATAAGGAAGTATATTAAACTCTACAGGATATCTAAACCTGGGTTCCTGAGGATGGGTCTTCCCACTCTGAACTCACTGCTGTCGAGTTAGATGCTGATCAAATAGTCATTAACAGGAGTGGAGAAAAGTGGGAGGTTGTACTGTGAGCAATGTAAGAGTCTGTGTTGTACTGTGGTGGGGGTGTAGCGACACTGGTCAGGCTTAATCTGGATGTGTGCTACTTTGTGACAATCACCAGCCTAGGATCAGTGCTTTAATGGTCATGACAAGCAGTGACCTCTCCTTGGGTTTCTGAGGCAGTATCACTACAGATATAGATTGCCCATCTTCCTTCCAAGGAGTAGCTAGTAGGTTTGAACCACCAACCTTCTGGTTCATAAGTAGAAACAAGGAAAAGAGAGACAATACCCTTGAAGAATTCAGGAAAATCATACAAGAACAAAATGACAAAGTAAATAGACAATTTGAAAGCACACAAAAACAGCAATTAGATATCCAGAAGATGAACATTAAAATTATGAAGATAGATAACACATTGGAAGAACAAAAGAGTAGAATTGAACTGGCTTAAGAATGCATATCTCAGCTAGAAACCAAATCTCTTGATACCAGCTTGTTTGGAGAAAACTTAGAAAAGACAATGAAGAAAACCTAAGAGTTACATGGGATGGTATGAAAAGAAATAACTACATATGATTGGAATTCCAGAATAAGAAGAGGCACAGAGAAATCATTGAAGACTTGCTGTGGTAGTTATGTCTTTGTGTCAACTTGGCTAGGCCTGGTTGAGTGGCTGGGCAGCTGGCGGTAGTTATTCCCCATGGTGAGACTGGCAATCAACTCCATGGTGAGATCTACCACAAGCAGCTGGGTAGCTACCTTTGGGTATGTGGTCTGCTTCCTGTATATAAGAAGAAGCTTTGAGAATGGTCTCTAGTCTATGGGATTCTCGGACCCTGCATGTAGCCATGTCATTGCTCAGCAGCCTGCTTTGCTCTGCTGACTTGGGGCTTACAATGAACTTAAGTTAATGGCCTGCCGTGTGGTTTGGTAACATTGGGATTGTGCCTTTTTACTTGTCAACCTTGGGGCTTCTCAGCCTCAGCAGCCAGCAGCTGTCTGAGTCAAGACATGCCTCTAGCTCCAGGGGCTGGGAGCAGGAGTCAGAGCTGGACCCCAAGGTTGAGGGGCTTTCACACAGCCCCTAGAGCCTGACACTTTGAACTTGGACTTAAATCCTCCAAATTGTAAAAAGAGACTCCTGTTTGTTAAGGCCATTCCATTTGTGGTAAGTTCTTGTCAGAGTGGCACTAGGTAACCAGAACACTTTGCTAATAGAAAATTTCCCCAATATCATGAAAGACAAAAAGATATTCATTCAATAAGCTCAATGAATGCCATACTGGACAGACCTCAAGAGAAAGTCACCATTATGATATATTATGATATATCATAATAAAATTTTCCAAAACTAAAGACAAAGAAAGAATCTTGAGAGCAGTTCAGGAAAAGTGAAATGTTACCTACAAAAGGCAACAAATAAGTCTAACCTCTGACTTCTACAGAGATTAAGGGAATTTGTAAAAACCAGACCAACCCTAAAAGAAATGCTGAGGGGAATCCTTCCAACAGAAAACCAATAATGGAAGACAACAACCCAAGATTGAGATATATGACAATATCACCCAGAAACCAACCCAGGAAATGAATTCTCAAATCTAAAATAAGTTAAAAAATGGAAAATAGAGAACCAGAGGAGTATATCTATAAACAATACCAACTAAAAGCAAACAGACGGAAGAAATGGGATAATTACAAAACTTCCATATGGAGAGGAAGTCAAGACAATGTTTTATACTTAGGGAGATAAGAATTTATTACAGGGTAATTACAGGAGCTCTGATAGTGTAGTGCCTAAAGCACTTAACTGCTAACCAGAAGGCTAGTGGTTCAAACCCACCAGCCACTCCTCAGAAGGAAGGTTGGCCAATCTTCTTCCATAGTGATACCACCTCAGAAACCCAAGAAGGGGTCGCTATGAGTCGGGTCTGACTGGACAGCACATAATAACAACAGTACAGTGTAACAATAAAGAAAATTAATAAAGTTTCTAATCAAAATAAGAAAGGAGAAAATCCCAACTTAATAAATATGAAAGCAACAATAATGAAGAAAAAGAAAAAAAAAAACTTGATAAAATGAACTCAGCACAGGAAAAAAAATGGAACAATTAAACCATCAGCACCACCACCACCACCATCACAACAACAACAAAACACAAAAGAATGACAGCAGGCAAGATGGCTGACTAGGCAGAAGGACTGCACAGACCCTCTTCAACAAAGAAAAGGGAAGCCAATTAACACAGACACAGAAGATAATCTTGGACCCCTGAGCCTTGAAGGGAAGGATA
>NW_006921641.1:4869560-4870949 GCF_000298275.1 Orycteropus afer afer | reverse complement strand
TTAAATTAAATGTGAATGGATTAAATGCACCAGTCAAGAGAAAAAGAGTGGCAGGTTGTATAAGAAACCAAGACCCATCAATATTCTGCCTACAAGAGACTACCTTAGACACAAAGATAAAAATAAATTAAAATCAAGGAATGGAAAATAATATATTAAGCTAATGGCGACCAATGATGGGCATGAGTGGTAATACTAATTTCTAAAAAAATAGACTTTAAGCCAAAATCCAGCATAAGGTACAAGGAGAGATGTTAAATTATGACAAAAAAAGTTAATATACCAAGAGGACATGACCATAATAAATATCTATGCAGCCAATGAAAAAACTCCAAAATACATAAAACAAACATTAACTGAATTGAAAGGAGAAATACACAATACTACAATAGTAGTAGGAGACTTCAGCACATCACTTTTAAAAAAAAAAAAAAAAAATTTACTGTAATTTGGGTGAAAGTTTACAAGCAAATTCATTTTCCATGCAGTAATTCATCCACATTTTGTTTCATGACACTGACTGCAATCCCCACAATGTAACAGCTCACTTCTCACCTCTACCCTGTAGTTACCTTCCCTGTAACACACATTTGATGAAGGACAGAACAACTAGGAAAAAAACTCAACAAATATGCAGACGATCTCAACATTACAGTCAACTCCATCCAACAAAAACACAATACATATTCTTTTCCAGTGCACATAGATCATTCTCCAGAATAGACCACAAATTAAGCCACAAAAAGGCTCAATAAATTTAAAAATATTGAAAATCTACAAAGCATCTGCTCAGATCACAATGCTATAAAATTAGAAATCAATGATAGGAAGACCAGGGGAAAAAAAAATCAAATACATTGAAACTGAATAACATACTTCTTAGAAACAAATGAGAATAAAATAAAACATATGAAAACTTTTGGGACACAGCAGAAACAGTACTCTAAGGTCAATTTATAGTAATTAGTGCACACATCAAAAAAGAAGAAAGAAGCAAAATTAATACTTTACCCAATGACTCCAACACTTAGAAAAAGAGAAACAAAAGAAGACTCCAGAAGAAAGGAATAATAAAGATCAGTGCAGAAATAAATGAAGCAGAAAACAAGAAAACAACAGGGAAAATCAACAAGACTAGAAACTGGTTCTTTGAAAACATTAACAAAATTGACAAAACACTGACAAACTTAACTACAGAAAAAAAGAGAAAATGTGAATAACATAAATAATAAATGAGACAGGTAACATCACAACAGAACCAACTGAAATAAAATGGATATTAACAGAATACTAGGAAAAACTACTCTAACAAATTCAAAAACCTAGAAGAAATGTGGCAATGCCCAGACCTCTATGACTGCTGCTTGACAAAGCTCCAGCTGTCAAGAG
>NW_006921641.1:4859980-4869140 GCF_000298275.1 Orycteropus afer afer | reverse complement strand
ACTTTGGTATCCTCCTCAGGGAGGGGAGCCTAAACCTTCCCGATGGCCTAACCTTCATCTTCCTTATACTGGGGCATACATAGAAGGTAAAAGATTGGTGTGGGTAGATAGAAAAATAGTTCCTTTTAACTCTCTCCCTTTCTTAGAGAGATTAAAACGATCAGGGCCTAGATGTAAAACTACTGCACAGAGACATACTCTAATCAAGCAATGGAACAGTTATTTTAAGAAACTAAAAGGCCACAAGTATATGTTGCTGGACTATGTAGACCCATCTGCACCCCCAGACTGGTGGTAATTCAGAGAATGGTGCCAACCACAAGGTTGGGTCACACATTCTGGCCCCATGTTGTATTCTTCACCCTGACCATTTTTTCATGGTTTAGTTAACCTTCTTGTCTAGCACATTTTATTTTTATAATGTTAAAGATAGATAAGTTAGATAAGATAAGACATAAGCTTAGTTTATAAGTTTAATAATAGTTTTATAAGTTTTGGAAAGCTAATAGCCCACAGCCATGTACCTAGAATTGTGGGTTTGTCATTTTGCTTTGTCATTTGTAATCTGCAATACAGTATAAAATAAAGAAGGCCACTTCATTATGTGGCGCACATCTTCATCTTGTGTGAGTGTGTCTCCATCATCTCACCGAAGCCACCTCTCCCTCCAGAGACCCACAGCTGAGGCTGGACCTCGGCAGAAATGGACAATTTTTTCAGAAACACAAGACCTACCTAAGCTAGCATTGACTGAGGTAGAAAATTTGAACAGAATTATAAGAAAGGAAGAAATGAGTAGGTCATAAAAAGACTCCCAAAAACAACAACAACAACAAAAAATCCTGGCCCAGAAGGCTTCATTGGAGAATTCTATCAAACATTCAGAGGAGAGGTGACACCTATTCTACTCAAGCTGTTCCAGAACATAGAAAAGGATGGCATACTCCCAAATTCATTCTATGAAGCAAGCATAACTCTGATACCAAAACCAGGCAAACACACCACTAAAAAGCAAAACTACAGACCAATATCCTTCATGAATATAGATGCAAAAATCAAAAAAATCCTAGCCAATAGAATCCAACCCTATATCAAAAAAATAATATAGCATGACCAAGTGGGATTCATACCAGGTATGCAAGGATGGCTCAATATTAAAAAAAAAAACAATCAGTGTAATACAGCACATAAATAAAACAAAGGAAAAGAACCACATGATCATATCAACTGATGCTGAAAAGGCATTTGATAAAATCCAACACCCATACCTAATAAAAAATAGGAATAAAAAAAAAAAAAAACCTAACTCACTGCCATCAAGTCAATTCCAACTCATAGTGACCCCCTCCTTGGATTTCTGGGGGATAAATCTTCACAGAAGTGGATTGTCCAGTCTTCCTTCCATGGAGTGGCTGGTGGGTTGAACTGCCAACCTTCCGGTTAGCAGTCAAATGTCTTAGGCACTACACCACTAGAGCTCCTTGAAAAACAGGAATAGAGGGGTATATATGCAAAGCCAACAGCCAACAACATAATAAAGGGCATATATGCAAGTCATGGTATTTTCAATCACCTCACATGCATGTGAGAGCTGGAAAATGAATAAGAAAGACTGAAGAAGAGTTGATGCTTTTGAGTTGTGGTGTTGGCAAAGAATGCTGAAAGTACCATGGACTGCTACAAGAACTAACAAATCTGTCCTGGAAGAAGTGTGGCTGGAATGGTCCTTGGAAGCAAGAATGGCCAGACTTTATCTGGCCTACTTTGGTCAGGTTGTAAGAAGGAACCATTCCCTGGAGAAGGATATCATGCTTGGTAAAGTGGAGGGTCAATGAAAAAGGGGAAGGCCCTCAACAAGATAGAGTGACACAGTGGCTGCAACAATGTGCTCAAGTACAGCAAGAATCATGGAGCTGACACAGGATCAGGTGGTGTTTCATTCTATTGTACAAGATGTTGCTATGAGTCAGAGATGACTTGGTGGCACCTAACAACAAGCATGCAAAACCAACAGTTAATATTATTCTCATGGAGAGATACTGAAAGCATTCCCCTGTGAATGGGAACCAGGAAGGGATGCCTTCTATCACCACTTCTATTCAACATCGTATTGGAAGTCCTAGCCAAAGCAATAAGGCAAGAAAGAGAAATAAAAGGCATCCAATTTGTCAAAGAGGAAGTAAAACTATTTGTATTTGCAGATGACATCATCCTGTATGTAGAAAACCCAAGAGACTCAGCAAGAAAACTACTGGAAATAACCAAGAGTTCAGCAAAGTGGCAGGATACAAGATCAACATACAAAATAAAATTAGTTGGTTTCTCTACATCAACAAAGAGATCTCTGAAAAGGAAATAAGGAAAACAATACCATTTATAGTAGCTATCAAGAAGATAAAATAAATAGGAATAAATCTCACCAGGAACACAAAAGACTTAATACAAAGAAAACTACAAAACTCTACCTCAAGAAACCATGAGACCTACTTAAATGGAAGAATATGCCATGCTCATGGTCAGGAAAACTGAATATGTGAAAATGTCAATACTACCTAAAGCAATCTGTAGATTCAGTGCAATCTCAATACAAATTCCATCAACATTCTTTAAAGACATGGAAAAACCAATCACCAATTTTATATGGAAAAGAAAGAGAGCTCGAATAACAAAGGACTTCATTCCTAAGGTGTCTGAGCCATTAGTAGTCATGTTGGAATTGGGTTGCTGCAATTTTCTATTGACTTTAATCACAGGGCATGATAATATTAAGAGATGCCCTAAGGGATCACTTGTATTTTAGATATACTGTATTTTTTCATAAATGACACATTCCTTCTACTTTTTTGCCAACCTCTCCCTTCCCTAAGATGTATTCTCATAAGCACCACTATGCCATTTCTTTTACAAGGTGCTTTAAAAACTAAAATGAAATAAATAGTGTAGCATGTTTATGAAAATATATCCTACAGGAAGGGAGCAGTAAGCAAACAAACAGAAGATGTGTGTTATTTGTGAAAAATGTTATACTCTTCTTAACCTCTATTATGTAATATCAATCTGATTTGCCTTTGGTAATCAACAATAAAAGATCAATAGCATGAGCCAGTATGGTAACTCTCTTCTCTTCTTGTTTACCCAGAGGCATGCAGACCCCAAAGTGGCTGGGTGACATTTTTAACTTCTAGTTCAATGAAATCAGTGTTGTGTCTCCTGGTAGGAGCCTCTTTGGAACTAAAGCCTCTAGACCCACAGAGCATAGGGTCACAAGGACAAGAAGCAAAAATTTTGTGAGTATGTCACCAGGCATAATAGCAGGGGTGACACTCCCATTTCTACTCCTTGATTCTTAGACCCATGAATCTTGGCTGTAGGAGAAATAGCACTGTATATTGGACACTGGTTTAGAGAATATACAGCCACCAGCCACTCTTCGGAAGGAAAATGGGTCAATCTACTTCTGTAGTGATACTGCCTCAGAAACCCAAGGAGGGGTTGCTATGAGTTGGCTCTGACTCAATCTGAGAACACTGCACCAGCCCTGAAAGATATTACCGCCTAGCTGTTGTCACAATTCAATCATTCAATTGAGCCAGCTGATTCAGGATAATGAGAAATATGGTAAGACCAGTGAATTCCCCGAGCATGGACTCAATGCCACACTTCATTTGCTGTGAAGTGAGTTCTTTGATCTGAGACAATGTTGTATATTAATGATATTGTTCGATAATTTCCACATTCTGTTGGATCGCCTTTCTTTGAAATGGGCATAAATATGGATCTCTTCCAGTCAGTTGGCCACATAGCTATCTTCCAAATTACTTGGCATAGATGAATAAGTGCCTCCAGCACTGCATCCCTCTTTTGAAACATCTCAGTGGGTATTATATCATTTCCTGGAGCCTTGTTTTTCACCAATTCCTTCAGTGCAGTTTTGACCTCTTCCTTCAGTGCTATTGATTCTTGATACTATGCCAGCTCCTGAAATAGTTGAATATCAACCAATTCTTTTTGGTACAGTGACTCTGAGTATTCTTTTGATGCATCATTCAATATTTTGCCCATGGAAACTTTCAATATTGGAACTTGAATTTTTCCTTCAGTTCTTTCAGTTTGAGAAATGCCAAGCATGTTCTTCCCTTTTGGCTTTCTAACTCCAGGTCTTTGCACATTCCATTGTAATAACTGGCTTTGTCTTCTTGAGCTGCTCTTTGAAATCTTGTGTTCAGCTCTTCTATCTTCTCATTCCTTCAATTTGCTTTAGCTACTCTCCATTCAAGATCAAGTTTCAGAGTCTCTTTTGACATCCATTTTTCTCTTTTCTTCCTTTCCTGTCTTTTTAATGACATTTTGCTTTCTTCATGTACAATGTTCATGATATCATCCCACAACTCCTCTGGTTTTTGATCATTAGTGTTCAATGCTCAAATCTGTTCTTCAGATGGTATATGGCCTTGGGGATAGAAATAACACTGCATCATATGATAGAATTTTGCAAAACCAATGACAAGTCCCTTAGGTCAGAAGGCACTCAAAATACAGCTGGGGAAGAGCTGCCTCATCAGAGTAGAACCAACCTTAATGATATGGATAAAGTAAAGCTCTCAGGACCTCCACTTGCTGATGTGGGACAACTCAACTTGAGGAGAAACAGTTGCAAACATCCATTAATAATCAAAACATGTAATGTACAAAGTATGAATCTAGGAAAATTGGAAGTTGTTAATAATGAAATGGAACACACAAAGATTCATGTCCTAGGCTTTAGTGAGCTGAAATGGACTGGTTTTGGCCATTTTGAATCAGACAACCATATGATCTACTATGCTGGGAATGACAATGTGAAGAGGAATGGTGTGGCATTCATCAACATGAAGAATGCTTCAAGATCTGTCCTGAAGTACAATGCTGTCAGTGATAGGATAATATCCAAATGCTTACAAGGAAGACCAGTTAATACTACCATTATTCAAATTTATGCACCAACCACCAAAGTCAAAGATGAAATTGAATCAATAAAAATTGATTTTTATCAACTTCTGCAGTCTGAAATTGACCAAACATGCAATCAAGCTGTGTTAATTATCACTGGTGACTGGAATGCAAAAGTTAGAAACAAAGAAGAATCACCTGTAGTTGGAAATTTTGGCCTCGGTGACAGAAATAACATTGGAGATTTCATGATATAATTTTGCAAGACCATGACTTATTCATTGCAAATACCTTTTTTCAAAAACACAAATGCTGGCTATACACATGGAATTCACCAGATGGAGTACACAGGAATCAGATCAACTACATCTGTGCAAGAGGTGATGGAAAAGCTCAATATCTTCAGCCAAAACAAGGTCCGGAGGTGATTGTGGAATAGACCATTAACTGCTCATATGCAAGTTCAAGTTCAAGTTGAAGACAATTAAAACAAGTCCACAAGAGCCAAAATATGACTTTGATTGTGTTGTTTTTGTTATGTGCCATTGAGTCAGTCCTGACTCATAGCGACCCCTCCTTGGGTTCCTGAAGTGGTATCACTATGGAAGTAGATTGCCCAACCTTGCTTCCGAGGAGTGGCCGGTGGGTTTGAACCATCAGCCTTCTTGTTAGCAGTCAAGTGCCTTAAAATTATGTTACCAGGACCTTGATTATATCCCTCCTGAATTTAGAGACCATCTAAAGAACAGATTTGATGCACTGAATACCAATGACTGAAAACCAGTCATTGTGGGATAAATTCAAGAACATCATCCATGAAGAAAGCAAGAGATCATTAGAAAGACAGGAAAAGAAGAAAAGACCAAAATAGATGTCAGCAGAGACTCTGAAACTTGTCCTTGAGTAAAGAGTAGTTGAAGCAAATGGAAGAAATGACAAGATAAAAGAGCTGAACAGAAGATTTCAAAGAGTAGCTCAAAAAGACAAAGTCAATTATTGTAATGAAATGTGCAAAGACCAGGAGTTAGAATACCAAAAGGGAAGATCATGCTTCGCATTCTCTAGCTGAAAGAACTGAAGAAAAAATTTAAGCCTCGAGTTGCAACATTGAAAGATTCTATGGAAAAAATACTGAATGATGCAGGAAATATCAAAAGAAGATGGAAGGAATACACAGAGTCACTGTACCAAAAAGAATTGGTCACTGTTCATCCATTTCAGGAGGTGGCATATGATCAAAAACCAATGGTACTGAAGGAAGAAGTCGAAGCTGCACTGGAGGTATTGGCAAAGAACAAGCCTCCAGGAATTGACAGAATAGCCATTGAGATGTTTCAATAAAGGGATGCCATGATGGAAGCACTCACTTGGCTATGCCAGGAGATTTGGAAGAGAGCTACCTGGCCAACTGACTGGAAGAGATCCATATTTGTGATAATTCCAAAAAAAGGTGATCCAACAGAATGTGGAAATTATCAAGAAATATAATTAATATCATATGCAAGTAAAATTTTGCTGAAGATAACTCAAAAATGGTTGAAGCATTATACTGACAAGGAACTTCCAGAAATTCAAGCTAGATTCAGAAGAGGATCTGGAATGAGGGATATCATTGCTGATGTTAGATGTATCTTGGCTGAAAACAAAGAATACTGAAAAGATGTTTACCTGTGTTTTGTGGACTATGCAATGACATTTGACTATATGGATCATAACAAATTATGGATAACATTGGGAAGAATGGAATTCCAGAACACTTAATTGTTCTTATGAGGAACCTGTACATAGACCAAGAGGCAGTTTTTCAGGCAGAACAAGGGCATACTGCATGGTTTAAAATCAGAAAACATGTGCATCAGGGCTGTATCATTTCACCGTACTCAGTCAATCTGTGTTTGGCAAATCATCTAAGACACTGAACAAGATGAAAAAGAACACAGCTTCGGGACTGAAGAAAGATTCATTAACAGCCAGCAATATGCAGATGATACAACTTTGCTTGGTGCAAGCAAAGAAGATTTGAAGCACTTAGTGGTGAACATCAAAGACTACAGCCTTCAGTATGGATTACACCTCAACATAAAGAAAACAAAAACCCTCTTGACTGGTCCAATAAGCAATGATAAACAGAGAAAAGATTGAAGATATCAAGGATTTCATTTTCCTTTGATCCACAATCAACACCCATTGAAGCAGTAGCCAAGAAATCACAGGACATACTGTATTGGGCAAAATCTGCTGCAGAAGACTTCTTTAAAACCAGGGGTAGGAGAAGAAGGGACAGAACACTGCAAAAAAAAAAAAAAAGACTTCTTTAAAGTACTGAAAAAAGAAGGTCATTTTGAAGACTAAGGTGTGCCTGACCCAAACCATTGTCTTTTCAATAGCCTCATATTCATGTGAAAGCTGAACAATGAATAAGTAAGACCACAGAAGAATTGATGCATTTGAATCATGGTGTTGGTGAAGAGTATTGAATATATCATATACTGTGGACTGCCAGAAGAAGGAATAAATGCTCTTTAGAAGCAAGAATGGCCAGACTTCATTTCTCGTACTTTGGTCAAGTTGTCAGGAGGGACCAGTCCCTGGAGAAGAATATTATGCTTGGTAAAGTGGAGAGTGAGCAAAAAAGGCGACAACCCTCAATGAGATGGATTGACACAGTGGCTGTAACAATCAGCTCAAGCATAACAGTGATTGTGAGGATGGCACATGTCTGGGCAGTATTTGGTTCTATTGTACACAGGGTCAATATGAGTCAAAACCAACTTGACAATGCCAAACAACAGCAACAAAATAGTAAACTTAAATGCCCATCAGCGGATAAATGGATAAATAAACTATGGTACATACACACAATGGAATACTACTCAACATTAAAGAGTAACAATGAATCTGCAAAACATCTTATAACGTGGATGAACCTAGAGGATATGCTCAGTGAAATCAATCACAAAAGGACACATGCTGTATGTGATCACTGTTGTAAAAAGTCAAGAAAAGGTTTTCCATGCAAAAAGAAATATTATTTGATAGTTACCAGGGGTGGGAGAGGAAAAGAGGGTAAACCACTAACTAGAGGGTAACAATCTCACTGCTGTTGAGTTGCATCTGATTCACATAGAACCTTTCTTGGGTTTCTGAGGCGGTATCACTATGGAAGTAGACGTATATGAACTTAGGTGAAGGGGAAGGCAACATACAATAGGGAATATGTCAGCCCAAAACGATAAAGGAAAGGAAGACACTGGGAGCAGTCTAAGTATTAAAGATGAGGTAAATATTAATTCATACCCAATCCTGCAATCACAGTAATAACAATAATCAATACTCTAAGAGTGAATATATAGACAGACATGTAAGATGAAATAAAAGGTATGGGAAAGAGACTGGGACTATACCCATGGATATGTATAAAAAATGTGTTGTTGTTGTTGCTAGGTGCCGTCCAATCGTTTCCAACTCATAGCGACACCATGCACAGCAGAATGAAACACCACCCAATCCCGCGCCAGCTCCACGATCCTTGCTATATTTGAGCTCATTGTCACAGCCACCATGTCATTCCATCTGGTCAAGGCCTTCCCCTCCTTCGTCAACCCTCCACCTTACCAAGCATGACATCCTTCTCCAGGAAATGGTCCCCTCTGACAACATGACCAAAGTAGGTGAGACAAAGTCTGGCCATCCTCTCTTCCAAGGAGCATCTCGGCTGCACTTCCTCCAGGACAGATCTGTTAGTTCTTTTGGCAGTCCATGGAACCTTCAGCATTCTTCACCAGCACCACAACTCAAAAGCATCAACTCTTCTTCGGTCTTCCTTATTTGTTGTCCAGCTCTCACATACATACAAGGCGATTGGAAATATCATGGCTTGTGTTAGGCACACCTTAGTCCTCAAGGAAACATCCTTGCTCCTCAGCACTTGAAACCGTTCCTTTGCAGTTGACCTGACCAGTGCTATATGTTGTCTAATGTCCTGATTGTTGCTTCCATTGGCTTCGATTGTAGAACCAAGCAACATGAATTCTTCGACAACCTCAATCTTTTCTCCATTTATCGTGTTGCTGCTTATTGGTCCAGTTGTGAGGATTTTTGTCTTCTTTATATTGAGATGTAATCCATACTGCAGACTGTGTTCCTCAATCTTCATCAGTAAGTGCCTCAAGTCATCCTCACTTTCAGCAAGGAAAGTTGTATTGTCTGCGTATCTCAGGTTGTTAATGAT
>NW_006921641.1:4845906-4858890 GCF_000298275.1 Orycteropus afer afer | reverse complement strand
ATCCATTTTGGTCTTCTCTTCTTTTGTTGTCTTTTTAGTGACCTCTTGCTTTCTTCATGGATGATGCTTTTGATGTCATCCCACAATTCATCTGGTTTCTGGACATTGGTGTTCAATGCATCAAATCTATTCTTTAGATGGTCTCTAAATTCAGGAGGGATATATTCTAGATCATATTTTGGCTCTTGTGGTCTTTAACTTCAAGTTGAACTTGCATATGAGCAGTTGATGGTCTGTTCCATCAACTGGCCTGGTTTTGGCTGAAGATATTGAGCTTTTCCAGCACCTCTTGCTGCAGATATAGTCATTCTGATTCCTGTGTGTTCCATCTGATGAAGTCCACATGTATAGTCACCATTTGTGTTGTTGAAAAAAGGTGTTTGCAATGAACAAGTCATTGGTCTTGCAAAATTCTACCATGTGAGTTCCAGCATTATTTCTGTCGCCAAGGCCAAAGTTTCCAACTACCAGTGATTCTTCTTTGTTTCCAACTTTTGCATTCCAGTCACCAGTGATAATTAACACATCTTGATTGCAAGTTTGGTCAATTTCAGACTGCAGAAGTTGATAAAAATCTTGTTTCCTCATCTTTGGCTTTGGTAGTTGGTGCATAAATTTGAATAATAGTCGTATTAATGGGTCTTCCTTGTAGGCGTATGGATATTATCCTATTGCTGACAGCATTGTACTTCAGGACAGATCTTGAAACATCCTTTGTGATGGTGAATGCCATGCCATTCCTCTTCAAAGTGCATTCCCAGCATAGTAGATCATATATATGGTTGTCTGATTCAAAATGGCCAAAGCCAGTCCATTTCAGCTCACTAATGCCTAGGATACCAATCTTTATGCTTTCCATTGCATTTTTAACAACTTCCAATTTTCCTAGATTCATACTTCGTGCATTCCATGTTCCAATTATTAATGGATGTTTGCTGCTGTTTCTCCTCAATTTGAGTGGTGCCATGTCAGCAAATGGAGGTCTCGAAAGCTTTACCTTTTCAATATGAGTAAGACTGATTTTACTCTGATGATGCAGCTCTTTCCCAGTCCTACTTTGAGAGCTTTCTAAGCTAAGTGACTCATCTTCCTCCTCTGTATTGGACAGTGTTTCTGGACTATTCATAAATTTGCGCAGTAATGTATCGACAGTGTTTCTCTGCTATTCATAAGGTTTTCCCTGGCCAATTCTTTGCGAAGTGGATGGCCTTCTCCTTCTTCCTAGTCTGTCTCTGTCTGCAAGCCGGGCTGATGCCTGTGCAACAGGTGCACCCCACTGGGTTTGAAACACCAGTGGCACAGCCCTAAGACTCACAGCAACACATCACCACAGTAGGACAAACCAACAGACAAGTTTGTCTCCCTTAGCTGTTGGAAACCCCTCCAACCACCTTTACCTAGATCCCTGCTGCTAACTCCTCAATCTGTTCCAGTCCCCTTTGCCTTTTCTGTCTTGTCCCTGCTTCTCGCCTCGCTGGTTGTGGGGGGTGGCCTGGGTTCCCTCTCCTCACCTGGCTCCCTGCGGTTGACTCCTTGATCTGTTCCTATCTCCTTTGCCTTTTCTGACCTCTCCCTGCTCTCCTGTCTCGCTCCTTGTGGGGCGTGACCTGGGTTCTCTGTCTTCACCTGGGTCCCTGTGGCTGACTCCTCAATCTGTTCCAGTCCCTTTTGCCCTTTCTGTCCTCTCCCTGCTTCCCGCCTCACTGCCTGTTCTTAGGTCCCTGGAATCCAAATGAGAATGCTATCACTTTAAAATCCAAAATGGTTGCCACTTGTAAATATTAAAAATGGCTGCACCCTCCATCACTTTAAATATCCAAAATGGCCACTGCTTGTAAACATTCAAAATGGCTGTGCCCTTGGTCACTTTAAATATCCAAAATGGCTGCCACATGTAAACAATCAAAATGGCTGCACCCTCTGGACAAACAAGAAGGTCAGTGGAAAAAAATAAACAAGAAAACCTTCAAAATCTTGGGATGGGGCAATGTGAGAAAAAAAGGCAGAGAAGAAGAATAATGAAGAAAAACTGGGAAAAAATGCAAAAAGAAAAACAAGGAACGGGGTTAACCACGAGAAAAAAAGAAGAAAAAGTTTTGCAACCAGGAACAGGGAAAAGAAAAAAGCTGAAAACTAGGACCTGGGAGGAGAATAATAATAAAAAGGACAAAAGTATTAATAATAGTAGTAATTTTAAAACAGACAAAAGCAAGCAACTAAAAGCCAGAAAAAAGAAAGAGGAAAAAAAATCGGGGGAGGGCAGGGCACCCAGGCTCTGTCCAAACACACAGAGTGGGATGGAGTTCCTGCAGGCCCAGAAGGTGGGTGGGAGTGGGGGATGGCTGAACCTCCGTTCACCAAGCGGGTGTGGGGTATAAAAGTAACAAGGGGAATGTAGCACCTTTTCTTTTAAGGTCAAGAGTGTCCTTGGGGCTACTCAGATATCTTCTGGAGGCTAGAAGTCTGTGAATTCCAGGGTTTCTCTCTCCATGTGGGCTCTGTGGGAAGGTTCTGAAACTTATAGAAGCTGGCAAGTCCAATGTTCCTGGATCAAACGTCAAGCTGGAGGCTTTTCCCGACTCTTGCCCACAGTGCCTAGAGGAATCGTTTATCCTGTTCCTGGAGTTTGGGACTTGTCTTAGTTGTCTACTGAGCTATAGAAGCTGGCAAACAACATTTTTAAAAAGCAGTTAGTAAATGTCACCAATATGAATTCTCTCCAAATTGAAATTAATTTAAAAAACTAAGAATTATCTATCTATCTTGGAGATAGAGGCAGAGATTGACATTCTGCAGCCAAGGAACATTGGGCCCAGAAAAAGCTTAAAGAGATAAATACTCTTCCCTAGAGGCTTCAGATGGAGCATGGCCTGCCAACACCTTGATTTCAGACTTCTTGCCTCCAGAACTGTGAGAGAGTACATTTCAATTGTTTTAGCCACTCAGTTTGTGGTCATTTGTTATAGTACTCCAAGGAAACTGATATAAGAGGAAAGCCATAAGAAAGAGAAACTAGGATGTAAGACAAATTTTGCTTGCTTTAAAAGTAGAAAATGACTCTTATGTTTGGAAACCTTGAGGTCAGTGGAGCTTTATTGAGCTAATTCAGCTCTCCTGAAAAAATTCAAAGTCAAGTTTCTTCATGAGATAAATTCTCTATTCTGAGCTTGGGGTGGAACTTCTCTGAAATAGAACCTCACTTCACCTTACTTTTGTACTCAGGATCGCATTTAAAACATTTCTGTGGCTCCAATATGATGAAATCACTTGCTTCAATAGATGTTAACTGTCATCATTTGCTAAGAAGGAGAAGCTCTAGAGAAATGGGTTTTACCTTTAGTGTGTAAGAATCACCTAGAGAGCCTCTCTAAATACAGACGCAGTAGTGTCTAGATTAGTTCTGAGGAATCTGCATTTTTTTTTTCCATTTGTTACTTGGGTTTTTTGAAGTAAATATATATGTAACAAAATGTTTGCTATCCCAACATTGTTCCCATGTACAATTCAGTGACATTTTATACATCAGGTCATAGAATCGTCATCATTATTCATTTCCAAGTTTTCCGTCACCTTTAACAGAAACTCAGTGTCCCCTAAGCAATGCTACTTCTTCCCCTTCCCTACAATCCATTCCGGTAACCACTACTAAACTTTGGTGTCTCTACATTTTGCCTTTCTGGATAATTTTACATAAGTATAATCTGCAGTGTTCAGGAGCCATGGATGCAGGGGGTCTAAGAGTGCCCTGTAATGAACCCTGCCCTGAGGGCCAAATATGGTGGTGGCAACTCCCCCAGTCCAGTCAAAAATCCAGGGGAAAATTGTAAAACCCATTTCTCTGGGGCTTCTCCTTCTTAGCAAATGATGACAGTTAACATCTATTGAATGCTCCTATGTACCAGGTATTATTCTAAGAGCTTTGCCAGCATTACCAGGTTAATCTCCAGGGTACAGGCTATTACTAGCTCCAGAATTTTTACAGAAGTCAACCTTCTGCAAAATAACTAACTTCTGGAAAATGAGTAACTTGTTCAAGTTATTAGTAACAATTTGTAACTAATGGTTTCAAGGTTTGAATCCAGGCAGTCTGACTATAGAAAACATACTCTTAGCCACTATGCTACTCAATTCCCAGGAGAAAGAGAGCCAGAGATAAATGTGAATGCTGTGTTCTTTCATCCCAAAATGCTCCCTTTCACACTTGCCTTGTTGTTGTTGTTATGTCCCATCGAGTCAGACCCGATTCATTGCCACCCTTCCTTGGGTTTCCAAGGCAGTATCACTACGGAAGTAGATTGCCCGATCTTCCTTCCAAGGAGGGGCTGGTGGGCCACTTGCCTTACCTCTGTCCTATTCCTCAGACCACTTACCAAAACAGGAGTTCACAAAGAGCAAGGGGAAGTTTAACAAGGACATCTCAGGCTACTAATAGCAAGTGTCTCCCATACTGAACTTCTTTGTGAGGTTTTCCCCCTTCCTCATTTTAGAATTTTGCTGTTTCTCCACTCTGCTTTTAAAGGAACCAGTGATTTCTAGTGTCCCAAAGGGACAAAGTTTGGAGTTGACACTCCATTCACATGGCAAATTCTTCTGCAACACATAGGGAAGATGAAACAGCACAGCTTTCTTGGACACTTTGAGCAGGCAAGCAACTCTCCAGATGTACCTTCCAACCCCTCAAGAACACCAAAAGCAGCCCCAAATTCCAAACAATAGTGGGCTAAGTCCCAAAAATGCTCTTTGTAGTCTTGGATCCCTCTGAGCACCACCCCAAGTTGAAGAGAATTCAAAATTGAGCCTAACAGATTCATTTGAAGTCTTGCCCCAGATCCCCTAAGTAAGCACTTGGCCTCTCTCTCACTTAGCTATGACATGGCACTTGAGAATTGCAAAGTGCATGAAGAACACATGGCTTTGTTGTTCTCTGGGGTTAGCTTTGGGCTTATTGCTGGCATTATCTCCCTAACGATAACCACATGCACAGAAATGATTTGCTAGGAAGGTGGGGCTGATGAGGGTGTACATGCCCTTCGTGCTAGAAAGCTCCTCAGCTTAAAGGTCTCCTTCTATGCAGTCTTTCTGTGCTCCTTGTTATAGGATTTGAAATTATGGAGATACTACGCTATCGATTTGTGTTTTGCTTCAATACCTGAAACTTTACATGACCCACTTTCTTTATACCATTTACCTATCTTCTTCCTTTAGCTTATTTTCCTGCATTGTTTTCTTCTAGAGTATAACTGAAGAAACAAGGGTTTTGAGTCTAACAAATCTTGTCTGAATCTTGGCTCTGTCACTTGATAGCTGTGTAAATCTAAGCAAGTTACCTCATTTCTCTTGTCTTTGGTTTCCTCATCTATAAAATGGAAGTGATTTGGAAGTGTCTTCAGAAGAAAATATGCGTAGCTACTATAGTCCTTGTTTCTGCAACCAGTCCATTATAGGTATTTATAACTTCCATCATCCATTATCTATTTCATGCCTGTTTCCCTCAGCCACGCTTGTGAAGAACTTACTTTCTTATGTGGAGCCAGAGCTGCTTCGCTATTAGTTCCACCTGTTACTCCTCATTTTCTCTCCAGTCCAACAAGAAGCAAGAACAATTCTTCTTCAATAAATATCCTCTAGCGAGGTTTCTCTTACCTAGGTTCTTCAAGTAGTACTCAGATGACATCTTCATCACTTTTCTCTGGATTGCAGGGCACAATGTTCCACTTAAAATATTTTCATAGGACAGATCTCTAAGGCTTTCCCAGTTTCTCACTGAGCAATGACTACCCCTTCCTCAATGCTGTAAAAGGATCATTTGTAAATCTCTCAAGTAGTGCCTTTTATTATAATCATGTATATGCATATATGTCTCCCTTCTAACCTGAGTTTCTTTAGGGGACGGGCAAAGACTCATTGATCCATATGGTCTTTAGGAACCATCATCTTATAGGCACTCAAGGAAAGGAAAGACGAAAGAAAGATTTAAGTCTATAGTAGGTTAAATAATAGCCCCAAAAGATATCCCAAATTCTAATCCTTGGACCATGCAAATGTTACTTTTTATACAGATGTGATTAAGTTAAGAATCTTGAGATAGAGAGATTACCCTGGACCATAAATGTAATCACAAGTGTCCTTATAAGAGGGAGGCATGGGGATTCTACTACAGAAGAGAAAATGACATGTGACAGCCTCAGCAGAGATAGGTTTGAAGATGCTTCACTGAGGATTTTGAAGATGGAGGGAAGGGCCATGAGTCAAGGAATACCTTGATTTGAGCTCAGTGAAACCACTTTCAGAATTCTGGCCTCCAGAAACGTAAGAGAATAAATTTGTATTATTTTAAGTCACCACATTTGTGGTAATTTGTTACAACAACCATAGAAAATCAATACAGTGAATAAAAGAATCCCATGTTTCTGACCCATTGGCACAGTCTGAATGGTCCTCCAAGGAACTGGGAACCAGTCAGTACCATGCTGACACCCATCAAAAGTTGACACTACATTTTCAAGGGTAGGAATGAGATTCATCTTTATGCTATTCCAGAAATACAAGCAATGATTTACATTTTTACAGGAATACACCATAATTTAAATTTGACTAAATTACATTCACATCATTTCTCTGACTTTTTCACAGTACTGGCAAGATATAAAGTATTTGACCAGCAATCAAAAATATTTCTTTCATTCAAACAATATACAACTTATCAAGTTAAAAATTATCTGACTTTCACAGCAGAAAATTTTATTTGCAATGGAAATTTGCAACTGTGCCTCATAGCTTTTTTCATGAAAGCTATTGGTTTCTCAGAGTTCTTGGGTGGTGCAAACATTAATGCTCTTGGCTGTCAGCCTAATGATTGGATGTTGGAGTTTACCCAGAGAAACCTTGGAAAAGAGGCATGGCAATCTACTTCCAAAAAAATCAGTCATTGAAAACCCTAAGGAGTACATTTCTACTATGACACACATGAAGTCACCATGAGTCCGAATCAACTAGATGGCTACTGGGTTTTCGTTTGTTTGTTTGTTTTGTTTACTAGTTTCTCAACAAGCAGGCTTGCTGATTCAATGTTGTCTCTTCCTTTTTTCTTTTTTTCATTAATTTTAGAGTATACTTGGAAGGGAAGGAATGAAAATTTATGAAGGACATGTCTGATGTCAGCATGAGTCACCAAAATATTTAGACTATTAAGGAATAGAATTTAGAGCTATAGAGAAGACATATTTGAAGGCCTGCTGTCCCAAAGTTAATGATAATCATTGATTTGTTTAACAGAATTTCAGAGTTAAATTCATTAGGGTTTAAATCTTTGCCATTCTTTATGACTAGATCTTTGGAAAACTTTGTCCATATTTATAGTATTAATACCATAAAGTGAATCCTCACTTGAAAGTGAGCAAAATTATGTACTTCAAAAAGACCATCAAGAACTCATTTTAAATGATATTCCATCCACTCTTGAAACTTGGTTACAGCCTAGAGGCTCTTATGCAATCTTTTTATTCTTTTCTTACCACAGAGCATCTGACTTAATGGTTTTGAGAGTTATTTCTTTGTTTGCTTGGTTGCACTTATGGACAACACGTTAAGTCAATAAATGGAAAGTTTGGTTGCTTCCTAAGAAGTCTAGTTCTGAACAGTTGCATCAAATATATGAAAATAAAAATGCTGCCTTTAAATGCTTATATATGTGTGTGTAAATTAAGCAGCAAACTCTTAGCTGTTGAAATGACTTGACCACTTAAGACTTATGATCCATTTCTTCAGTGCATCAGCAAAACACATAAGAAAATAAAAAGCTTGGTGTCTGAATGATTCTTTTTTTTTCTTTTTAGCTTTTTATTGTGATTGGAGTGAAAATTTACAGAGCAAATTGGTTTTCCATTTAACAATTCATACATATTTTGTTTTGTGACATTGATTGCAAGTCCCAGAATGTAACAGCACTCTTCTCACTTCCTATGTTTCCCGTTTCCATTCATCCTTCTTTCCTATCCCTTCCTGCCTTCTGAGCTTTATCCCTGGGAAAAAAAGCTGCTCTTTGGATCTCATGTGACTGATTGTTCTAAGGAGTTCACACCCCTCTAGTATTATTGTTCACCTTACAGGCCTGTCTATTGCTTGACTGAAAGTCGAGCCATGGGAGTTCCAGCCTTGCAGAATTACTAAGGGCCACAATCTCAAGGTTCCACCAGTCTCTATCAGATCACTAAACCTGGTCTTTACTATGATTTTGAGTTTTGTTCCATATTTTTCTCCCACTCTATCCAAGACCTTCCTCTGTGATCCCTCTCAGAGTGGTCAGTACTGTTAGCCAGGCACTATCTAGTTCTTCTGGTCTCATAGTCAATGAGGCTGAGGTTCAGGTGGTCCATTAGTCTTCTGGACTACTTGTTTCTGAGCATCTTTGATTTTCTTCATTCTTCTTTGGTTCAGACAGAGAAAGACAAATAGGTGCACCTCAGAGGGGGTCTCACTACCTTTTAAGACCCTAGTCACTACTCAGCACAGTGGAATGCAGAACACTGTCTTTGTAAACTATCTTAGGCCAATTGAGTTAGCTGTTTCCTGAGACTGTGGCCTTAAGCCCCCAAGCCCAGTGACTTATTATCTCAAGGTGTTTGATTATGACTGAGAAGTTTTCAAAATTTGTCCCATATGCTCTACCAAAGTCATGAATATATTTGCAGCACACAGGCAGAAGTATCCTCTGTCAAAACTATATATGCTCTTGGGTGTAGTCCTATTTGCCTACTCAAACCTATTCAGCTTGCCTGTCTGCCTGGGGATACATAGATTATTGTTCATTACTTATATTGAATGATAATGTATGAAATAGTATTTACCTTTGTTACCTGTAACTCTTATGTGCCTTTCCATGTCTTCCTTTGCCATAATGATATTGTGCTGATCATCCCCTTATTGTACATTGCCTTTCTCTTCATCCAAATTAATATGTGTGTTTTAGTAATATTCCCCCTCCCTTCCTATCCCTGGCAACCATCAAAGAATGTTTCTTTGCATGTGCAAACCTTCCCTTGACTTTTTGTAATAATGGCCTCATACAATATTTGTCCTTTTTTCACTGACTTATTCACTCCTCATAATGTTCTCCAAGTTCATCCATGCTATGAGGTGTTTCATGGATTATTCTTTATTCTTTAACATTGCATAGTATTCCATTATGTATATGTTCCATAGTTTGGTTATCGATTCATCCATTAATGTTGGGTAAACTCCAATATCCAATCATTAGGCTGACAGCCAAGAGCATCGATTGTTTCCAACTCTTTGCTATTGTGAATAGTGCTGCAATGAACATGGACGTGCATGTGTCTATTCATGTCCTGGCTCTCACTTCTTCAGGATATATACCTAGCAGTGGGATTGGAGACCAAATGATATTTCTATTCTCAACATTTTAAGGTAATGCCATACCATTTTCCATAGTGGTTGCACCATTCTACAGTTCCACTAACAGTGAATGAGAGTTCCAATCTCTCCACACCCTCACTAGCATGTGTAGTTTTCTGTCTGGTTGAACTTTGCTACTAATGCTAAAGTAAGATGATACCTCATTGTGTGTTCTTCCATATATGTAGATCTCTTATACTTTCTTGTAGTAGTGTGCATCTCTCTAATGACTAGTGATTATAAGCATTTGTTCATGTGTTTGTTAGTCACCTGAATGTTCTATGTAGTAAAGTGTCTGTTCATGTCATCTACCTATTTTTTTTTAATTGGATTGCTTGCCCTTTTTGTTGTTGAAGTTTTCTATAAACTTCAAGAGAAAAGTCCCTTGTCAGATATGTCATTGCCAAAATTTTTTTCCCAATCTGTAGGTTCTCTTTTGATTCTTTTGGAGAAATCTTTTGATGCACATAAGAATTTCATTTAATTCAGTTATCTAGTTTATCTTCTATTGTTTGTGCATTTTTTGTTGTTTGATAGTCTATGCTATGAATTAGGGCCCCTGAGTTTGCCCCACTTTTTTTTTTGATGATCTTTTTAGTTTTGGGTTTTACACTTAGGTCTTTAATGCATTTTTTAAAAAAAATTTTATTGTGATTTGGGTGAAAGTTTACAGAGCAAATTCACTTCCCATACAGCAGCTCACTTACACTGTCTCATGAAAGACTGCAATTACCCACAATGCAACATCTCCCCTCTCACTTCCTCCCCATATTTGCCTCTTCCCTGTGTGTCCTTCCTTCTCATACTTTGATGCATCTTGTGTTCATTTTTCTGTATGGTATGAGGTATGTTTCATTTTTCTGCAAATGGGTATCCAATTTTGCCAGCACCATTTGTTAAAGAGACTATCTCTTCTCCATTGAATGGGTTATGGTCCTTTGTCAAAGATCAGCTGTCTGTATGTGGATGGATCTATTTCTGGATTCTCAATTCTGTTCCACTGGTCTATGTGTCCATTGTACCAACACCGTATTTTGACTACCATGGCTGTATTGTAGGTTTTGTGACTGAGGAGTGTAAGATCTCCTACTGCGTTCTTCTTCTTCAGTAGTGCTTTGCTTGTTAGTGCTCTCTTTCCTTTCCTTTTAAAATTAGTGATTGGTTTTTCCATGTCATTTAAGAATGTTAATGGAATTTGGATCAGAATTGTATTATATCTATAGATTACTTTGGTTAGTAATGATATTTTCACAGTTTTCAATCTTCCTATCCATGAGCATGGTGTGTTCTTCCATTTATGTAGATCTCATACTTTCTTGTAGTAGTGTTTTGTAGCCTTCTTTGTATAGGTCTTTTGTGTCTCTGGTTAGATTTATTACTAAGTATTTTATCTTTTTGGTAGCTATTGTAAACTTTTTTTTCCCTTTTCCTTGTTTTCTTTCAGAAATCTTTGTTTTTGTAGAGGAATCTGACTGTTTTTTTTCTGTGTTGATCTTGAACCCTGCCACTTTGCTGAACTTTTTTTTTTTCCTTTAATTGTGCTTTAGGTGCAAATTTACAGACCAGAATTTGTTTTACATTCAATGTTTCATATACATTTGGTTTCACTCTCCAATTACCATCCCCAACCTTAACCCACTCTACTCCCCTCCCTGCCTAGTAACACCCCCTCATGTCCCTCATAGTTATGCACTCGTGTGTGTTCTACATTTCCTCCATGACAATGTTGCCCCTCTGGTGTCCCATGGCCAATTGCTCCAAGGGAGGTATCTCCGTAGAGTATGTAAGTGCATTGCCCTAGGTTGAGTGGTCTGTGTGTACATCCTATTTACTATTGGGCTGAGAGCCAACCCCTGGGAGTGAGTTTTATCCCAGGCCCAAAGTGTATCCCAGGGCCATAGGCTCGGGGGTTCCACCAGACTCCATCCAACCTGTAATTCTGGTCATTATTGTGTTTTTGGATTTTGTTTCATGTTTTTCCTCCCACTCTATCCAGGATCTCCAGTTTTGATCCCTTCCTGAGTGGTTGGCACTGGTAGCCAGCGACCATCTAGTTTTTCTGGTCTCGAGGTCCATCATGTCCTAGGGCTGATTGTTTCCAAATGCCCTTGTTTTTGTTTTTGTTTTTTTTCACTCTTCTTCGCTTCTGACAATAGGAGACCATTAGGTGCATCCTAGATGGCCACTTGAAAGCTTTTAAGACCCCAGTCATTACTCATCAAAGTAGGTTGGGGAACAAGATTTTTATGTATTTTGTTGTGAAAATTGAGTTTGGTGTCCCCTGATACCATGATCCTGAGTCAATAGATATGTTAGATCTCTGTACTACAGCATCTGGCTGTCTATGAGGGATGTCTCGATGTTTGTCTTCTTTTTTTTCTGTAATGATTGCAGGTATTTTGTATCACTGGTGTCTGTGAAAGATTGGCCTCAGAGATCAACAGCAAGATGGTGGACTAGGCAGAAAGACTGCACAGACCCTCTTCAACAAAGAAAAGGGAAAAAAAGGATACCAATTAACACAGACACAGAAGATAATCCTGGACCCCCAAACCTTGAAGGGAAGGATATACAAGTGGACTAAACCCCAACTAGCAGAAGAATTTGCGGGAAAATACCAAAAAAGGAGGCACACGGAGCTGCGGTCTGGCAGCGAGCCTGAGTGATCCTGATGGCACAGAGAGCTTGGAGATTCCCGAGTGGTGGTAAGACCTAAGAATTAACCTAAAAATAACTCTGCTAGCCAGGAACTGCATGGAGGACTGTGCACGGTGGCTGGGGAACAAATGGAGAAGGTGAAGAGAAAGGTGGGCTCAGCTGTGGACTTTTGCCAATCTGGAGGACGCCACCATTCTGAAGGTTTAAAAAGTGGCCTGACTAGTTTGGATATTTAAAGAGACAGGACTCTGGCCAATTCCTGGGGCTTAAGAACACATTCTACTTTCCAGCAACCCCGAGGACACTCGGGACCTGCAAGACTAAAAAGGTACCACTTTCCTCTTATTACTCTTGGTGAACAGAGGTGCGGCCATCCTCCACTCCCACCTACCTTCTGGGCCCACAGAAACTCCATCACAGTCTGTGTGCTCAGATGGAATCTGGGTGCCCTGCTCTGTCCTCCACTATTTTTTTTTTTTTCTCTTTTTTTATTTTTCTTTTTCACTTTCTTTTTTCTGGTGATTATTTTTATTTTTTTCTTTTTTGCTTTCTTTTTTCTGGTGATTAGTTTGCTTGTATTTGTCTGTTTTAAAACAACTAATATTATTAAGAGCAGGAGAAAGGGGATAAAAGCCAAGAACCCGGATAGAAGAGCAGTCAGCCCTGGGGTTACAGGTGAGGAGAGACAACTCAGGGACTCCCAAAGCAGCAAGCGAGAAGAGCAGGAGAAAGGGGATTAAAAGCCGGAAGCCAGAGAGAAGAGCAATCAGCCGAAGGGATTAGGTGAGGAGGGGCAACTCAGGCCCGCCCAGAGTAGCAGGCCGGAAGAGGAGGAGAAAGGGGATAAAAGCCAGGAACCCAGAAAGAGGAGCAGTCAGCCCCAGGGACAACTCAGGGATGCAAAAAACAGCA